>NC_081250.1:46512325-46819825 GCF_030490865.1 Poecile atricapillus | reverse complement strand
ATGCTTACCACATACAAAATAAAGGTTCCTTAATACACAAAAAAAGAATGAACTTGAAGAAAAGCTGTAGGTGCATTTTGTATACTTTAATTGTAGACAACAGCTCTGACTGTCAAGCAGGAAAAAACTTAAGGGGCAACAAATATCTTACAAGAGGCACAACAAACAGAATACTTGGGCTAGAAGCAACCTTCACACAGCAAATCCTAACGACCTGAATGTGAAGATTCAGATGATTCAAGTCATCTCCTAATGCTCAAAAAAAGAAAAGCTAAAAAAAAAAAAAAAAAAGGCTGAAAAGCTCTTGACTCATTTGCTGATAGTCCTTGTCTCATTAAGAAAAAAACATGCTCAAACAACTGGGAAAGTCTCTGAAATCTTCAGTCTTAGTTGTCACAAGCAGCAGGAAGTTGTACTGTCCATCCCTGTAAAACAAATATCTTTCAAAAGAAAGCTCTCCATCCAGCAAGGCAAAACTGAGATGTTTCTACACAGAGTTCACACAAGATATTCCTAAAAACTTTGGGGGAAAAAAAATTGATTGACTCTTAAAAACCCAGGGAAATTCATGTGAAGGTAAGAAAGACTGGGGAGAAAAGAAAGTTCAGAGCTAAGTTTTCTATTTTGTCATTGAAAGTGTTTCCATTATGATTGAATTTGAGAGAAACACATTTGGGCAGGCAACAAGCCCTCTAGGAGTTCATTTATTTTTTTTAATTAGTGTGGCCTGGAATGGAGCCTGATTCAAAGTGCATAAACACCAGTGCAGCCCCAGGATTGACTCTGGGACTGCTGCTTTCTCATTTAAATGCTACCAATTGTGCTTGATTGCCCTCCTATCCCCAGTGCAGAGGCTGCCTCACTGAGCTGCTTTCTAACTGATTGTCTGGGTTATCCTCCCAGCCCAAGGTCATGGAACATTCTGGCAAACCTGGAATGCATTGCCACATGAAGCCTTCATAACTTATCAAACATGCTGGCAACAGTCACTTCCCAAGGAGTCCTTATCGTTGGAAAAAATACACAGCTGGAAGGAACACAAGTTGATTTTTTCTGTTCTGTTGAACTTGAGAAGCAGTTTTGTATGAGTTTGTGTCGATGTGGTATTCCACTCATAGTCTGTTATGTTTTTATGTGTTACATAGAGGAAAGATCTATAATATTTTCTTCCTTTCAGACTTAGGGAAACAGACAAGAGAAAGTCTATTCACTAAGGGCACTCTCTCATGGAAGGGGCCAATTTTGTTGTTAAGATTACTTTTTCATCTTTTTGAAATCAAGCAAAGCCACATATATATGTATAAATATATATATTTTGTGAACCTCTGTTTTTCTAAAAAACCTATTTCCTAGCTCTGGCTTCCATGGATGAGCAGGGTCCCTTCATTGCACATAATCTAATGCATGCTAGTTGCAGTGATCTTTCTGACCTCAACAGCTGAACAAGCCCCCACTCTGCCCTAAAATTCTGCATAGGTATGATGGTGACAGTCAGTAACAAATGTGACTAATTCAATTCTATCACCAAATAGTTCTTATTTGCCATTCTGTTGTGATTTGGTACAAAACAGATAATGAATGGGGGCAGTGCTGCTCAGTTATTGCAGGATGTTTTACCTATTATACTCTAGGAAAATTCCACAGAATTAGACAGATATTCCTGACTTAAAGGTCACCAGGAAACATAAATTTTAATGGTGTACCTCTCTATTTTTTTTTTTGTAGAATATTTTCAATGTGGAAAGATAGTATTAAGTCACCCAAAGGTCCATCCATAATTTTATGATTTTTGACAGCCCTATTTAAAATGCTAAAGTGTTGTTTTTCTTAATCACTTAAAGTGATTACTCCTAGTTGGCAAAGTTAAAATACCTCTAAAAATGTAAGAAAATTATACTTTCTAGGCATATTTATACAGGAGAGGCAGGCAGGTGCAAACCATGTGCCTGTGTGGAGCACAGGGACAGTAGTATGAGGGTTGCCAGTGTAGAACAGCCCAAATCAGCTGGCTCAGAGCTGCTCCTGTTGGGCTGTCGTACTGCCACATCACTTCTGTGTTGAGTTTAAGCAGCTGGATGAGGCCAGCCTGGCCACCAGCACTGCAGCAGCAGTTTCCCAAGGAGATCATTCTCAGTGCAGCATCTCAGGAACAGCAACAATCATTTCAGCATATTGCAGAGGCTGTGTTCAGGAGTCCCTGACACCTTATTTGTGTAAACTTAATCCTCCTCCTCTCCCCACACTGAAAGATCACAAAGTTACCTCTGAATTATTTGATATGTCTATTTTCTAAAATGTGTGATTGCATTTGCAGAGATTACTTCAGAAATTTGACAGTACCCATTATTATTTTCCTATTATGTATTCAATGATGGGATGCTCTGTGATATCTGCTTGAAAATCAGAATGAGCAATAGCATAATCAAATGCTTTTCAGGAGATAAAGTGACTCCTACATTTGGATGAAAGGATAGGGACATCAGACTGTGACTTCAGCAATCTCTGAGAACACCTGGAGCCAAATCCATGTAACTGGATAGTTCTACAAAACCTCTCGACATGTTGGTCTCCTCAGCCCTTTGCCAGTGATGGTAAACCCCGACCTTTGTAAAGAGCATTAGCTCCATGGATAGGCAGCCCATGTTCTTAGAGCTGTGCTTACCTGAGCTGGGTTGTGCTGTCCTGTTTAATATCTGAGCTACGTGGGCTAAAGCACACAGGTACAAGGAATGCTGCTATGTGGGGGGAGGACAGTCAAAGACATATGTTTAAAATCATTTGGGATGATTTTGATAGGCACACAGTTCCTCCTGAGAGCTGTAGCACTTCAGTGTCACTGCTGTGCTAATGCTGAATGGCACAGGGACCAGGGCTCATGGGGCCAGAGGTGTGTCAACATTTGCAGTGGTGATTGGAGTTCCCAACAACCTTGGATATAAACAACAAAACCTTTGTGTCCTGCTGCACAGGTGAGGACTCTACACAGCAGGAAACAAACTTGATGGATTCCCAGCTCTGCTGGGAGGTAGGAAATGAAGGTGGGGACACAGTCCACTGAGAAAACTCACAGTTGCCGTTCCTTTCTCTTTTTGAGCACTCCAACCTTTACTTTCCTTGCATAAAAGGACATCTCCTTTCTCAGCAGAGCTCTTAAAACAGAAATGATCCATACCCAATCTTTCTGAGATGACCACATGTTCCTACCATTGTGAAAGCTTCTGGGCTGTTTAGTATCTGCCAGGAGGAAATCCTTCCTCCAGCCCTGACAAAGCCTCCCAAAGCTTGTGCAAAGTTGGGCCAAAACTATTTTGAGATTCCAGCTTTTCTCCAGACATATTTCTGATTTTTACCTTGTCAGGCTTGCAGAGTTAAGAAGGTCCTAAATTAGAGGAAGGTTACAGGTATTTAGATGACTTCTGCTCTTTCAGGACTACTGTATTAGGCAGGTGCTGTTGATGCTTACTTAGAGCTCTTTTACACACGGATTAAGCACATATGGAAGAGATTGTAAAGGGATGTAATGAACTCTCCTTTGGCTTGGGAGGTTGGAGCTGTAATTAATACCAATTTGCACATCTGTTCTGAATTAGGTGCTGAAACAGCCAGCAGAATTCCTCATAGTTTAAGTCAGTAACCTACCTGGATACACCACAGAAAGGCACCCAGGAAGAAAGATGATCTGGGTTTTCAGGGACAATTTGCCACAGCAGCAAGACCTAAATGGCACTGGGAAGGAGGCAGCACCTTTGCCATGGGAAGCACCAGCTCATCTTGTGTGCTGAGTGGTGCATGGATACACCCAGTGCTGCCCCAAAAGCTGCTACTCTGCATGCCATGAGTCAATCTAATTAGCTCACGTGGCCCCAGATCAGACTTCATTAGCAGAGCTTTGGTGAGCAGCTGGCTCTACTGTAGTAACAACTACCAGAGGAAAATCTGCATTCCTCTAAGTGGAGGAAACGCTCCATTTTTGAGCTTAAATAAATCAACAAAATCCCCCCTGGCCTTCCCTCAAAAGACAACAAAAACCTGAACTGGTAAAACAGTATCTAACCTGAAACTGTGAAGGGTTTAGTTGTTAAGCAGAGGAATAGACAAAAGTTCAAATTTTTCTGAAAGAGAAGCATTCACAGCTCAGCCTTTAACAGGACATTCTGGCACTGAAATGCTCTAATGCACATTATTTTACTTTTGTCACGTTTCCACCACAGTATAACACAGACACTACCTGGGGTGGGTACTGGCTGTGCTTTTGCAACTTGGGAGGAAAAGAAGACACCAGCACATGCTCATGTAGTTTGAGCAGCATGTGAGATACCCTGGCAGCTGTCATTGGGTAAAATAATTAAAAGGTCATTAAGACAGACCCAGGGTGTCATTCCCTAGCCTCTGTTTATCAGTTTAGATCAGGTTTTCCTATGACTGCTTTGATAAGGTAGGTTACACCTGCACTTTCCCAGCAGAAATAGCTTGTGTGTTCTCTCTGCACCCTGGCACACAGGCTCTGGGGTCAGTCTGTATAGTGACCACTCACCTCCCCTGTCTTCACAGTCAGCCTATACACACAGCCTATATAGTGTGTTTGAAAATCCAAACCCTATTTGTTAGCTACCTTTTGAACACTCCACTCTGTTTTTCTAATTCCTTCAGCCTGTTCCAAACTTGAATTGTTTTAGCTGCTTAACTACAGCATTGTAAAGAGGATGATGATGATGCTGCTGCTTGGCTTGCTGAAGTTGGCAAGGATGCAGCCACAACATGAGCAGAGCTGGTGGAGGACAGCCAGCTGAGTCAACAGGTATCAGCAGCACCTTCCACATCTGAGTTTTACAGAGGGCTGAAATTACTGGCAGGGAGCCCTGTCTTCCCTGCACTGTAGTCATCAGAGCAGGTGCTTCCTCCTTCCTTTCCTACAGCTGCACCAGCTGTCACTCGTCTCTAGAGTCAAAATATTTCCATGCCTATCAACAGCTAGCAACTGATGTGAAATCAGTGAGCCTCCTTGCAAAGTTCATGCTACATGTGCCAGAGCCAGGCATCCGGCAGGGACTCAAGTGCAAGTCTAATGAGAAGCCCTCAGCTACAGAATCGTTTCCTTTAGCAATGGATGAGCATGCATGACTATCCTTGGTTTCCTAATTATTGTAATTTACTCAATCTCTCCTATTAGCGAGCATTTTTCTGCCTGGGGACTTTCTAATCATGGAATTAATTGTCACTTTTACCATTATAAAATACTGTTCCCATGACATTGTTCAAATTTACAGCCCTAACTGTGAAAAGAAGACAGGAGATAAAGAGAAAGCCGTTAAAATATTTTTCTTGTCCCTAATGATTTTTTTTTAAGAACATTTTAGGAGTCTAATATGGAGAGGGAAAAACAAGGAATAGAAAAAACAATTTTCACCCTTGAAATCCTAGGTAGGAAGTACTACTTTAGAAATTATAAGCAGCATGTTAAAAGACACCCTCATTAATTAAGACTAGCACTGTGGATCATCTCTTTATCAGGGCTGGGAACCTACTGTAATTCCACTGATTCCACTAGGATTGTGTCAGTTCACTACCAATCTCACAGATACAAAAATTAGTTTTGAATATATCCTCTTTTACCTCACATGTTGTCAAATGATATAAATGCCTGTATCTTTCCAGCTGAAATTGATCTCTTTGGTGCCAAGCTCCAGAAGGAAAAGTAGGATACTCCCAGTCAGATTTTTAGTGACTTGAACTTGTGCACCATACCATAACAGTAAAGAGACATGTGGCATTCAGAACGAAATTAAGCAGTAGCAACAGCCATAGAAATCTGAAGGAAATACGAACTTCAGAACTTCTCTAATCTTTTTCCTACGTTCACACATTGCTAGGGTGATGCTTAGTTTTGGAGATGACTGAATACACTTCCCATTGAATTCAACAGCATTCACTACTGAGTGACTCATCCAACGCATTCTTAACAGCAGATTTCAAGAGACACTGCAACCCCTGCTCAGCTTGCCAACAAACAAACAAACAAACAAATTAGAACTTGTCCCTCATGATTAAAAAAAATCCCAAACAACAAAAACCTCCTCTCACTTGTGTAGGATGCTTGTTACAGCTGGAAAATTGGAAAGAAATCCCTTATGACAAGATGATGCCTCAAAGAAATTACATATTAAAAAATATGTGTTAAAAATAATACAAGGTTTTGACTAAGGATGCATGTATAATTACAATACCTCTACAGAAAACCAGTACTGTCCTTTCTTGGAAGAGGACATGTAAAGCTAAGATATGTAAATCTGAAGTCAAATTTCCACAAGTATTTTGCTTTTCAGTAAGTGCCTCACATGCTGTCGGCTGTCTTTGCAGGTAAAAAAACCCACCAATATCTAGGGGAAAAAAAGTTCAACAATCTTAGTTGCCTCCCCATATATGCTCTGAAAATGCTCCAAAGCTGCAAGCATTTGAGAAAAGTAATGCACGCCTTAAAGTAATACCTTAAAGGAATAGTAAAAGGATCCCCACTCCTCTTCTGCCACCACTTCTGTGAAAGTCACCGTTTCAGTGAAGGTGACAAGGGTAAGATCCAGGCAGCCGGTGCCTCCCTGGGAGCTGCTGCTGGCTTCTGTGGAGTTGACCTCCATCACTGGATTTTGCTAAAGTTGTCTAGATGCTTGTTTTAGTAAGAGTTAATGCAGCCAGGCTTCTCTTGTAAAAGCGCAGCACAAAACCAGCTTCTCACTGGCTACCAGAGGTGTCGGGCTTCAGTGCAGCTGAGTGATACAAAAAAAAAAAAAACCAAAACAAAGCCAAGCTGGCATTCCTTTGAGCTTTCTTTTGTTACAACTCTGATGACAGCCATGCACATGCTCCTTCCAACAGCCAGGAATAAAGTCAGCACACATGGACCCAGCCATGTGCTTTGTCGACTCTGGATTATCTTGCACCTCAAACTGTTAGCTCTGGAGTCTGGCACACCTGTAAAAGCATGGAGCCCCTCCCTGCACTAAAACCAGGAGCCTGGGTATTCTACTCAGTAGCATTGCTTACTTACCTTAGCAGAGCTCACTATGATTTTGATTACCTTTAGTCTTATGGTATATCCATAAATAAAAGGCACCAAAATGCTCTCCCATATTTGCAAAACCCTATTAAGTTTGTAGGCTTAAGGTATCACAATTTCCCTGTCAATATCTACCTGACTTCCTAAACAGATTTCTCCCTCACTTTTGTTGGAGTGTGCAGCACACCAAGGAAGGCAGTGCTTTCTTTGTCGTATGGAAAGCCTGTCTGGAAAGGCACAGCTCCCTGATACTTAGAGGTTCAAGATTCTACAGAACAAGGTAATCAAATATCTCTCTCTTCACAGATTTTCTGGACACTGATCCCACATACCCTTTGTTTAAGCAGATGTTTTTACCCATCTCCAGCGGCATCACCCCAGCTCTACACCAAGGTGACAGATGAGAGTGTACTCCCCTTCCCTGACCAGAGCTCAAAATCACTGGGAAATACAGCCCTTGCTCAGCTTTGTGAAGATGCTCTGACTCAATGACAGTGCCATCCTAACTTGATGAGTTTCACACCCCACCAATTCAGTCTCTCCTTACCTGCTCATGACAAAACCCAGTCCTGTGTTTATGTAGGGACACATGGATGGCCATGGGTGAGCTCAGGAGTCTTTAAACTCCTTTCTCTTGCTAGCACAGCACACCTTCTCGCCAGGTCCTGGAGCAGGGGTCACATTGTCCATGTCCCTGATCTTCTTGGGACTGTCCCCATCCCTGCCTACATGAGCAGCAAGAGAGGGATCACTAAAGGGCCCTTCAGCTCCTAGGGCCTGTATTATGCAGGGTAAATTCAGGGAAATTTAGGGAAATTCAGGTCCAAATTTTGACTCTGAACCCTACCAACTTAGGACATGCCTGAATCTAAGGCTTTGGACCAGGCTGTTCCAGAGACTGCAGAAACCTCTGAGTGTCTGAGCAATATTCAGACTCTCCAGAAGACGCCGGAGTCATCAGAGTCATTCAGCAGAGTCATTTAGAGGAGGGAATCAGTCTAGACCAATACAGATAAGCAGTACCAGTCATGAAGCAATCAGCTCTGAATAATATGCACCAGTGATCAATATTTAACAGTGACAAATGATTCATGGGTTGGAACATGAAACAGATAAAAAAGAAATATTATAAAGAAAATAAGATAAAAAGAAATATATAGAATCACAATATTTTGCTGAAAAGCACTGGGGAAATGCTGATATGTATATTATATAAAAGAGAGGAGAAATATTTTTGTATTTTTTTCTGACTGATTGTGCAAGCCAGCTTTGAAACTCTGCTAACAAGTATTTAGGTAGTATCCAAGCTTCTTGAAAACATTTTACCATTTTTTTTCCTCTTCTTCTTTCTTTGTATCATTCTTTCTTATATTTACAGAATTCTCTTAGCTAGAGTTAAAATTTATTACACTGAACTTTTGGGTTTACTGGGTTTTTTGCACTTCCATTCCTACAGAGCTGTAAAGCTCAAGCGTATTACAGGCACAAAGAAGCTTTTCAGTATCTACACCACACATTGACACTCTCTAAGTAGTGCTTATGGTGTGGTAAAAGGTTATACCGTGCTCTGCTCTGGCACTCTCCAGACTGCACAGGTCTAATTTAGGTTTTCCATCACTATTAGCTTTTCTGCCAGTGAGTATTTCTCAGTTACTGAGAATGTTTTGTTGAGGGCTGGTTTTGTCAAAATGCTGTTTAGCCACAGAATATGAAGCCATGGGCTGTCTGTAGTACCACTCCTAGAATTAAGCTAATTCTCTAGAATAAAATACTTTGTTCTTAAACCACTACAAGTCATTAAAGCTCTTTGAAATCTGGTGTTCAGGATTTTTTCCCCACCCCACTCTCCATATTTTGACTAAGCAAATTCTGAAATGAATGGCAAAGTAAAATACTTTTATGATTGAATCTCAAAAGCTTGCAAAAGGCAAGATCGAATCCTAGGAACTCCTCTGTGCTGAAGGAATAGCTGATTGATTCTAGTAACTTTCTTTGGTTTTTTCCTCAGTTGGGACCTTGAAAAGTCTCTGAGAATTTTCAATGTTTTAAGAGATTGAGACAGTTTTACAGAGAGAGAAATTCAGTCTTCTCTCTGCTTTAATATAAGATGCCGTCCAATTATTATTGTAAGACAGTTTTTTATCTAATATATAATAAAATATGCTTCTTCCTTCTTTACATTTAGAGTAGCTTTTTTTTTTCAAAGTCACTGTACTGTTGCACTGAACACAGCATGCTTCATAAATTGGAAAGATATAGAAAAAATCCATAAGAATAAAAATGGATTATTTAAAAGAAAAATAGAGAACTTGCTTTAGAAGCTTCTTCATTTGCCATTCCCTTCATCTCAGTCTCAGAAGCTACACACTTTTGGTTTTCTTAAATAAAACCTTCAACCAAAGGACCAGAAAACCTAAGAGCACAAATGGTTCCACTGAAAGGTGAAAAGAGTACTCTGTGGTTGCTGTGTGCAAAAAAACTGATATCCTCCATGTGCAGAAACACGGGGGCAGATGTGCAATGCCCTGTCTTTTATCTCCCCATAGTGGCATGGCACTCCTGACTGGAAAAAAAGAGAACCCTGTGCAACTGCAGAAAGTGAAACCAGGATATTGATGTGATGTGATGTGGTAGATGTAGGTAGGTAACTCTGGAAAAGGAAAGGTTAAAAAATAGGAAAAAAAAGAAGCAATGAATCAAAGTTTTTAAAGATCAGGTACAAATTAATGATTTTGATTATTTTAGACTGAAATTCCTCCTGAAAAAACCTCTGGTCTTTCCTGCACGACAGCCGTGAAATGCAATAGGTGAAGATGGGTTGTTTTGTACACCACACTGTGGATGCTCCATGGCCAGCAGAGGTGCCATCACATGAGATGTTACACTCCAAAACTCAGCAGCAGTAGGAGGAGGGACTACGCAGGAGCACCTCTTCCTCCTATGCTATCCATTTCTGTACCTTGTCCTCCCTGGCAGAAACTGTTCTGTCGCAGTGTTTTTGTGCATGATGTTGATAACTTGCCAAAAGTCAGCCAGTGTAAATATTCTAATGAATCCAATTGTTAAAAAGATTAAGCACATCTGAAATGAGCAGAAAAAAGGTCTGCTCAAGTGTATATTATTTTTTACTGAGGCTTTATGGTAGATTTCTTTTTGTTGTATTTAGGCATCATTCAGAGTAAAACTGAAAAAATATTTGGTTTTTTGCTCTTTGGAGCTTTGACACCCTGGAGTAGTTAGTCATAATTATATTAAATGCAAAGAACAAATAATGGTATCAGACTGTAGGAAGAAAGAGAATATTTCTTACTTCTAAAAGAACAGCAAGTTAATTGCTTTTCTGTAAAAAAACATGCTTATCCAAATCTTTATATGCCAACTTTGGAAGAGAGAGCTTAGCCTGCTCTTCCCAATGCACAGCTCTTCTCCCCAGAAGCTGAACATTTGGGGCAATTCAGAAGGACTCAGCTGTTGGCTCTGGCAGCATAGCACCACTTTACAGCTGTGTGCCCTCATCCCTGCTGCACAGGAGAGCAGAACTGACAAATTAGTGACACAATTCCTGTTGTCTGTCAGAAACTCATTCTCCTTTGACTTAATAAGCTGCTTAGCATGCCCATTGGTTCCCTTGGGCTCCCTGCCTCCAGAGGGATGCAGACCTGGGCATCACGGATAGGCAATACCCAAACAGGCTGGATTGATTCTCTCAAATCTGGAACCAAAAATGTCTTCATGTGGTGCCAGTGCCTGGGATGTGGCTGGGAAGGGGTGCCTGTGTTTCTGGACTCTTGTAGGTTACTGCAGTGTGTGAAACAGAGGGCTTCATATGTGCCTCACTTAGGATGCAAGTAATCTGCCACACATTCGCACTCACATTTATAACATTTTTGAGCCTCTCCAGGTGGAGATGACATAAAACATCTGAATCTTCAAGACTTTGAAATAGTGTCTTTTATAAAATCATTTTATACAAAATGATCTTCTATAGGCTAAATACACAGCTATTGGGTTTTCTTGACAGAAACCCCTAACATCTATTCTCCACCCTCCCAAAAGAACTAGGATTCAAAATTCCTGTAACTAGGATTCAAAAATTTGGGAGTCAAAGTAAGATTTCAGAAGCTGCTTTTAACCTCCTCCTAGGCTTTTAATTTCAGGATCTGCATCCCAAAGTAGCACCTGGCAGCAGCATGTTGACACTGCCAAACTTAGCTATTCCTAGGATGCTCTTTGTGAGGTGTGAATTTCAGCTACACTCTGCAGAGACTCCGGGGTTGTGACTCTGTCCCATCTGTGCCACATGGATCACCATGGGCCACAGGGCCAGCTAACAGCACACAGCACTCACTGCATACCCAAATTTCTTGGTTCTGGAGTTAGAGGCTAGCAACTACAGCAGAAAAGCCCTTCTTTTTGATGGAAAAAATTAAGTTTAATTTTCATCCAGAATCTGAATAAACTTAATTTTGATATAAAAAGCATCACAGAACGAGATAACTGTTTTCTGCTGGGTTCTAAGCTGATCTCTCACCTATCAAGTCTCCATCCAGCTTTGAATCAGATCCCCAAACTGATGGCAAGTTGAATTTTCCTCTTAATGTCAGTTTTGAATCAGAACTTTCGCAAACACTTAGATTTTACTCATAGTAAGACACTAGAGTTATAAAAATCACAGAACATTTTTATAATAAATGATAAAATGTGAGTTGGTTGTTTCTCTTTCTTGTATAATTAAAACAGTTTTTTTTAAAGAGGAGATTTTTCCTCATCTTTATTACTGTTTGTAGTCTCTTTCCAGATTGGTTCATTTTTCAAAAGGGATACACAGCCATTTCTCATTTCTTGTTAAGAAACTTTTGCAGAAGAATGAGGAATCCTTAAGGGATTATCCTTGAAAAGAAGCAAGCAGATAAAGAAAATACGGAGAGGAATGCCATTAAATATGAATATTGTGTTAGTGGAACTGTCAGACACCCTGAGATTTCAAATCCCTTCACTCTGTTCCCCTCAATATTACCATCAAGGAAATAATATATTTTGCAAGGGCCTGATTCTCCATTCATTTAAAATGTTGCAGAGCAGAATTTCTTCCTGTTCTGTGACTAGAATGGCAAGTAGCTTCCATGAGAAAGGAGCCAAACCCCGTGAACTGAAACAGATGCCTGATGAATGTGCACTCCTATAAAATATTGAGGCAGTCAACATAGTCACTTGGAATGTTCTAACTTTTAAGGAGCTGAGCAGGTGGCCGAAATGTATGGCATCCATCAGGTGCTGGCATGTAGTTATGTGTACAGATGCCAGTGAGTAGGTAGAATAAATTCACAGCTCACATCACCACCGGAAAGATTTTTCCTTCAAAATCTTCCACTTCCAATTGCCAAGGTACTGTCTGCCCTTCTCAGAGCGTTGCAGCTGGAAAGGGGAAAAAAAGCACAGAAATCAAGGCAAGCTGCCAAAAGGGAAAGGTGTTTTCAGGTGAGCCCTGGCCAGCTCCCAGCAGAGCCAGCAGGAACGCAGCCAGCCTGGCCGAGTGCATCGCCCAGCACACCGTATGCTCATTAACAAGGCAACTGCAGGGAACAAAACACCAACCTTATGCTTGCCCTGCCCTGCCCCTCCCTCTGCTTAAGGTCCCACTTAACTACAATGAGCACCAATGTACCTAGAGAGGGGGGCCAAGAAGCTGTGCAGATGCAGGTACTAGATCCCATTTTGTCTACAGCTGGTATGAGGAGCTTCTTGTAAAACCTCCTGAGCCTCAAGCCAGAGCCCCAGCAGTCCAGAGCTCTGTTTTCCGCTGTACTGGAAGGCCACTGGAGAAAAATTTGGTTTGGGATTTCCACAAGCCAACTTCTTAGCCACTACTGACACATAATTCATTTAACATATATAAAGAGGAATCTTTTTCAGTTCTGTTTTCACATTGCTGCTTAGAAGCAGTTTTCTTTCCTTTTCCCATGTTTAATTGAACCAAAACCAATTTAACAGGTTGTTGGACAAGACGATCATTGTAGGTCCCTTCCAACTGAAAACAGTTTAGTCTCTTCTATACCAACTCCTAACTCATCTTAATCTACAGAGCATGGATAACCACATTGTATCTGCTTTGGGAGAAAAGTACTCCTCTCCTCCCACTCCTTACCTTTCTGTCTGCTACTTCTGGTGAGTGCTCACAAGAGGTCATTTCCATTATTCCCATTCAAGCCTGCATTGATATAGGAATTACTTCCCTGATAGATTTCAGACAATACCTGGATCTGATAAACTCTCTTCTTCTGCAGGGGGTGATCCAATGGCTAAGACTCAGGCTTGGAGTTCAGGGAAGATAGTAAGCACCTTGCTCTTCTGTACATTCCATTCTGACCATGGCCAAGAGATCTCCTCCCCCATTAGGAAGAGCTTTGGAAAGTGAACATGTGACAGAAACTCAGGCCCTTCTGGATGTCATTCCTCTTTCACCTGGATGCTCCTGCCTGCATAGTTATCCCCAGATCTGGGCACACAGAGCAGTTGCAGCACTCAGCAGGTGTTCAGCTGGAATTTTTGACAGACCCTCTATATGTAGGGACCTGATTCTCAGTTTAAAGAGACCACACCATTGGTCCTCAAGTGCCAAATTGGAGCCAGTGAAATCAGCAGTGAGCTAAAACTGTGCTGAGCCTCATTTGCAAAGAAGGGGTAGGTAAACCCACACAAAAAATGAGCTGTTCAGAGCAAGCAAGTTTTACCATCAATTTCTGTTGGGCAGAAGGTTTTAAAAAAACACAGTTCTAAGTGAAGTTTAAAATAAAGTTCAAAACATAGCAAAAAGATGGTAATTAATACATAAGAACATGTTTTCAGACTACTTTGCCATCTTTAATCTCTGATCAAATAGTACTACAGATGCTACTGAGATAGAAGAGGGCAACAAAGGGAATTAGTCCAATCCATCAACACTAAAAGTTTGGGAAAAAATCAGCACAAACCACCACAAACCTACCCATCATGTAGGTCAAAAAATGTGCCCATAGAGAGGTCATGGGAAGAAAAGAAACTGTGGGAAGAAAAAATTTTAAATGCCTGCATCCCTGTTCTCCTTTCTATGGCAGAAGTTGTACCTGAAGTAATGAATACACTCTGTCTTGTGGCGATGAGCAGCAGAGTGGAATTACAGATTTACAACAGAGGTAGAAAGCCATTAGATGAATTGCAGGACCTTTTATTACCAATTGCAATTTCATGGCAGAGTTATTATTTATTAAATATAGAAGCAGCCAGTTGAATTCTAACTGTTCTTTGGTTTAATTTCTGTTATAAAAAGACTGAAGAAATTACACAGAGCAGACTAAAAGTGCTCTGCAGTAGCCGGCTTCTTTCTCACTGCCTTCACATGGATACACACACACACACACACACAGAGAGAGAGAGAGAGAGAGAGAAATAAAAAATGTCATTGTATGGAAGGGGAACAAGTTACATCCAATTTCCTTTTAAAAAAGCCTAAGGTAGAGTAAAATAAATGTACTGTACTGCTACCATTACTGCACCTGGAGAGCAGTTTGGACAATGTAAGACCATCTAGTACTGAATCTGAGTTTTTTACCATCTCCAGAAAAAGATACACTTTACCCCCTGCTCTCTCATTCAGAACCACTGTGCAGACAGAAGAGAAACCTGTGAAATGACATGATACAGGTCAGAACTAGTAAGTGGATGGGGAGAAGAGGACAATATTGACCATAATTTCATCCCAGGTCATTTCCATCAAGAGAGATTATGTATATTTTGAGGCAGCGGAAGGGATGACCTGTTCAAACCCCAGCAGCTTTGTGCCAGCACTTACTTTGAATTCACTGAACTGCAGAACAATGGAAAGGATGAGGAACCAGAGAGAAGTAAAGAAATACCCACTGAAGAAACTGTCTCAGCATGGCTCAAATCTCAAGGCTTTGTTCATGCTTATCTGTCACTGCACATTGGCATGAGCAGGGTGTTCAATAATTACGTTGGTCAGAACATCAAATGCCATAAAAAAATTCTTTTACTAATAATTTTTTCTTTAATGTTCAGCAAATAATAAAAAAAAAAGACTCAGCAGGAGAAAAAAAAATACAAAATTCCTATAAAATATATTTTGTATATTAAAAAGTAGTCTTCTGCACACCAGCTATTTTTAGACTATAATGTAGATGTAGATTAGTCTGGCATGATATAAACCTTCATTTCCAAAACAACATAGTCTTTTGCTAATATATTTTTCAGGCATACTTCTTTGGATATTATCTGATATTCTTTAGCAGTACATTGATGTTCCTGATCACACTATGAAATGTATTTTCATTAAAAATGTGGAAATGAGCTGCTATCATTTCCATTTCTGCACAAATAAAACCATTCAATTATGGTTCCAATCCAGTGAAGAAGTGAAGCAGGACTGCCTCACATGCTGACTTGAACGCAGAAAGCACAGCTCAAAGAAATAAGACTGTCTAAAGAAAAATACAAAATTTAGCAACCAGTTTAAGGTTGTGGATACGATTGATGTAAGTGGTCACGTTCGCAATGACCAATCAGGCAGCAAATTCTAACTGGGCAAATAAATTCAATGCAGAATTTTTATGTCCCCATATTTTGAGACTGTTGTGTCTCTTAGATCATCTGCATTTCAATAAGGTGACGATAATGTGGATATCTCATGCTAATGATTCTTTGCTCACCATTGTAAATGTGAGTATTATGATATAAATGCACAGAGAAATGCGAGCTAGGGTGTTGTTTTTGGAGTGGGTATGATTACCCTTCACAATGGCCTTGCACACAGGCAGCCCTCACCAGCTAGCTGAGGACAGCTGCTCTATGTGCAATAAGTTGAGGACCAGCAGCACCAGACCTTCATGCAAATAAATGGGCTGAGCCCGTTTAATTTTCATCTCATAGGTTGTGTCCAAGCATGTGAGCAGCTGATGTGGTTTGCTGCATTTGGGAGGCAAGCTGTAGGTTCTTTTCACATTAGTAATGATATGTATATATGTATAAGCAGAGATGATTTACTGTCTATACAAATAAAACCACATCTCCTTTAGTTAGCTGAGAAATTCCCAGCGCTTGTCCAAACATACCTCTGAAACAGGTAATATTGTTCTTGCAATAAAGCAATACAGGATAAAATAATAAGTATCATCTAGGAAGCAGGAGTGTGAGAAGTTTCGAGTGCATAACGGTGGTGTGGGTGGAATATATGAAATAGCAAATACAATACCTAATTTGCTGAAGTCATTAGAAGCAAACCAGAAATCAGTGTGGGAGACATTCGTTGCGCCTGCTGCTCAGAACTAAATTTTCAGACCTTTTAAAAAGACCAAAATTGTTGAAAAAGTCCTTAGGTTTTATCTTTGTAACAGAAAGAAAATTGGAAGGGAAAAAAAATTATTGTTATGCATCCACATGTATCAAGCCAGTGAGAGATTAAATGAAGGAAAAGGAAAATGTCTCTACACTTGAAGTGTTCAAAGCTTTGTAGCACAATTTGCTTCAGGAGAAAATAATGTTTTCTGTGGTTATGAACATGCAAAAAGATTCCAGACTTTATATGAACTGCTGCTCGGGGATTAGATGAGGATTTAATATCTTTCTCAGAGAAAGGATTAATTAAAATCTGTCTTCTTTGGGAAGGTGATGAGCAAAATAATTTCATATGCATATAGAGCTTTTGAATTTTTTCTCTACAGAAACGAAATGTATTTGGTGACTTTTCATTTCATATCTTTTTCTTCAAAAAAAGGAATAACTTTATATTTTTATTCATAGGACTTGCTGAAGGGATTTTAATGTGCTTTCAAAATGTCAAAAAGAATTGAATCATGGGAGTCTCCTTTAGAAAACTTAGAAAATCTAGTGTTAGGAGCTGAGGAAATACGGCTTAAACGTCACTGAGAATCTGTCCTTTTGCTACATATTTTATGATGCTTAACAGTGAAATTGGTTAGGAAGTCTGGCTAGTGATAGACCTAATCACATTTTAAATTTCATGGTCATATTGTGATAAATTTTACCTCTCTTTCCACAAAAGGCCTCGATTGTCATCAAAATGCTGAAGCATGCACACACACACAATTGTTTTTTGCTTATTTGCAGACCTTAGCATGTGGTGTTTAAGAGAACTTGGATGAAAATCCAAATAAGCTGGCCCTGCCTCAGGGTGTGAGATGTGGAAATGTCTTTCACCACCTTGTGAAAGGAATGACACAAATTGGAGCATCTCGTAGGATATCTGCTGGTGGCTGGCCCCCTCTATTCTCTTTCTCTCTATAATGCAGCAATTCATGACAGTTGCAGTGAAAAAAAAATTAAAATCTTCCATTATTTGTTTCATGACAGTAATGCCGGTAGACATGTCTAAATTCCCTCCAGCACTGATATGAAAGAAATACGTATTTTACTGAACAAATGTAATTTTAAAAAATGCTAAAAATATTCATTTTGAGCCCTCAAGACTAAAAAAGCTATGATTCTTAACTTTCTTGTCAAAACTAGCCTTCCCTTTTATGAGGAGTTTGACACCAGCAATCCTTTAACTGTACCATTTTAAAAAATGAAATATCTGGCAAATTTACATAAATTTATACATACATATGTGTATATACATACACATGTGTCTATATATAAGTATAATTAGTTGAACTTTAAATTACACAGGCTAAATTTCAGAGTTTTTCAATTACTCAGAGCTAAATTTCCTGCATTGAAACTTATTGACACACAGTGAATGGGTAGTTAGTTTTAGAATAAAAAAGAAAGAAGAAAAGAAACCCAAACAAAACCAAACAAATAAAAAAAAATACAAAATAAAGCAAATAAAAACCCCAAACACACAAAAATCTATGTAATAGGTGCATAACCCATACCAGAAGTGTATGAAAGTAAGAAGCAATGAGTAACAGACTGAAAGAAAGATCTAAAGAAGCAAACAAAAACAAAGGCTCTACTGGAGAAATTTACACACTTGAGCAGCTTCTGTCTTTAAAAGCTTGGGACCTCAATGGGGTTTTTTTTTCTGTCGTCTGTCTCATTTCTTCACTCCCAACATGCACAAAGTCTAAGGCAAAGGTTTGTCAGCTTCTGCTGCCCTGTTTGATGAGCATCAGTCCCCCTTGCTCAGGTGGGCAAGGTCTCTGCCCTGCAGCACAGCACAGGTAAGGCCAATAAAAGCAGGTGATGCTCCTCCTGATGAGCACACTCGAGTAATTATCAAATAGTATAGCAGGGAAACAGCATCTCTTGGGTGGAGCAGAGAAGAGAATTGGATGATCTGGTGTACACATTTAAACATGGCTCAGCCTCAAGGAGTGTTTGCCTGAACTTTATAAGACAAGTATAGTCCCTATGTTTATCATAGATTCAAGAAAGGATTGATGGCCTGCAATTTTACAGTCACTGCATGGTCTTGTAAGAGGAACATGGATTAACTCTCCTAGCATTAAATATTTAATGTGATAAAATATTTTCTTAAAGGTATGGATGTGTGACTTGGTCCTGCATTTTAATTATGCTTAAAAAAGTCCTGCTGACATCTAATTTGTTCTGTTCAAATCCCAACATGCTCCAAAGATAAATCTCTTCTGTTTGAAGAAGGTTGAGAGAGTCAAAGGAGAAGATCAAATAATGAGGCATAGGTGAATTTAAAATCACTGTTCCAGACTGTAAAATAGATTAGACTTCAAAGACAGAAGAGTAAATTATACTAATGTATAATATATATGTACAATTTCTCATTCCGTTTTTGAAATTGAAAAAAAAATAAAAAAATACATGTTTTCTTAACTCATCCCAGACTCTCTAGATACCTGATACTAGATCAGCAATTACATTAAATAATTTATAGTGAAGTCTTTGTGGTACCTGCCCAAAATTAACCTGAGCTTGCACCACATCATAGCATATCCATAGCTCTGTCTAGCTGAGACATTTCACCTTCTGTACCTTTCTTCCTACACTACTTTTTGGAACTGTGCTAATGAACTATGAGGACGGGAGGTCTGAGCTCACTTGCGGTGAAATGAAAATAGAAAATTTGAACTGTGTTTCTTTAGGTCAGGTAACAGGTTTTTTAGTTTAATTACAATTACATGAAGCTATAATTTTGTCTCAAAACTTGCAAAATGAAGACAGTTAAATATTCCACTGGGAAAGTGCTGAAGTTGAAATTTCTCTCACCTTTTAGTTTAGCTGAAAGTCTTCGACAAGTTGAACACTGCTTGTAAAAGCAAAAACACCATTAGGATTTTATCACATTGGCCTGGTTCTTGGTGGTTTGCCTGCAGATGAACCCAGATCTTACCACTTAGGAGCAGCACCCTTCAGTTCAGGTCAGAGGCAGAATAGTTTTCCTCCTCTCCTCTGTTCCTGGTATCAATCAAGCTGGTAGGTAAGAAGAGCTGGATAGCAGAGAGGGAGCGTCCTCCTGCCTTTCTCACCTGGGCTCAGCCCCTTTGCCCACAGCATAAAACAGCTCATCTACAGTCCTGGGTGTCCCCCAGTAGGCTCAAGTTTCTCACCTTAGGGAAAACAGTCATGCAAGGTTTGGGATAGAGCCCCAGGGGCAGAGAGGTTAAGTTTTTTGGCCACCACCTGCAGCATAAATGTAGTGGCTGGGTTTTTAATGCTATTTTACAGCAGAGACCGTTAAACCACAGAATGTCCCTCCTGAACACTATAAAGTGGATAAATAATGAGTTCAGCTGTCAGTGGTTTCTGCACATTCACTGCTGCCTTTCAAATGGAGGAGCAAACCCAACAATTTGACACGAGTAATTAAAAGGAAAGAGGTGAGCAGCAGTTAATTTTACACCCTGAAAGCCACCCAAGGTAATACCTGCTAGTGGAGCCAGGTTACAAAGTGACCATGCTGCCTGAGTGGCCACATTCTGGTGATATACCTCACTTCATAAAGGCTTCTCATTAATTAACACACTTGCTTTTGATTGCTGATGGCAGGGTTTCAGCTGCAGCAGGGCAGACTCTCTGGGGACAGGGAACTTGCTTGTAGGAGAGAACAAACCAAATCCTCTCACAGAGGTGAATTGTCAAGCTTGCCCTGGTGTATCCCCTATACCTGGCAGTGGGAAAAAGGCTGTTTGTGACTGGCATGACTTTGAAATGAAGCTTCACACCTCTTGACACTTCTTTGGTCTCTTCTGGAGACCAAAGCAAATGTGATTTTTTTTTTTTTTCCTATTTCACAGGGAAAACTTAGTTTGATCCTCAGCCTGAAAAGACAAGGTGGAATTTCATTTGCGCACAATCATTTTCCCATAATTATATTTAAAAAATCAATAGACACAGCTGTCCTATGGCCTGCCTTTATTGTAAAGTACACCGATGCTACCAAAACCAACTTTCCCAGAAGCCCACTACAACAATCAAGTATTAGAAACCTTGGATACAGCAGCTTGCAAGTGGCTGATCAGTTTCTAGCATTCTGCAGTATCGTGACACCCTTTTCCCTCCAGATGGCTTTCCAAAGACCACTTTAACTCCATGCACTCTCTGAAAATTACTCACATATTACAGGGTCTGCTTTTTAAAAGGCAGAAATCAGCTGCTCCCTATATGTGAGGCATCACGATTGTTTTCAAACTCAGGTGGAATTTTGAGGACAAATCCATGTAAAAACTAGCTAAACATTGATGGGGTGCCTTGAAAAGCTAATGGAGGCTTGACAGACCATCAGTGACAGCAGGAAGAGCAGGTACTCCATGAGTTTTACCTGTGAAAAAGATAAAAGACAACTGTCTCTGCTGTTGTTTAAAAATCAGCAAGAGCACTCATCCTCAGTGTCTCCAAGAGAAGCCCTACATGCTGCCCATTGGAACCAGAAGAAAATACCCTAGAGATGCAGAAGGCAGCAGGGTGTGTTTCTCAAGGTGATTGATCACGGGTTATTGACACACCAATCCTGGTGGTTCCAGATGGTTCCAGCAAAAAGTTGGAGGAAGGACACAGATGACAAATTACATAAAACTCACCACAGTACTAGTCACACTACTCTACAGCTAGTCCCCCCATATCACTGGATTTTCCAGTGTCTTGTATCCATGGGCATACCTACACCTTCAAGTATTTCCAGCTGCTGCACAGATTCATTATCCTAGCTTGAAATGGAAGAAGATAAAACACAGGATTCCTAGCTTACGGAAACTTTCTTCCCTTCACTCCCCAGGTCCCTATTCTTCCACTTTATGTTTCCAAACTCTTGTACAAATTGACAAGCCAAAGGTCTGACAGGGCTCTTCATTGAGCAGCTGTCTGTTGAGAGCCAAAAGTTAATGAGCTTTCGATTTCCTAAACTCAAACAGAGACAGTGCAAGCTCTGGTGTGGTTCTGCTGGAACTGTCTGGGATTCAGAAAACACACACTAAGCCTGATGGGTGTGAGATCTAGTACTGCAAATAAATCACTGCCTTTTAATAAAAGAGAATTGTACCTCCTACTTTACTAGCAGCTGTTTTCTCAAGTTCTGCCTGTCAGTCAGTAATGATCCTTTTTACTGTCCATAAGATGTCAATGCCATAAAAGGCAGTGCCTACTAAATCATGGGTTTGCTGGAAACATCTTCTCACCTATAGATCCTATTCAGTGCAGTAATAAACCAGCTTTGTCAGAGCAATTACAAACTCACAAGAGGACTTTGCACTGCTGTTCTCCATCAGCCCAGCTAGGAGAGCATAGAGCACTGATTGCAGCAGGCGAGAGCCACATATATCATGGGAGAGGACATAGGTGCTTAGAGCAAGTATCTTAAAAGACAACAAACAAAATGACAGAAAACTTGAGCTAAATGAGAGGCAAAAGTGCTGCTTAAACCTCAGCCACACCTACATATTCTCAGCTGCAAGAAACTTAAAACTTGCAGCCCCTCCTTTAGGTGTAGGTAAGCATCAGAGCATTAGCACACAGCAAGATGAATTCTCCATCCAGAAAATCTATGTAATAGGAGCAAAGCAAGACAAGCCCATCATCTCTTCAGTAAATGGTCCAAACTTCAAAGGTCTGAATCATTTGCAGCCATAAAACAACTGTTCAGTGTTTTCAAACAGCTATTGCAACCATCATTATTCAGTAACACATCTTCCCTTAGCAAAAGAGGAAAAAATAATGCCAGTGCATCGAAGATATATGATATATAATGTGAACATTATTAAGTACCTTATTTAAGCATTAATCTTTAACCTTCACAAACTTTGTGACAGCATACAATGATAGTTGCTGGAGGCAACGCTTTTTTCATACTCACACAACAGCATTATTTATAGCAGAAATGCTCATCTGAACAACAAAGGAGCAGGAAAGGTAGTGATGAGAGATGCATTGTAGCAGGCAATAAATCATACAGCACTGAATCATTGAATGCTAAAGAAAATGAAACTACCTGAAAATAACACAGTGATTTAGCCAAAGTCCTTTAAGATGTGCTTAATGCTAAGTATATTTGTTTCTTACTGAAGTAGTGAAAATGAAGTTTTATTCAGAATTAAGTATGTTCTTAAATGTTCTGCAGAGTCAGGATCTAAAGGAGGATGACATTTATGGTGATTTCCATCTAAGCCTACAGGATAAACAATGTTTTCAGGGAAATTCCTAAAGCCATCAAACACATAGGCACATCTCAGTTGATAACAACAAATATCACTGACAAAAAAAACTCTATTAACATTCTTTTCAGATTGCATAAGTGGAATTCCTGTAAGCATTCATTTTTCACCTTCCACTAAAGTGCTTTTGCTCATGAAAAACTGCATTAGGAGACTTAAATACATCTTAGAGCTGTTACAGATAAGCTGTTCTTCTTTACTCATCATTTTCATGCCTTTCTAGGGCAACAATTCAAGACAGTCAGGAATGAAACATTGAATTTATACATTCAGTCTCTATCTTTGCAGACTGCTTGTGATCTTCATATGTGTGGAATTCTTTGTGTGTATTATGTGTGTGTGTGTGTGTGCATTATTTTGAATTTGTTTTTATTGCCTTAAATAACATTTAAGTGTCTATCTTACATTCTCTAAGAATTCCCCATAATCATCACTTTCATTAAAAAATCTTTGTTCATCAGTCCATGAGGATTTGGTCTTTACAATATTTAGCACAATTATTTTATATAAATAATTATGTTTTCCCTGATTTAAGACAAAAACCTGTAACAGTAAAAAATGATTAAAATTTTAAGGATGTGGCCTATACAAAGACACAAATAAACAGTTTCATCAGGAGAGGAAGTGAGTAAAGAAAGACAAGGGATCAGTCTTCAAATCCATCAGCATGGGAAGGGATATGACATGATGAACACAAATTGCAACAAGGATTTTAAAGTAGACATTAGGGGCAAAAAAAATTTTCCAGTAACAAGGCAATCTCTGGGACAGGTTGTCTGGGGATGTAATGTAAGCCCATCCCAGGAGTGTGTCCAGTTCAGCTAATGAAACATCCGTCAGGAAGGGTTTAGGAATAAATTTGTCTGTCCATGAGGATAGGAGACATGTCTCTTGACATATGGTTGATCCATTTCTAGTAGGTTTTTTCTAATACCAGATAAAATTTCAGTAGAAAGTAGTAAAGGAAAATGGAGGAAAAATCATGCTAGTTTCTTTACTCCAGACTAAAGAGACAGATGCTACTTTGTTCTTGGAGAGTTGTGGCTCTTCAGAACACCCCTTAATGATGCACACATTTTTATCACCTCAGCAGTACGAATCAGCTGCCTAGCTGTCCTGGAGTCTACAGAACACCCCACAGGGCTGCCACAGGCTGAGATATTCCCCACAGATAACTTGACAGACCTCTACAGCCACAAGGTAATTTCCATTTATTAAGATAAATGCAAAAGCACCTCCTGTGTGTTACTGGAAGCTTGCTCTCTGCTTAAGAGGGACCATAGGTTTTCTTGCCATTTTCATATACATACATATACGTATAAGTTTTAGCTTAGCAAAACTAGCTCCTGCTGCTGGTCTTTGGTGATGTAAGGTAATATATCTGACCATGGGAAGCAATCTTTGATACAGAGAGCATCCTCATTCATTAAATTCGTTTCAGCCTGAGTCTATAATAATGTGACAGCATCTTCGCAATGAAAGCCTTTTTACTCACACTCCCTCTTTAAATGTTGAGAATCCGAGCAGCTGCAGAGGTCAGCCTCAAAGTGTGAGTCATAAAATGAGTTTCAGACTCAGTTATATAATGAATGTGAGCACACAGCCTCCTTTGCACAGAAATAAAGCAGAACTCTATGAATCAAATGAGAAATGGCCAGAAGGAGAAAATATTTTCTGGTCTTTGATGTAATTCATTGGTATTTTTCAGTTTGAAGACCCCATAAAAGTTTTCCAGTGAAGCTGTGTACTATCTTCAGTGAATTTCAGCCTCTGCTGATAGCTTTGCTTTGCTTAGTACTCCCACTGATCCCTTAGAAGTTGAAGAACACAGGTATATGTGAATTCCTTAAACTCAGTGAAGTTTAAAAGGGAGTAAAAATTATGTTCTTCACAAGCCTGCCTGAAAATGTTTGCAATTACCTTGCTGTTCTGGTTGCAATTAAGAAAAGTGCATCCTGCTCTGTGTAAGTAATATAAAATGAGCAACCTTTTCACCTCAAAGACGTAACATCTAAGGATGGAAGAATGGGTGTATTTCAGAGCAGAATTAGGCTCCAAGTGAGATTTCTGTTGGCAACCTTTCCTGTGTTTTTATATTAAATTCATTTCAGAAGGCTTTTAGGCTATTATTCCAATATCAGCTGAAATCAGTGATATTGATATTGATATTAATGAAGAATAAAGACCAAGCAGTCTTTATTAATTAATTATTAATCAGAATTAACATGTTTTTACTTTTCTATAAACAAATAGCTAAAGAACAATACATTCAGGGCAACTTTTCAGATCTGCTGTATGCTAGGTACTTCTCTACTTAACTCATTCCAGCCGCAATTACAACAAACCCAATTTTAAAATTATTTCAGCAAAGTTTTCTTCATTCAGTGTGTGAATCTGTAGGACTTAGGCCACCAAAGCCTGCAACCTTCTCTGCACCCCTGGAAAGAGCCCAATGCAGCATTCTGAAGAGCTTTTGCAATGAACAGAAAGGTTCACACTTTAGCTATCAGACATTACCTCCCCACCAGTTGGTGCTTTGATCAGCCCATTACAGCGACGCGACAGAAGTGATGTACAACACAACGCGGCATGGTGGCTATTTTTACATGCTCTGAACAGCTGCACAAAACAACACACTGCAAAGAGAAGACAATGAGATTTGTTGTGCTCTCATCTGGGGCTCTTTAACACCCATTTATTATTTATACCAAGCTGTAAAAATGGTCTGTGCTTGGCAGTCCTAACAGGATTGAAATTATCTAGGTGAAGTGACACTGTGCTCAGCAGTTGACCTTCCTGCAAGTAGAAGATACATTATGCATTTAATTTAATAAATAGTGTTTTATTTTCTAATAGCCTAATGTTTTTTTCAAAACATTATTGGAATTTTCTTCAGCTATACCTCAGGATACATTTTAAATGTGGGGCCATTTTATTTAAATGTCGCAACCTATGTACGTATTTGACAGTTTTCACCCAGAAGCAGCACAGAAATATTAGAAATCATTATAGAACTGTTTAATTTTTAGGGGGAATGTAGCTGGTAGCAAAAGTATGACAGGCTAGTAATACTTATTTATTGAATTTCTCTGTCTTGCACTGAAAGGAACATGCTTTTCTAATTCTTCTTCCATCTTTAGCAATTTATTTCAAATTTACTCAATTCAGAGCTTTTTCATTCACATATCGAGTCAAAATCTAAACAAAGCAAACTTCCTGGTTTATATCCAAGCTGTAAATTCTATTTGAAAATCCTCAATCTTTCAACATGTGTTTTATGCTTCCCAAAATCACTTTCATAACCACTTCCTTTCCTCCTTTCAAAAAAAAAGCTATTTTAATCCATGACACCATCTAGGTCTTCTCTCTTTATGCAAACTGCCTCATCCTTCTTCCGGATGTTTCCAAGGGTAAGGATTTGGATATTTTTCTTTTTGCTTTCTTTTTAGTCTGCATCTTGTATGATATGTAAAATTAAAATATGAATTACCTTCTAACAACAAAATAAAAGCTAAAGGGCCTTCTGAAATATATGGTAAACTTCCTAATAAATTCAGTAGAGTGACAATTCCATCCTGCAAAAAACAGCATATTTTCTAGTGCTGGTCCACAGATATGGTTTTAGACACACACAGATACATGTTTTTCACTAGGTTTTAGACATATACATCTTTCTTAATGTCTCCATCTACAATCAACACACTATTTGAATTTAAAACACTAATATGCACTGTAGAGAGAGACATACTAATTAACCATGCAAGAAATAAAAAAAAACCACCGTTAAAATATTAAGAAGCACCTTTTAATACCTCTTGATGTACTCTTAACAGATAAAACTGTGCATGTCATAGATTCCCTCCTCTACCTCCACTCAGTCCAGTTATTGCACGTTTCTGACATAACACCTTCTCTGATGAGACATGAAATCCTTTCTGTACTTGCACAGCTGTGAAAGGCATCTCAGCTGTGAAACTGTGAAGCATCTCAGCATGGACACCAGAGAGCCTTACCTCTTAACCCTTGCCCTGCCACCATGCCACTGTTATACAGTTGCTAGTGGCCAAAGAGAGTTTACCACAAGAGCCCAGCAAGTAGGCAGGTGCAGGGTTTTGAGCAGGGAAAGACAATTCAAAAGAACAAATTCAGTACAATTTTCATTTCCCAGAACTCACACCAGTTGTATAAGCTGCAGAGCTCTTCATCAAAGACCTTTAATTTGCCCCAAAACACAAGACTGTTACTTCACCAGCAAACTCTGCTGTTTTCTGTTGGTGTCCAATTGACTCCATAATAAATAATTTTCCAATTGTAAACTATTATCTAGCAGAAATTTTAAACAAGGAAGATAAAAGTTTGATTAATTTTATAACATTTCTTAATCTGTTTTTATTTTGCTATAGATTTTTATACATTCCTGACAGTTTTTCTCTCCCTATCTTTGTAGCTAGTCCATAAATCTTTGTTAACTTATCTTTCCCAAAGAGCAATATGTACTGTTATTCAGCTTGCATTCTCTTATTCTGATCTCCTCCTTTCTGAGAAGTCAGATAGTGAGTAAGAAACAGCACAGTGAAAATAGTATTGTCAGAAATACTAGTATTGTCAGAAAAGGTACTATATTTTAAGACTAAATTGGAATTATTTCTATTAATTTAAAAGCTATTTAGTCATAACTTCTAAATTGAATCTAAATCTAATACCATGAAACATCATCTTTCCAGTAGTTTTCCTGACCAGTCATTTGTTTTAGAAGTTTCAAACTGGAGATCATTTTAAGGTAAGGTAAATCTATATAGCAATACCCTTCTGCAGAATAGAATCAAAAAATACCCACATGGATTCTGTCTAATCACATCATATTTACAATATTTTTTCAAACAGAGTTTTGTTCCACCAGCTGTGTTAGCTTAAGAACATATTCAAGATGCACCTTTTATTATCAGGTTATTACTATTATATTTATTTGGGGAGGCATTTTGGCTTTCTCCTCTTTTATTTTTCTCACTGTGTTCCAGGTTAACTCAAGGTGGAAAGGCTTTTTAATCTAGTGTGTCACAGTAATCGTCTTGCTCCTATTATTTTATTTATTGAGCATCTTCATAAAATCAAATACCCAGAATTTAACCACAAATATTTATTCTTTGTTTAAAAAAATAAATAAATAAAAAGGAGTTGATTTTCTTAATTAAACTGACACATTCAACTTTTGTTGAGATAATGCAAGTAAAGCTTGGGAAATTCTGATACTTTGATCCCTCAGACTGAATCATCGGATTTCTGGTTTTTTAAGTGCTTTGCTCAATCCTGCTTCTAATGAAAGGCAATGCTTTTTAATGAATGAGTAATAGGAATGACGTTCAGAAAGCTTCAACTGAGTAGCCTTGGCAATGTAACTTTGGCTCAGTGTAACTGTAGAGCTTTAGACCTTAGCTGATTAAAGGCTGATCTTCTCATGAAATCTTTAGGTTATATGCAGAGTATTCAAACTGCACTGTATTGTAATGCAAATGTATCTCAGTTAATTATAATGGAAACTATGTTTTATTAAACTGCTACATAGTTTTCTCATTTTGCAAAGCAAATGTAAAATAAATATTTTGTCACCATTCTCTCCTTTTCCATTTCCTCTAAGTCCACTGCTATAAGCCAATCTGTCAGGATGTAGTTTATTTTTATATTTGTTCAAGCAATGGCACAAGAGAGAAATCTTAATGCTCTGCGCTCCTTGCTGAATTTCAACTGCAGTTCTCCTCCTCTTTTAGGTTGCAACTCTACTAAATAGTTTTCAAATATTTTCAAATGAGGTTTGTTTGAGAGGCAAAATACCCCTTCTCTCCCACATGTGGAAGTTTTTTTGGTATTTATTTTCTCTGCCCACTCATTTTAAATCTTTCAGCTGCTGAAATTGTCATTGCTCAAAGCTCCTGAATTTTATCTCCTCTTCTGTTCTAGGGTGCATGTTTTTATACAGCCCTAAATGCTACATTAAATCTCTTTTCCACCAGTGGCAGAGAGCCAGAAGGGTGCATGGTTGCAAAACCTTCCCCAGGACTGTTCCTAAGGACTGCTCAGAGACCATTCTGACAGGACTTGTGGCCCATAGGGGACCCACCACACTCGAGCAGTCCATTCCCAAAGAACAGGACATTTAGACATGATTCATGCTAGAGAATTTTTGAAGAACTGCAGCCTGTGGGAAGAACCCACGGTGATGAAGGTTTGTGTCCTATAAATGGAACCCTAGATGAAAAAGGGACAGTATGAGTGGAGGAAGAAGGAGATAAGAGTTGTCAACAGACCACAATCCCCATTCCCCTATGATACTCGGGGAGTGAAGGGGAGGTGGAAGAGTCAGAACTGAAGTTGAGCCAGAGAAGAATGAGGTGGGGAGTAGGGGGAAGGTGATTATATTTAATTTCTCATTATCCTTCTTTGTTAGTAACTGGCAATAAATTAAATTGCTATTCCCCAAGGTGAGTCATCCATGACAGCGATTGGTAAGTGACATCCTTGTCCTTACCTCAACCCAGGAGTTTTGTCATCTTATTTTCTCCTTCTGTTCTGCTGAGGATGGGGAACAAATGATCAGCTTGGTGGGAAAATGACAGCCAGACAAGGTCAACCCATACAGGCAGAGAGATGAGTGGAAGGTGGGTGGAAGGATCCTGCTCTACCTGCTTTCATCTAGAGATGCATAGGACTTGTTTTCTCCTTTTTGCTCTGAGCAGTACCTGCTAATGGTGGGTATTTTAAAGCTTAGCTTGCTTGCTGTTTGTTACTTTGGGCAACAAACTTAA
Source organism: Poecile atricapillus (assembly GCF_030490865.1). NCBI lineage: Eukaryota > Metazoa > Chordata > Aves > Passeriformes > Paridae > Poecile > Poecile atricapillus. The sequence continues at coordinate 46,790,339 of NC_081250.1, read as the reverse complement.
AAATACAGGATCTAAGCAAATTGGTCCTACATAAAAATAGGAAAATTCATTGAACCAACTTGTAAACTTCAGCTATTCTTAATTAGTTATTTTTCTCTTCTATGTGACTTTCTTTATACATCTATGAATGTCCCTTAACACTATAAGAAACACTTCCCTCCTCAGCTGCACTGGGAAAGGAAAAATTCCTGTAAGTGACAAAAACAGATCAAAGGTCAGCTCTATCCTGAGAGTTCAGTTAACTCAGTGCCTTGTGCCCTGCAGAGACACATTATAAGCTCAGATGTGCTAAACATTTCATGTCCTTGAAAGAAAACTAAGGGTGCTCTCTGTGTTATGACAAGTATTTTTGGAAAAGAAATATAGTTAAAATAACCTTTAATTTTGTGAGAGGCATCTGCACTTAAGTTTTACAAGGAATTTGGCAGAAGCCACAGACCCAACCTGTCTCACACACTGGTGTGCATGATTAAGGGGATGCAGACTGGCCCAGCCAAGGAGGTGTTCTGCATTCTTACTTAATGTGTGTTACTGTTGCCAAGTAACATAAATTCAGTGCCGCAGTCAAACACTGCCATAAGTCAACAGCTACCCTCCAGCTAGGCATCAATCTTGAAATGAGTTGCAAAGATGCAAACATAACCTTTTCATCATTTGTCTGCAATGGAATATTGTTTTGTCCCTCCTACTTTCCTCTACTTCTTTCTCTTCCCACCAAGGTATGAGCAAAAGAATGTGACAAAAGTATTTGCTGTCTGTCAGCAATTTTTAACACTAAGTGGTCTGTCATCATTTCTTTAACACTAAGTCAATAGTTATTACACTCAGTTCAAAGTTTTGGCATGTTGCTTCCTAATCAGCTGGTTGAACCTAAAGACAGGACTTCCGAGAATTTAATATTTTCTCCAGTCAACCAAACTGGCTGGGCTTACATGATACAAGGCTGTGCAAGTTTTGAGTCTCAGATGTGCAGCGAGAAAATGTCTCTATTGTTCCCAGTATACAATGAAGCTGAAGGGAAGTGGACAGAATGTCCTCTTTTCACCCTAAGGGTCACAAACAAGCTCAGATTAAAAATAATAATAATAATTAAAAAAAAAAAGAAATGGTAAAACCAAATCACTTTCACAATGTGCTGGTTTGGGCTAGGGTAGAGTTAATTTTATTCACAGTGCCTGGTGTGGGACTGTGGTTTGGATTTGTGCTGAACACAGGCTGGTAATATAGAGAGATTTTGTTATTGCTTTTATTGCAGAGATTACACAGAGCCTTTTATGTTTTCTATACTGCCACACTGGTCTGGAAGTTGAGGGTGTGTGGGAGGCTGGGATAGCCAGGACAGGTGACCCAAACTGACCAAAGGGACATTCCAGACCATGTCACGTCATGCTCAATGTATAATAAAGTGGAGGCAAGAAGGAAGAAGAGGGGGATACTTGGGGTGATGGTGTTTGTCTTCCCAAGTCACTGCTGTGTGTAATGGGGCCCTGCTCGGCTGGAGATGGCTGAACACCTGCCTGCCATGGGAAGCATTGAATTAATCCCTTGTTTTGCTTTGCCTGTGTGAAGCTTTTGCTTTTACTATCAAGCCGTTTTAATCTCAACCCAGAAGTTTTTCTAGCTTTCACACTTCCCATTCCCTCCCTGATCCCGCTGGTGGGGTTATGAGCAAGCAGTTCATGGGGTTAAACCACCACACACCCTTCTGAATATGATCAAGCAAAGGACTTATATGTATGGAATCCCAAAACACATAACGTTAATTTGTCTTCAATGAAAAGGTAAAGACATGTTTATGCACCTCTGTGAAAGTTATGCAAGGTTTGTTATATGCTCTGAGAGCTTTCTACGGTGGCATTACATAAGCGAAGGCCACAGGAGCCACCTTACCTCTACCAAAACAAAGGATGCAAAGTTTCCACTGGAGAGCAATAAATACCAGGATGTCTTGAGTCAGATTATCCAGAGTCTGGAATTATAAATAAGGGAAGAAAGAGCTCAGGTTTAGGTTTATTTAGGTTGAACACAGACTTTAGTTAATTCATATTTAATGGATTCAGGTTCAGTCTCCATTCAACTAACAGATGGAAACTGAAATAGAAATATTACAGGTCTTTTGACTGTTTTTAAACCACAATTAACAAGACTTTTAAGTGAAAATGTACTTGAGAAATTAATAGAAAAATTAAGGAGTCTGATACAACATGGTTTTTATTTGCTCAGTTGTTTTACCCCTCAAAAAGTCTCATAATACTAAATACCGGTGACATGTGTTTACATAGCTGGATTAGACAGAATAATTTTTGCTAGTAGATATAGCCAAGTTGCATCCTTTCAGCAGTGGCTTCAGAGACTTAGTGTCACTTCTTGTTCATTGAGATTTGGTTCATCTGCAATGCATTGGCTGGATTATTTTTCAGAGCATCAAGGTCTCTGTATAAAGCTCATGAAATCTTAAAAATTAGAAGAAAGAAATTTCAGTTCTTTGAACTTTCAAGGCCAGCTATGTTCAACGCTGATTCTGTGATGTCATTGTTTTTGTTTTATGAGCAAAGGATGTCTCTCTTCAGTTAATTGAATGTTAGACAAAATTTTGTGCTACCATTGCCCAAATTTTAGAGTAGGACTACTATCTGTGACCACTATACACATCTGATGAAATGCATATGTTCACACAGCTTTTGCTCTTTATCTTTTTTTTTTTTTAATGACATTTATAAAGCTTCAGGAGAAGAAACAACCCAGTGGTTACAGCTGACCTTTTAATAAAATACCATGAGGTTCCTCATAGCACTGTTCACATCAGAGAGTCTTTGTTGTTGTCTTAGCAGGCTTCATCACTTATTCCTTTGGTGTATCCTATGCTCATTTCTGTTTCAGGAAGTGTACTTCAGATCACTCTGTGTTGTACTCAGGTGTTTTATAACATGGCAGGAATCCATGGGCTCAAAATGTTGCTTAAAGATATTTTAATTTAAATGTTACTTGTAGGACAATCTATGAGGGATTTTAGCTTGATTTTTTTTTTTTTAAAAAAAAAGCCAAAACCTGTAATCACGCTGTATGTCTTTCCAATTCTTACCTTTTGAGTGCACTGTCAACCTTCAGTCATGGGGTACTGGATGTGTCCAAGACATAAAGATCCTGCAACTGCATGAACACCAGCTACAGAAAGTACTGGTGTCTTCACAGAGGACCCACAAAGGAGGATGCTTTTTTTTTCTGCTAGGATGATTTTCAGTTTTCCTGAGCAACAAGAGGCCACCCAACACATACACAGATGAGTACATACAGAGGCTACCAAAATATATGGTACAGCCACCAAACTGCATGAACAATTACTGCACGTGGTGGCTTCTCCCCTGCCAAAAATGGAATGGAATATAGGAGAAGAGTGTGGTGAATACAGTATGGTATTTAAGGAGACATACATATCATGCCTTAAGAATTGTATGAGAGATTGCATTAATTTTAACTTCGAAACATAAAGGGAAAACACCCCCCTCTTATTTAAAATGCATTTTTAATGCCCAGAGAACATTCTGTTCTGCAACAGCACACTTATTTCTTTAGTCCTGAGGCAAAATGCTCAATCAGTAAAGTTTGTCTTCCCTTTATTTTGTTCATGGTAATGACCATTGCCACTATTCTTATATATCTCAAGTGTTTGTAATTTCAGCATTTGTTCAAAGTTTCAAGTCCTAATAGCACCGAGTCAATTATTTTGCAGGATAATGATTTGTAAACACTTAGAGTGATTGAATCAAGGAGAGGACACAGGAAGCAATTTGCTGTACTTTTTGTAGAAGTGACTATGAAATACAAAGAAATGACCATGAAATACAGAACTTGCGTTTCAGTATCCTATCCTTGGATATGTATTTAAATGAGAATATGTTGTTGAGGGAAGAAGATACTTAGGATTTGAAAGAAAGTGCAGTAGTTTTCTCAGATGATGTATTTGAGTGAGTTTTCACAGACTGATTCCTGTCCTTAACTACTGATTTTGCTTCTTTAGCTAATCATTGTTATACCTTTAAGGACATTCTTGCGAAATGTTTTTTTTGCCACTCTCTCCCTTACTGCAGCTCAACTGTTGCTGTAACTTACACTGCAAGCACCATTTTATGAGCTAACCAGAGGCTGGAGAGATGTCTGCTTACATTAGCACAGAATGGAATTAAGGATAGCAATGTGGCTTTTTAATAACAATAGGGGTCTGAGATGCTGCAGAGTGGTCTTGATCCATACATGGTCCTTCCACTTCAAATCTCAGAGCTGTACACAAGATTTCTCCTACTCTTACATGGCCAAGGAAGTAGATTGAGTAAAAAATGCCCTCCTCACTGCAGATCAAGTGTTTTTCTATATCACCTCTATTGCATCTGTCACTCCTAGCATAGCTGAAGAAAGCAGCCTTTACTAGATGGCACTAAAGGAAAACAACCTCATCAAACAAACAAGCAAGAACAAACAACAAAAACTCAAACAAACAAAAAAGGCAAATAAAACAAAACAAAAAACAAAACCAAGACCAAAACAAAACAAGAAAATAAAACACAAAAATTAAAAACCCAACCAAACAAAAAAAACCCACAAACCCAAACTACCAAAACCATTACTAAAACTCAAGCATAAGGGAGTTTTGAGGTTGGGTTTTTTTTTTAATGCATCTAAGATGCTATTCCCTCTACATGCACATACTCTTTCTGGTTTGGATTTAGTAGATATACTGTGGTCCAAAAAAAAAAGCTGCATCCCCTTTGATTTTCTGCTTTAAGTCCTTGCTGGACTGTAAGCTGAGGAGTATCTTATAACAACTTTAAAAGCTGTGACTCACTGAACCCTTGATAAAGGGTTGATCTTTGATCTCAACAGCCTTACCAAGGTTATGTCAGGTAAAGAGCTGCTTCTTCCCCAGGCACGTGGGACCCAGCAAGCAGCTTGTTCAGCATCACACCCAACTGCAGACCTCCAAATTGACCTCTTAATGAGCTAGGCAGCATCCTACTTGCTATGCTGGTTGTATATACCCAGGTTTGCTGCCTAAACAGCCCTTGCTCTCACTTTCCTCAGAGGACAGTCTAGACCTGCAGAATCCTCCTCAGACAATTCACTCGACAGCTCTGCTGCAATATAGGATGAGGCTGGAGGGGGCTTTGAGAAACCTGGACCACTGGTGTCCCAGCCCATGGCAGGGGCTTGGAACTAGATTGTCTTTAAGGTCCCTTCTAACCCAAACCATTCTATGATTCTGTGAATATTCCTTCTGGCCCAGAGGCTCTTGGCACAGCTCCACATCTTCTCAGCTGAATTTTTCTCCAGATACTCTCTCTTGACTGGCTCCTCCAGCAACCTTCTGGAACACTCTCCCTGAGGAAACTTATGCCCCTCTGCTTCATGGAACAAGACACAAGACTATTGCAGTACAATAAAAAGGAAAATATAGTAATAATAATAATAATAATAATAATAATAATAATAATAACAAAACAACAATAATAATAATAATAATGTCAAAATTCAATGGCTGCCTTGTGCCTTCTGGGACAGTGCTACCACATTCAAACATGTATCTGCTGAGATGCTGCACTAGCCTCGTCTGAAACCAACATGGGACAAAAGCTTTGCACCTTTTCATTTACTTTTTCCAAGCCATGCTGCCCATTAAGATTTCCACATGAGAACTTTACTGAGCAATTTAAATCAAAGAAGTGCTTTCATTAACAAGTTTGATGAGTAGATTTGTGGTGGGGTCCAATCATTAGAATCCTATCTGTGCACAAGGTAACATGTTAGACATGTATTTCGTCTAGTGCCTGAGGTAAAGGTTATTATCCTACTTTAAATATTTGGGTTTTAACTCTTTTCACAGTACTGGTCAAGGGAAGACCTCTTCAATATAGATTAATTTTGTACAACCCTCTCTGAGCTCTATGTGTGATGTGAGCTTCACAAAGCCAAGAGTGCAAGAACTCCAGGGATCCTGAGAGACAACAAAAGCCATCTTTTACAGCAATCTACTCATATTAAACTAAATGTGCATCAGGGTCTGCTTTTCGATGGATATGCCACTTCCACAGTGTCTCTTGGCATTCAGCTGTGTAACAGTGTATTTTTCAGAAGTGCATAATTAGTATAGCCATAATTAGTAGATCAATTATCTCTCTCTCTCACTGACAAGAGGTAGATCCTACATCTTCCTGAAAGACTTTCTTTGTTCAACACCTAGCATGCGACCAGCAGGTAAAGAGAGTTATTTTTGCCCCTGTGCCTTAATGAAATCCAACCTGGAGTGCTGCATCCAGTTCTGGAGTTGCAAACATATGAAGTAGGTGGATCTGTAGGAGTGAGTCCAGAGGAGGTCAGGAATATGAGCAGAGGTCTGTAGCACCTCTCCTATGAGGACTGCCTGAGAGAGTTGGGATTGTTCAGTCTGGAGACTTTATGGCATCTTCCCAGTACCTGGAGGGGGTCTTCAAGAGAGATAGAGATGGATGTTTTACATGTAATGATAGGACAAGGGAAAATGGCTTCAAACTGATAGAGGGCAGGTTTAGATCAGGTATCAGGAAAAAACTCTTTACTGTGAGGGTGATGAGGCACTGGAACAAGTTGTTCTGAGAAGCTGTGGATGCCCCATCCGTCTCAGTGAGCAAAGCCAGGCTCAATGGGGCTTTGAACCATCTGGTCTGGTGGACGCTGTCCCTGTCCATGACAGGGATGTTGGAACTAAATGGCCTTTAAGGTTCCTTCCAACCTAAATCATTTTATGACTCTGTGATTCCATGTTTGTCTGATCAAACAGCCTGTAGGAAGGTTCAGCTGTAGCTACCCAAGAAAGCAGCCAGATCATAGCTCCTGTCTGCAAATATTTAATCAAATCTTCACTGTACCCTGTACTTTCCCATTAGTTAAAATGCTTCATTTCATTAAGCACACAGTCGAGCCTCAGTCATCACCAGCAGTATGTGTTCACCTTAAACCATGTGTCTTCAATTGGCCTCTTCCAGTCTCCACATCCCCAGTGCACAATAGAGCAGGCATCTTGCACAGAGCTCTCATTTTTCTGACAAGGTCTCAGTCGTTAGCCTGTTATCTGTCTGCTCACCAGTTGCCCTCCTGTCACGCTCCATTACCTCATCCATATTGCTGTAATAATTAGCCTTGCTGTTTACAGGCACGCGCAGCATCGCTACAACATGTACACATCTCAAGAAAAGTTCCAGGCAAGTAAAAGCAGAACATATCCAAACCTAATGCACAAACAAGAATACAATAATCATTTGACCTCTTGTATTGGCTAATGCACCTCTATCAGCAAAGATAACAACACTGCCTTTACTTTGATTGTGTTTCACATTCACAACATGATCCTAAGGAAATACATTTATTGACTTGCTTATTTATAAAAATAGCTGCTTTTACATGAGTTGAATTTTCCCTTTATTTTCTTCAGTGTGTTCTAACAGCTCTATATCAGAACACAGAACCTGAAGGAGCATGCTGAAGGATCATTGTATCTGGTCCACTCCTCTTACAGGCACAGCCTCATACTATTCCTTTCACAAACGATTATCTAGCTCAGTCATAGACATGGACTTTTGCCCCCACTACTGTTAGAAAACAGGTTCAGAACCTCATGATTCTGATGGTCGGGAATCCAATTTGCACCTTCATTCTGTTTATGGCTTTTTAATAACCATTTTTCACATGCCTCCGTTGTCACTTCTATCAGATTTGTCCTTCTCTTTGGGAACTTAACACTCTTGAGTACTGACATGCTAATGCTCCACCGTGTTTTTATTTTGTTTGGCTAAAGAAACAATGTCTTTTATGTCCTCTAGGTTGGCATCAGGCTCCTTGTTCCACTCCTTCTGTGACTGTCCCACTATGACTTAGTCTTTCCAGAGGAAAGACTGCAAATTTACATGTTTATCCTGATAATATTTTGAAGTGTCTTGTCACATGATCCTAGCTCCTTCCCTGTCTTTGTTGAAAAGCTACCCCTGAAACTGAATTACTTATCTCTGTTCCTCTTTTTTTTCCCCATCTAACTTCACCTTTTTCAAGCCACCATACAACAACTGAACCATCTAAATATTCCCCATTAGATCCTGGCTTTCAGAGGTCATTAGCAAAACCCTGCTGAACTTACAGAAGGGAAACAATTTTACATTCTGAATTCTTATCTGTGGCTTCAGCCTTCTACCACTACCTAGACCATGACACACAAAGAATAATCTTCTGTAATCATGCACAAATCTCCAGCAAGTTCAGCACATAAACATTAATTCATCCTTGCACCCATTCACCTCCCTCAGCTCTGACATGTTTGAAAGAATTCTTCAAATCTGTTCACCTTCAGTTGGTGAAAAATACCTGCAGTATAAAACAGATGAAAGCTTCAGTCAAGAAACACTGGTGGGTGTTTGAGCCTGTGCTTCTGCTCCACAGGAAAACACAATTAAAGCTGATCCATTTGCTTCTGGATTACAGCTCCATGAGAATCCCCTTGGAAGTTTCATTGCAGAAACAGTGCCACAGAAAAATAAATCAGAATTTTCTTCCTTTAGCAAATTTCATTTAGTATAGATTCTCTACTCTCCGTGACTTAAGAAATTCCTTCAGTTTTCACATGCCCTTAATGATACTTGAATAAAACCAGTAATTTGGCTTTCAAGCAAACAGTCTGTGTGGGCTGTTAGACTGCAGCAAATTGGCCTTTCTAAAAGCCCCAACACACACAGTGGGTTTTATCACCAATTAAATAGAGTACTTGAGCCGTAACTGGACATTTAGCTTGGAAAAAATAGTACCTTTGCCAGCGCTGTGAGAAAAAGTAAATGGGAGACCTCTGTAGAGCTTTCAGATTTGTACAGCAGTTTCCTATACTACTTACTAGAAATTGTGACAGACAGGGAAAGATTACAGGTCCATCTGTGTTAGCCTTTTAGTTCAGATCAAGCGTGCCCTTTTGAAGTGAACCTCCCAATTTTCCCCACTTACCACATTTTGGTTCACGTGGTTGAGCAATCCTGCAGAACACAAACTGGGTGTCTTTTAAAAAAAAACTTCTTTTAAAAAAAACTTACCTATAAGAAGCTTTCCACAACTGCCAATAGGGCACTCCAGTCACTGACAGATGTGGACCCTACAGGATGAGACTAACCCAAAGCATATCCCCCTGAAACATGTGTGCTCTGCCTGCTGAGTCTGCAGGGTCAGCTCTTTTGCTCTGCACATCCACCACTACTATTCCACTGTTCTTACTGATGCAGGTGGACAGCCCAGGTCAACCCAGATGTCTTGCCCCTCAAGGATTACCTTCTACTGCTCAGCTTCATTGCTGCAAACTTTCAGAAATTCAGGGCTGGAATTGAGCTATGCCTCAAAACTTTTGGGTTTTTCTTCAAGCGCATCTGTGCCTGTTAAGGCAGAAAACAGGACTGAAAGTACTGTATGTATTCACCCACTTTCCAGAAATGTGGCATTTCTGCTGGATGTAATGTGAAGCAGACACTTCTGAAGTTTTAGCAATTCTCCTTGCACACCTGGAAAAAGAATACACACAAAGCAATAAACCGGAAATAACTTACATCCCTCAATCTGTTTGGCTAGAAAAAATCATAATCCACAGTGAAGTTAGAGATGCGTAAGCCTGCTCATCTTCTGGCCCCAGGTGAAAAAAATATATGGCCATGCAGTGCTTAAGATCAGCCTGAAGCCTTCAAATGCTGAGAAGACTGTATGTAAGACATACATCTTACATACATCTTATGGACATCTCTGAACACCCATTTGGCTTGTGCTGTGTTACTTTTTTTTTACCACAAGGCTCAGAGGGATGAATGTACATTCTGATGGGTGTAACACCACAGCAGGGACACTTCTATCAGAGCTCAATGAGCAGCAGTTTCTAGGGTGAAGTGCTGCAGCACCTTAGAAGTATACAGCAAAAAGCAACAGCTGGGTATGAGCCACACAGCCTTATAATCCTTACAAGACTCAGAAAGGCAGCATTATAAGGCACTTTTAATACCACCGAAATGCCAAACTTAAAGCAGAAGGGCTTATTCATTCAAGCAAGGGAATACAAATATAACCACATATAAGCAGCTCACCCATCCCATCCTGTCACACACACACAGAAACTAGAGCTACATGCATCTATCCCCTGCCAAGAACAGTCTCCAAGGAGAGATTACCATGTGCTATCATCCTGAAATGCATTAATTTGATCAAGGGAAGTTATTAATAGTGGCCAACTTCTTTATCAAATCTCAACCTCACTTACTGCCAGTATATTATCTACAAACATCTATAAATCTCAAACTACTGGTGGCTCTGTAAGTCTTGACAACATTAGAGCTACAGACAGGGTCTTGAGGGTATGAACAGCTCTTTTTGTCCCATTCTGACCTCCCTTGGTGGCACTCCTACCTATGTCTATGGCCCAGGATCCCATTTTACCCCATGTCCTAATGTGTAGCAGTGCCAGTCTCCATCTCCACACAGCCCTGAACTGCCTGGCCATGGGACCTGCTGATCCTGTCCCCCACATGTGGTGTGGGCTGATGACTCTGACTGGGCTCAGCCCATCCCCATTCCCATGGAGGTGCCCCAGACTGGAACCCCCGTGGTACCCCAGTCCCAGTAAGCATCCAGCACTGGTCACTCAGGATCAGGGACTTGCTCCAGATGGTTCATACAGATAACTTCTGCTCCCTCTCAGCCCTCCATGAATACCACTGCTAAAAATGCATTTTCTAATACATCTTTGCAAGATTACTGGCACAGCAGGGCCATGAGTCCCTTTGTGCAGCATGTGACCAGTTTTCTTAAAATAGATCCATTAAGAATAAATGAACAAATTTAGTTACAAAACATTAAAAACACAAAGGAAAACATAACAAGTAAAATTCAGGGCACTGGGACAAATCAAATATCATCCAGCTGAAAATAAGTATCTAAAAAAATGAAAAAATAAATTGTCTCTTTCACATCTCAGAAGCCACTGTATAATGCCGAGAGAGAGAGGAAAGCTTTGCACAAATGAAATTTGAATGTCAGTCTGAGAAACCTGTAGAAAACTGGATATTTCTATTTCCCCTGTTCAGCCTGAGCAACCTGGGAACAATTTAACTGTCCAAGAACCACTAGCAAACATTGAGAATTAATTCCTTTTAAATTGTCATCCTATATTTGACACACCTAATTTAGAAAACACTCATCAGTTCTGAAAATCTTGGTTTTCATCTGAGAGTTTAACAATAGTAAGACATAGGGGACACAAGCAAAGTTAACATCTGTGTGGCAGAATCATTAATTCAGTGACTTTTTTTTTTTTAATGGAGGCTTAACCTTTTTTCTATTAATTTGACATGAGGGTTGCCACATGCATGCAAACCATGCAAACTCAGGCAGGGACACTGACTAATGTTACTAAAAAGACGGCTCAGTAAACATGGTAAATTTGTATTTATTTGGAATAAAAGGCAGTGTGTCTGCCAGAGTGCTCCACATGAGCTTTGTGACAAAATGAAGATTTCTACAAAGTCTGCAGTAGGATGAACTCCAAGAAAACATATAGCTTAGGATAAAATTATCAAGTACAGTAAGTGGTGGAACAGATGAACACATTAAAAGACTTTTTGGAAATATAAGCTCAGCTGGGAGCTGTATTTAATTCCCTTCCATAATTTATATTTAGTCAATGTTCTTCAAAATTCTGCTGCTGTAATTAGTGCATGCAATCGGGGAAAAAATTATTGAAGGTAGATCTTAATGAGAAGACATCTCTAAACGTCTGAGTATCAAAGCAACAGTGAAAGAAACAAGGGGACTTTTCCCATGCTGAGTCTGCAGCCTCAGCACAGAGGTAGCCAAGTGCCCATGGACAGCTAGGAATTATTGGGAGACACCATCTTCAGTGTGTCACTTGGCTTTATTTTCCACCACCACCTCTCTCTCCTTGTTTTTCTTAGGCTGTTCCTGTCAGTAGCCCCACAGGATATATCTGTCAGCCGGTTCACAAGGTGAGAAAATAAGCTCTCCTCTGAACTGTCAGCCAGCAGGATTATAGTAACCAGAAAAGAGTCTTTAAACAGAAAGAGGAGAAATATTCCATGAGAGAGATGTCCCCAAGTTAATAATGTCTGCACCAAAAAGCATACAAGAAAGAAAGAAAGTTAGCTTAAACCAGAACTAGTATCCTACGGAAAGAGTAACAGTCTCTGTTTTTACAGTTCCATGCAATCACAGAATTGCATAATATCCAACTTCTGGCCTGGCACAGAACAGCCCAAAAAGTCACACCATGTTTCTAAGAGTGTTGTTCAAATGCTTCTTGAACTCTTTCAGGCTTGTGACTCTTTCAGGTGTTGTGAACACTTCCTTGGGGGAGCCTGTGCCAATGCCCAACCACCCTCTGGGTCAAAAACCTTTTCCTTTTATCCAGTCTAAACCTCCCTGACTCAGTTTCAGGGATCTTGGGTCCTGTCACTGGTCCTGCAAGTGAAGAGATCACTGCCTGCCCCTCCACTTCTCCTCCTGAGGAAGCTGCTGACTGTGATGGGGTCTCCCTTCAGTCTCTCTTCTCCAGGTTGAACAGACCCAGTTCCTTGTGTGGCTTCCCCTCAAGGCCCTTCACCCTTCACTGCAGCTTCTGCAAAACCATTCCCAGCTGGGTAAGGACCAGGCAAACCTATTTCCTTCCTTGTCCAGCCTCAAATCCAACACACAAGGCTGTAGAGACGCAGAGCCTCCACCTGCCTGCCCCACTTCTGTCCTGGGAATGAGGAGGGAACAGGTTCACACCAATGCCCTCTTCCTTTGCCTTCCCTTTGGCAGTGAGAGAGCAGTGCTGCTGTCTTGCTCTGAGAGGCTCCCAAAGCAAGCACCAGTCAGTACTGCTGTTCCTATGGAGCCCATCCTGAGGGCTCTGAGTGTCCAGAAATTGTACAAACCAAAACTCAGGGAGGAGTGTGTCATCGAGGAAGAGTTCTTTTCCTAGGGCATTCCATGCATTGACACTCACACCAAATTTTACAAATAATTCAGGTTTACAGAAGATGAAACCACTCACCCAAGGCAAAATGCCACCAATTCCATTCTTAAGCTTTGGGTCAGGAAGTGAAAAGAAATAGTTTTTCAGGGATTAACAATCAGATTTTCCATGTTTGACTCATTATGTTTTTTAAACTGATTTTGAGGAGAGCTCTTCAAGATATGTGTCTCAGTCTTTGTCACAAGACCCTGCAATGAACATGACAAGAGAGTGAGAGTATTTACTCTTCCTCTTCAAAGTGTTATTAACAATGAAATAAAATCTACAGAGATTGTGTGCCAAACACAACATACTCCAAGAACAGAATTGTATAAAAGTCTAAAATTTAAACATGACGTTACCTTGGGCAATACTCATAACTAAGATATTTTATAGAGAGCCATGCTTACGTTCTCTGAATTCAAGAATGAATTACTTCAGCAGAAGTTACATGAACAAGGATATACATGGAGGTATACAACTTACTAGTTCATATCCTGCATAATCACTCATTCCCACCTCATAACCAATAAACCACAAACTTAATAAAATAAAAGAAAGAAGGACTGATAGCACAATTTTGGAGACAGCCAACAATGTACTGCACTTAGGGTTCATTTTCATTTGAAGTGGCGGTCATTCCACAATGAAGCTATATTAAGAGAAGTATAAAATGTTATTGCTTCAGGCTTTTCTTTACTGTTGTATCAACAGCAGGAACAATTCTGTCATTACTGCCACAGGAATACTAACTCCTGCCCACACACAGAGATCTCAAATCCCCATAAACCATATCACAGATCCTTCAGACACGCAGAGGAGAAGTGAACTGATAAACTTGCAGGACTAGAGTCACAGGCCATGGCTTGTCTTAGACTAATTAATCAGCTATTAATACAAGTATTCTGTCTTGCAAACATTCCTTCAGCAGGTAGTCCTTCTTTTCCAAGTCAGAGTACATTAATGCAGAGCCAGGTTCTGAGCACTGCAGTCAGGCAAGCCCTGTTCTGCATATCACCAAATGTAGGGACTACAAGGACAGCTCATCTTGAATGAGATGGAAAACCATCATAAAGTTCCTCTTCCTACTTCATGCTCTGGTAAATGCACCTGACTAAAACATAGATAGTCAGTTTGTTATTTTTCAGCTAAAAGAGCATTTTTAAGCTAATAAGGAAGACTTAAAGACAAATCTTTATGCTTTCAGCACCAAGAGAAGAAAAGTCAATATATACAAATGCAGGGTTTAAATCTGTCATATTAATTCAAACCTTTAAATATTAATCTACCTCAATGTTTTAGTAATACAATTGTCTTCTTTATCATCAAATTGCTATTTATGAGTCAGTATGTTACCAAGGGATACCATCCTAAGGAATTTGTTTCAAGGAGGTGAATGTGTTGCTGGATCCTGATCTTGATTACCAGTGATGTGTTTCTGTGAGACTGCCTTCATGCACGGCAGGAATTTTGGACTGGTTTGCACTCCTTGGACAGTTTCATCTGCTTGTCTGAAGGTAGGATAATCCCTGCAGCAGATTAAAAGCATCAAAGATTGATGCAAAGATGTTAAAAGGGAAAAGAAAACTTCATGCAGGTATGATCTACTTACACCACCCATCAGAGACCCAGGAAAAAGGGGCAGATGGCTGACCCCACATCTGCAATAAGGAGGAACGTGACCCATGGGGGTGGGCCTGTAGAGTGAAACACTTGATGCTGAGGACCTGATTTCCCAAATCTACTGTTCTTGGTTTTACTTCCAGACTATTTCTATTCTGGCCTCCTGGCCAGGATGCCCATTTGTGGCTGAAGTTCTGCACTCCAGCACATATTCAACCTTCATTTCCTCTTGAAACATCACAGCTCATAAGCTCTAAGGTCACCCCATGGTACAAAATTAGGTGCAGGAAATGTGGGAAACCAGGAGGTTCACTTAAAACTTTACTCTGATCCAAACAAAAACATTAACCTAAGTGGACCCTTAGTGCTTAATTGATACTAGCAAAACACAGCTTTAGTCCATGATACAGTGTGTCAGGGAGAAAGGGTACAGGCAACAGGCTGGAATAGAAGAACCCACTTGGAAATCTGGCCAACTTGAAAATCTTTCTGCCAAGAACTGAAGAACTAATCAAACAGCTCATAATGGCATCATATATCTTTTCTTCTACTGAGCTGTCCAACTTTTCATGTCATTTATTACATTGACTACTGGTTGTGCTTTTTATAGAAAAATCACACCTGATATTGAGCATTTGAAGACTGTTGGAATACAGCTGGGGGGGAATATGATTAGTTTCAGTAATCACACTGCAGGAAAGGAGCATCTAATTCTCCACCAGAAAGAAGAGCTTTTAAATTAAAAGATGACATTGGAACCAGAACAAAAGGACACAACGTGGCAACGAGTAAACCGTCTGGAAAAAACAAGAGATTTATAATCATTGGAGAACAGGAAATGTGGAACTAGTTCCAACAGAATCCAGGACACATTTTTCAGGTGAAATTCAATAATTTGCTAGAGGAAACTGCCAGACATGATCATCTACAATTCTGGACTACCATCATGAAGTCCCTCCTAGTTCCATAAGCACTGCATCAAAGCACAAAATCAGTAAAGGACATGAGGGACAACTCATCCCCACGCAAAAAGAAGTGATCTTTCTGCTCTCAAAGTGGAAGAGCGGCAGGTTTGCATCTTGTCTGGATGAGTGCTGTGGACACTCAAAGCACAGCATTAGATAGAACTCTTCACATCTCAGAAGTCATTGCCTGCCCCCTTCTTTGGCATGCAGATAGATGTTCATGGGCTTAGCTCCAATTTTGGATATAGATCTCTTGGTACAGAGTTTATTGCTCTAGCTTGCCAAGAAGCAGGCTACTGTCTTTGGGAATAACACTGCTATCTTGGGAACATGCAAATGCCTTTCCCTGTAAACTGTAAACTGCCACATATCTGTTAATATTTAGACCAGACTCCCAGCAATGTCAGTACCTACCATATCAATGGTCTGCACTATCTCTCAAGGCTTTCAAGCAATACTGCCCAAAGATTAACTGGGCTCCAAGGTCCTACTTGCTTTCAAATGCCCACAACCTCAGATTTTATCCATACAAAAAACTACCAACTACTGCTTATGGATATATAAAACTCCCCAGCCCTTCACTAATGATTTGTTGCAGTGTTCCTATGGAAATGGAAAAAGATCTGTCCTTGTGCTTGGAATTAGAGATGCACTGGACTGTTGTTATGGAAATGTTTTGCATTTTTTGCAAACGCCAATTATATGAAAACAGAAATCGGTCTGAAAAATATAAAGGTATTTTCTGCGCTGTAATATTTCAAAGGGACATATTGACAGTGCCTCTGAGATAATGGACAAAAGAAGAAATAGCAAATCAGGAATAGCTAATTGCTGGGTTTGGTCTGAAGTAAATGTCAGAAAGGAATCAAAACATAAAAGGCAGCGGCTAAATCATCAGAAGCTTCTACTCTTGCTATCTTCCTTTTCAAAACATTGCTCTTTATTAACTTGGTTTAATTCAGTTGTTGCAAACACACACACTCTGGCAGACAGAAACATGATTTCTGTGCTTTGGTCAAGATAGAAAATTGTAAAAAATATGCTAATATTACTGATATTTTGTTTCATACAAAATCAAATAGTTTCACTAATGACAGGAGGGACTCACACTGTTTTCCAGGAGCACACTAGTGCAGGCTGCGAAGAATGCAATTTTGACACATCATATTGCAATGCTTTTATTTAAAAAGAGCCATTGGTCTCCTGCTTTCATTTTTATCTTTGCCTATAGATAAAACTATTCACTGACTTCTGCACAAATTCTTTCAGCTAGTCTGAAAGCACACATCTTTTAAAATTAAAAGGGTATTTGATCCAAATTTTCACCAAACTCCATACAGGTACATGCAGTGCTAATACACCAATATCACAGCCCTTGCCACCTCTTTGTAAGCACATCTTGCACCCATGGCAACCTTGTGACTAAGTAATTAACTGCAGTAATAAAATATTACAGTCACTGTTTTAGGGAGAAAGATTTTTTAAGTCAAAATGTGGCAGGCAGCTTCAGAGTCACCTCAAAATTAAGTCAATAATGAAAGAAATCACCACCATCACGATTTTGATCTCATTGATTGCCATTACCAACTTGATCTTTGTAACAATTTCTGTTATTATTCAACTGCATATTGATGCTCATATCAGTTTTGGATTTCAGTATTCCCTTCTTCCAAAAGAATTAGAATCAATTCAAAGCACACATTTCCTGTGTAGGCTCATGCTTTAATATTCTACCAGTGCAGTTTGCTTTTAACCACCTTTTCTCCCCACCTCCATCACTGCTTTTCATTTATCATTCAAAAAAACATGCTTTTGAGAATCCATAGCATTTAATGGCATCATTATCAGCACAGCTTTCTTCTAGCATTAAAATTCATATTCACACTGGTAAATATGCAAGGGAGCGTGCCAGGGTAAGAAAAGGATGTGTGCATATCTGTGTGTGTGTGAGTGTAAAATGAACCATGGGTATGGGTGAGCACAGGCAATCTTCTCACAGTCCCTGCTTGTGGGGACATCCAGACTGTCCTGGCCTCTTTGGCCTCTTTGCCTATTTCACTGACTATTTTTGCCACATGAAGGTGACTCTTTGCAAGTACCTACATGCACCAGGAGTTTTCAAAACAGCTTCCAAGGGAGGTGATGCTGGACCAGCAAAGAGTATCTGTGATCAGGCACAACCCTGTTTCTCCTGGGGCCAAGTCCATGCCCCATGTGGGGCACCACATTACCAAGAGTTACCCTCTGGCCACTGAAAGGGGATTCCTCAAACCTGAGGTCCACTTGACCTCAGACAGCAGCACAAAAGTACCGTGGCTCCCTGCAGCACTCACAGAAGAAAATCTCATGTTTTATGATACACACGCCCCTTCCTCCTCCCCCACATTTTGCACTTGCATCATTTCAACCCATAACTCTAATATACTAATATACTATTATTCTTCTGAGGAGCTGGAAAACATTAATTTTTTTCAGTTTGGTTACTCAGTGTTGGATGCCACAAGCCCACCAAAACGTTAAAGGCATCAGTACTACCTACAGATGGTTTTAAAGGCAAATCAGTCTTGTGATGCTTAAGTAATGAAGTCGCATTTTCAGTAGTGACATTGTAGCAGATTTTTAAAGGCCCTCCAGTGCTTTAGCCCTCACACATGTTCCTATCAGACATCTTTGAAATAAGGAGGCACAATAGTCTCATTAAAAATAATTGGAGCTGAGCATATAGCTACTTTAGAAAAATCTTCCAAGTACCTACCTGTATCTTTAAGCATCTAAATACCTTTAAAATCTGAGCTGAGGGGAATACAAGTCATTAGCATTTCCTGCCAAGCACCACTTTTATTTTTAATTAAAGTGATGCTATTTCTGTTGATCCCGTTGGTCCTTCCAGTGACCAAATGCCAGAAACAGCAAATTCTAAATTAGTGCTGTGAAGGTGCAATGGAGCAGCACCAAAAACTTGCTTAATGAAACCTTGCCCCCTCCCAGTGCCCTTGGGACATGCAGCAATCAGCAAAGGCAGCAGAGAGGTCAAACTTTTCCTCCTGTCTAATTACCCTGCCTGCCATAGCCTTGCAGTATTCTAGGGTGTAATTTAAACCCTAAGACATGGTTCAGAGTCTCATAATCTGCTGGTGGTCTACTTGGGATGTCTGTAGTGGGACAGATTGCCTGGACTCCACTGCTATATGGTACCCATGAATCTAATTATCAACACTGATACATGCCTTCAGGTTTTTGGGTCAAATCACAGATGACTTGAGAAAGGTAGTTTACTTCTAACTCACCTAAGTTACAATTACACCAACATATACAGCCTTGACAAAGGAAAAAGAAAATATATTTCAGTGAGTATTAATGGCAATTATTTCTAATGAACAGCAAACACCATGCTGCCAGAAAGTTTCAGTGGGGTTGCTTGTAACACCTTACTGTTGGAAACATACCTTGTCCCCAGGACTACAGCAATTTCTAGAGGCCCACTTAGCTAGGCTGGCCCAGAAGTAGGCAAATAGTGCACAATGTTTGCATTACCTTATTTTAAAAGACCCTGAGTACATGTATATCAAGAGAAAGAAATGCTAATAGGCAGTTTGATACTAATAGGTGAATCACATTGCTTAGAAAGGGAAGTTTTAATCTTTCTTTAAGAAGGAGCTGAGAACTCAGTTGGCAGTTTTGCTGCCCAAGGTAGCTACTGTCCTGGGAGCGCAATGCACAGCCTCTCACAGTACTTCCAGCTATGCCATAATGACCTATAGGCACTGTAAATTTTTAGGGAGCTGGTCTTGGAAGAACATCAGGTTAGCTTCTCTCACTATTGCCAAAGAGCCATCCCTCTCCTCCCTGCCCCAACATCAAAGAACACTACCACATTTCATAACTGAAGAGTTCAGCACCAAACACTTCCATGTGGTTCAAAACTCAATGAATGCAAGTACCAGTGACATAAATGGCCACACTATTTTTTCTTCAGAACAGTAACCACCAACACACTGCTGTGATGGTTTGGTGCACATCCAAACCATCTGCAAATCCAGATTAAAGCTGCACAATTGTTGATCATCTAGTCGGTAAGGAATCAGTCCACTGAGTGCTGCCTAAAAGCATTAAGTGTCTCCAATATTTGCACAGCTCTAAAACCTTAACAAAAAGCTTTGAGACTGAACTCTTAAAATTCACCCCAGCCTTTTGAAATTGATTTGATAATAAGTAGGCTCAGATTTGTTCTCTGAACTTCCCAATCAACTTAATCTTGCAGTGAGACATATTTTAAACTAACCTGGATATCTCTCCTTTCATTCCGGTTTTCTTACTTCTGCTGTAAATATCCTTCCTCTGTTAGGTAATGAATTTTGCAGGGTCAATTTGCTGTAATCAGTAAAGCATATGCCACAGTATAAGCTGCAACACAAAACAAAGAAGGAATTCAATGTATTCAGGGGAAAAAAATACATTAAATGAAGATATGTTTCCTTTCAGAGACTTAGCGGCTTACTTGACTACTTCTGCATTTACCTTGGCTTTTAAAAACAATCCACCCAAGACATTTCCAGTGCACATAGCTCACAGCCTTCAGAGAGTCCAAATTCACACCTCGGGGAGGGATATATAAACAAAACTATCTCCCATTTACAAGTGGCAGAGCAGCATTTAGACAGATTAAGTATTCTTGTGCTGCACACTTGGGAACTATGTGCTATGCAGCTACTCCTTACTCACCTGCACTTCTGCTCGTACAGCTTTCCTGCTGACCTGTATATAAAAACTCCAAGTGTCTTCTTTTACCCCACTGGTCTCCTGACTTGACCCTTCCATGGCTAACACTCCTGTTTCATCAGTGCCAGGTATGTCTGCAGTGTTCCTGCCAAAAGTAAATTATTCCCAAAGCAACTTTTTCTCCAATAGTTTAGATTGAAATTTGTGGCCTCATCAAGTGGAGATCTGCTGATTTGACTCAACTACCTTTTGTATCTTCACAGTCAAGGCATTCATGTATCAAGATGGAATTACCTCAAGAGGCCTGTAAAACAGACTATCAGATTTACTATTTTTGTGTTTTATGCTTCGTTGTCGGCCTCAAGCAATCAATCCCCTTTCTTACAGGCTTCGCAGTAAGAAAATCCAATTCTTACACTGCATTAAAGTAGGACTTTAATATATCAATATTTCCTGGAATTGTTTTTATTGTACAATAACGAATCTTCTGGAAAAACTAAAATCTTGCCCAGCAAATTTATCATCTCTAGTAGTCTGTGTTTGAAACTACAAGCAGTGTTGAAGTGTATCAATGTCAAAATATAGTGATAAAAATTAAATACTATTATCTCCACTTAGATAAGAAGAGGGAAAGGCTAAAGAGCTCCGATGTGCAGGGATTTTTGTGATGCTGCTGAGTTCTTACAAATTGTTATATTGATTGCACTGATGAACGTAGTGGTACAAGTTCAGGGGAAACCTGAACTGAAAATCTTAAACCTTCTTTTGTTCTATCACTCTGAAGTAGGGTTTATTTTTTCACTAATGCAGTAAACAAAATAGTTTCCCTTATTCTTTTGCCTTCAGCTATGACAGATCTAGCCTAACAAGGTTTCATTTGGGGACTGAAGGAACTACTGAACATCTCCATTTCCAGGAGATGTTGGCTACTGAGCAGAACAAACATTCATCCTGCTAATGCTACCCTGATAAGAAATGCAACCTCCAGACTAAAAAACACCAGGTTTTCAGGAAAGATAAAGTTTTATAGAAAATTTTTCTCCTCTTCTTGGATGTGTTGGATGACCTTGAAAATTTCCTTTCTCTGCCTAGCCAAAGGAGAGAGTATAGATGAAAACTCAATCTGGACACCCAGCTTTTAAATGCTAAACTGAAGAATATTAATCTGTTCCTTGGACTCACAGCAATTCGTTCCTGCCAGGATGCTAAAGAAAGGAATGGCAACTGGGCTTCTCTCAGCTGCAGTGCTGGAAAAAAAAAGTAGTGGAACTATGTACTAGAAGGAAGGCCACTCAACAGCTTGTTTTTTTCCTGTTTATGCTGTGACAGAGAGGGGAAAATAAACAAAAATATGGTGGTCTTCTAAGCTGGAGAAAGAGCTTAGAATATGTATTTACTTAGAAGAAGTATTTTTACTGTTATCAAAAGAGGAGCATGAAGTAAACAGACTGATGAAATGACAGGAATCTCATGACAATATGTAGGCAGGGTTCACAAAAAAATCCCATTTTAAAACTAAAAAACTAAATTTAAACATTAAATATGTGCACTTTTCTGTTAATCTTTTCTTTCTCTTGCAATAAGGCAGCTGTTTCACTGAAGCAAATCATCTGCCAAAGGAAACAGACTGAGGAAACCCTCTCCCAAAAGGCAGTTTTAAAATCAGAACAAAAGAGCTGATGTGTCGCTGAAGTTTCTGATTACAGGTATTCTTCCTACTTTGAAGCAGCCATGGAAATCCAAGTGCTAAGCCCAGATACGAAAGCTGTCAGGATCCCTGAACTGCTCTGACAGCACAACCCTTTTTCCCCCCATGCATACAGCAAGAACTGCCACCAGAGAAGAGCTCTGCTGAAAAAAAATACTGAATTGACTGCCTCACTTACCCCCTCCTGTGATTTTAATCTCACATTTTCACATATTAAGCAGAATCCTCTGGATTTCAGCAGGGAACAGATGAACCCCATCCATGAGAGCAGTATCTGAGTGCTAAACATCTGCCTTTCCCACGTTGGCCTGATAAAATATCAAAGAGCATACGGACCATTTATTCAAGTAAAGAGTGTTTCTTTGGTTGTAGATGTTGCAGCTGCCTCGAGACTACCTAGAAATTAACTGTTCAGAATTTGGATGACTTTAATTAGCCCTCCAGAAAGGAAATGTGTTATCTGCCACCGTGACCATGAATGGGAAAACTCAAGAAACAGCAATTTACACAGGGCTGCAGCTGCAGACATAAAAGAATGAGTGTATGTACAACACATGCATATTTCTACAACAAACAAACACTCGGGCTTCACATTATAAGCCTTTAAACTTTGTGAAGACACAGAAGAAGCTGAGAGTGATGTCAAAACACCTTAGCTCAAATTGCTGCAGCTACTTAAATTGATTTCAAATGTCTCTTATGCTTGTTCTGAAACTACCTAATAATAAATTGTATACATAAAAATCACAGCTGAAAATGGGACATCTCTTTCTCCTGATGAAGATGGAACCAACTCCAGGGCACTGAGCTGTGTTTAAAAGCTCCTGTGAACTTTCATAAGAGCCTTGTAGCAGAAAGAGACGGGGAAGAGCAGGACAAGAGCTCCCAGGGACCACGGAACAGCTGGGCCAAGGACAAGTTTGTTCCATAGTTTTGTTTCCTTTTGGAGATTCAGTGTTTCTGAGCTTTTTGGCAGGTGGATGTTTTAGTGAGATTATCTTTGTGCCACAACAAAAAGGCAGGGGTGGCTTGCCATAACCCTACATATGCTCAGGAGCAAAAGCTCTGCCAACTGTGATTTGGATGAGATAAAGCTGGTAGTACTGCTAACCTCTCATTTTTTAAATTATCTTGAATATTTTTTTCCCCATAAAATTTGACAGAGCTCTGGAAAGTGTGAACATTCGAAAATGGTAAAATCTTGGAAAGGAGTGCAGTTGTTAGTCTCTGGTTCAGGTAATGATCTTAGGTCTCATTTTCAGAATTCAAGTTTTATCATAATTTTAAAACAGGCACACTCCTTCTTCTGTGACTGAGATTTTCACATAATAACATGAATTTAGCTTCTAGAACTTTAAAAATAACACTGTGAAATATTGCATCAGATACCACAGGACTAAAGATTTTTAAAAGGAGACCACCACAGATTACACTGCTTGGCTTCCTGACACAGCACTGTTACTGCAACAGGAGATCCCTCTGCCCTTCAGTCCCCAGTCCCAGCTGAGTGGAGAACCTTCTTGGTAAGAATGTGCCAGACAAAATTTCCTCTTCAAAAGAAATGTTTCTGCTGGACATTAGCAACCTTTTCATGACTGATCCACTGGGAGAAACTGTTTAATTAAGTTACCGTGCTGGCATCTGAATAGTTATCTAGTCCTAGAAGGATACTAAGATTGCATTATAATTAGATTCCTCAAAATTCTTTTTCACTAGGCATCACTGAAACCAAAACCTCCTGTCAGTTCTAGATCTTAAAATTAGTTTTAAAAAAGAGTTTTAGATCATCCATATTTAAGTTAGACTGTTCAACACACAAAACTGGCTGTGGTAAATTAAATTAAATTAATGATATAAATTAAATTTAAAAATTAATGAAATGTGGCATCTTTATCTTGTTCACATAGAAGCCAAGCCAAGGAAGATATTTAAAACCAGCCTGAATATAAGGCAGTTTAGGATTGATCATTCCACTAAAAATAATTATGTTATTATTGCACTTATGCAAATTGTTAGACTTCAGCAGAGTTAAATTATTTTATGACTTGACAATGTAAATTTCTTTCTAGAATCTCCTAATACAAAATTCTGCCTTCATATTTTCTACAGGTCTTGGTCATTCCTAATCAGGGATTGCTACCTGAATTTCTTTCCTGCTAGGAATCAGGGTCCAAAGTAATAACACTGAGCACAGGCAGTTATGCAAAACACGTAAAATCCACCTGGGAGCTGAGCGTTTGACTCCTGTTAGTTCTTTTGCTTCCTCAGACATTCAGGGCTGCATTTCCTTCTTTTCAGAGTTCAAGGCAGAAGTTAATTTAGTAAGAACTCGTGGCATTACGTTGCGTACCTGCTACAAGCTGGGGTAGTCCCAAGGTGCTCTGCCTTGCTCTGGGGCGAGCACCAGGGGCCACCCCGAGCAGCAGGGAGATTGCTGGAGGTGTGGAGAGACACTTCTGCATTGCTGCTCGTCACAGGCACCTTCTGCATGCTGGTGTGTCTCCATCACACTCCCTGGGTGATCCTACAGTGATTATTGCTCAGCCAGGTGCCAAAGTTTCTCAGATCATGTTTTCAGCTGAAGGCGATTCAAGAGGAGGGAGCCTTGTTCCTGCAATGCATTTCCCTGTGAGGTAGCAAAGGCTGTTTTCACTTGCATGTCATCTGGAAAAGGATTCTGGAGGCAGAGCACAACCTCGTACACGAACGATGGTTTGTAAGAATACTGAACTGTGAAGTGTAAAAATCAAATACACATGCAGCCAAAACCATGCCTGCATTTCAGACTTCAAAAGGATGGACAGTGCTTAGTTGTTAATAGAGGAAGCTTCAAAGATTAAACTGCATTTATTTTAAGAATTACCAAAAGAAGGAAATGACAGATAATAAACAGTTAAATGTTTCCAACTGTCTGATTGGCCTCCAGCATCCTCTCTTTGCACAACTTTGTATAGCCCAGTATTTGCAAACACTTCCAAAAACC
Organism: Poecile atricapillus; assembly: GCF_030490865.1. Taxonomy (NCBI): domain Eukaryota; kingdom Metazoa; phylum Chordata; class Aves; order Passeriformes; family Paridae; genus Poecile; species Poecile atricapillus. The sequence goes on along the minus strand of NC_081250.1, from coordinate 46,765,293 downwards.
TGGAGACACAGCCTTTCCAGCATTGAACCTGGAAACAGTAACAAACCCTGTCAACTTCTCATTTTCCCCCTGGTTCATTCTGCTCATTTTTCTGATTACCAAAGCCTCACTTGGCATTGATGCATTTTGCATGCACAAAAATTCTCGCTGGAGATGGAAGTATGTTCACTTAATTGAATCTGCCTGACAGATGTGACGCAGCGAGATAATGAATATGCAGTTGACAGATGTCTATGCTATGTACATACACATATTAGGAAGCAGGGACACAGATTTCCTGTGATGGAAAACAGAGAGCTGCTTATTGGACTTGAGCTCAGAGTTGTTGCAGATCTGTTCCATTTAAGAGAATGACATAGTTGGAGTCTAGGGAGAATTTGGGGTAAGTTCAAGACCACCAGCTGAATGAATTGAGACTGACACTTGCTGCTGCTGGAAAGGGCCTTTCCTTCCCACTCGGGCTACACAGCCCTCCTATCTGCCTTGCAGAGATTCAGGGACTTACTGCACAACCCCAGGCCAGGGATCAGCAGGCAGCAAAGCCAGGACAGTGGCTCCATGCTGCCAAAAGAGAACGAAGCTGCATCCACAATTTTTGGCACATCATTTCCTGTTCCTGCCCATATGGTCCTGCTTCCTCCCCAGCTTCAGCTCTGCCACTCCTCAGATCCTTCCAGGAACAAATCTGTCTCTTCAAAATGGCATAGTCTTGCAATGTTATGGCACAGGGAACATGCCAGTCTGGCTGCAAAGAGTGGTGATCATTTTATTGTTTATTCCATGCCAGTGAGCACTGCTGGGGTGTTCTGCAATTTACACCAGAGACAACATAAGAGCAAGGAGAGGCTGACAGGGAGCATCATTACAGGTGATGGCAGCAAGGGGGTTTTGACTGGCAAGTGTCAAACCCAGCATTCCAGTCCCATATGTTGTGCAGAATCAAATGCTGTAGAAAACAGGCTCAGGCAAGGACTGCAGATGAAAATAGTATTTTAAATATCACCAACAATGTGGTAGGGTCACCATTAGATTCATACCGATTTAAAAGTTTGTATGAAAACTACCAAAGGGAGCGTGATTTATCACAGTATCTGGTAATGACTTCTCCACACAATTTTCTAAGTGGCATTTTGATACTTGCTGTGCAAAAATTAAGTCTGCAGACTGGCAGTACCTACATCCTTTGGATGTATGTCAGTCTAGAATTTCCTCTGGGACTCCTCACAGGATTCAGAGCCTATGCCAATTTATTATGCCAATGCCAAAGGCATGAGAAACTTGGAGCTTCTCTTGAAGTGCTGACTTTCTATGAAAATTGGAAAGCAGTATGGAATTCAAAGTTAAAAAAAAAAAAATCAGATCTGTATCTGCAGCAATCAAAGCTGAAGGTTATGTGAACAGAGCTGTGATGGGCTTATCTCTTTCTCATGCACTTCATGAAGTGCCAGCCATGTCTCAGTGCTCTCAAGTGCTCACAGCTTCCCTCAGCCTCATGAGGATGAGAAAGTGGTCGGCACCTTGCAGGAGTGCACAGCCCCTGTTTGAGAAGACAGGAGCAAACGGGTGGCACGTTTTCCTTCATCCCAGATGGGATGCTTGTCACGTGCCTTGCCATGCAGAAAGCCATGGAGAAAGCACAGGGAATTCTGGGCCCTTTGCCGTGTATTTGGAAGTCTCCCAGCAGTGAAGGCAGTGAGGTGTATGTGGTGCAGTCATGGAACAGCAAAACTGGGACTTCAGGGATTTCTCCTGAATCACATAACTAACTCTACTGCATGCAGGAGGCAGCTGTTTGTTTCTCAGATAATTAAAATCAGTCACATAATTCCTTAAGGATATATAATTCCCCCTAAACCAAGTAAATAATAAAAGAGTAAAAGGAAATCTTGTGGGTTTTTTTCAAATAGGGGAACGGCAGCAGAAAGGTATTAGAATTGAACCAGGCCTTTCTGTCTTCAAAACTACACTGGTATCTCAGCCTCCTACACAGTGCAAATCTTCCTCACACCCGTCTGCTTTGGAAGCCATGAATCCCAAAGAAAAGCAACACTGATCAAAGGGGACAGCTGTTGGTGGGTGGGCAAGAGGTATAGCAGGAGTGCATGGATATTACTTCTTTCCCCATCTGGAGTGCAAACGGACATGGCTATTACATGGCCCCGTGAGAGGCAGGTGAGAAGAGCAGCCTGTCCTTGATAACCTTGTTTCCACCTGGCATCTATGTCTTCTTGTCGTGGTGGGATTATGATTGTAGAAGATCCCTCTCTGTGACATATTCCAGTGGGACACCATGTTGCCTGAAGCACCTGCCACGCTAAGCAGGCATGGAGAAGAATATACTTAGTTCACAGTATCATAGGAGGACACAAGAGTGAGCACTAGGAAAAGGTACTGGGATACTGGCATCTGTATCCACACTTACACACAGGTTTGTACCTTCACAGGTAGACATATTTCTATAACATATTTGTCTAACCCACAATGCTTGGAAGTTAATCCTGAGTATACACCATAATCTCCATAATGGATCATCAATTATTTGGTTATTAGCTGCCATCTTTTTTCCTATGGTTTTCTAGTGGAAGCTACTACAAAAAGTTATACAAAAGATTGATCAAAGTTTGCTCATGTTTGACCAAGAATAGTTCTGTGTCAAGTTCAAGTCTTGACAAACTTACTGCAAGACACAAATCCAATGCAAGTTCCCATCCACCCAGAATGTTTTACTGGACCACTAAAGCAATTAAAACAGTATAACTACATTGTGTGGAACAGAAGGTCAAGAAAACTGGTACATTCAGTTAGATCAGATGAAAGAAATGGTGACTTAGGCAAGCCCAGATTTATCTATTAAATGGCTGCATAGCATCACTTTGTGTTGTTTAATGACAGCATTACAGAGCAGTTTCATGAAGATCAAGGAGTTTCCTCATCTGTTCCCCAAAATCTCAGTTTGGCGTTCCAGGCACTTTAACATTGTAAATGCGAGTGAGACAATAACAACAGTAAAATGCACAGTAAACTGTGGCAGTTTATCAACATTTGCATACATAACTGTCATCTAAAATGCTTTTGGATATGTTCTAAGATTAGTACAATGGATAGATATAAACTTTTGCTTTGTGTAATTGTTTCCAAAGCTTGGTAGCATCGGAAATCAACATTCTGCAAAACTGCATATTATGAAAAGCTTCTCAAATCAAAATTTTATGCTGAAACAATATTATATGTTAAAATGTAGATGCCATAATAAAACACATAGGGGTTTTCCCTACTGCATTTCCAGGAGGGACTTCAATCATGCTGTCATATTTGCACAGTGTAATAGCTTTTCCTTTAATTTGACAAGGATCATTAGAACTCTTTCTGTGACCAAGGGATTTGCACTAAAACAGTTCTAATTAAACATTTGGTGAATGTGTGCACTGTTAGAATAGTCACTGAGTATCAAAAGCCTTATAATTAGTATTTTGCAGGTGTTAAGCAGACATGCCTTAGGGCTTTGTGGAAAAGTCAAATGATAGCAAAGTATAGACAGATGACATTTTCTCTCTCAGAATAGTCCCATTCTGACAAGAACCTGAGTCTTAAAAAGGCTTAGTTTAACTCAACTCCCGTTTGACAGGAAATAGGCAATCAAGACACCACCAGAGAGAAGAAAAATGTGAAGTTGGCAGTAGTCAGACTTACAAACAGCAAGATGCCACCCAGAAGTTGTCTGTACTGGCTAGCAGAAAATAATGAGTGGGCTCAAAGGTACTTGTTTCCAAAAGCACATGTCCCCATCTGGTTTTGCACATGCAGCATGGTAACAGCAGGTACCTTCCAGCTGTATTTCTTGGCAACCATTCAACTTGTCAACTGGAGACTGTGCACCTGGGGCTGGAAGATCTGTTTAAAATGCCAGCATACTGTCAACTGCCAAATTTCTGTTGTCAGTTTTGGGGGGAAAATCCACCCAGTACAATTGGGTTTTTTTCTATTTAAAATTAAATAAACCCAAAGACTACAGTAGCAGTGAATGGAAGCATAGGAAATGTAGTTCAACAGCTACAGCATCTTTCCTCCTCTCTCAATGCCTATGTCTCCAATAGACGCACACTTTCTACAGTTTGGGGTTTCTTATATGTCAGTTTAAATATCCACTTACAGAAATTACAGACCTATGAAAGCAATAATTATAGTTACAGTTTTTCTCCTCAGAATATACATTTATGTGTGCTGATCACCCACTTCATAGATAATAATATAAAACACTCAAGTAGATGATTGAAGGATAAGACTTGTATGTAAAGCCAGATGCTGCTGGGCTTGCTGCTCCCACAGCCCAGGAGAAGCTCTGAGGCAGCTGCTTATTCCATCTACTCTGAATGGCCTCGTGTGTTTATGGACACACAGGAAAATGACCCTGCTCATCACCTATGGCATGGAACCCTTTTAGTACTGTGAGTTATACCCTTGGCATGTTGCACTAAAGGTATGACAGGGATCCCATTTCTAGCCAACAGAGGAAGGAATATATGCATTTTTTTGTGATGGTAAATGTAAAAGACTTTAGCTGAGATTACAGATGTGAAGAAAACTCAGGGATAGGAAATTTACAGGAAGCTCTCACAATAAGGAGAGCTGTAGGTAAAAATGCTCTTGCTGTAGAAGTTTGATATGCAGCATTTTCCCACCTAAAAAGATGCATTCAACACGTATATTCTTTTTGCCTGGATATTGTAATTATTTCTTTCTCTCTCTGACATATCTTTCAGGTTGCACAAAAGCAAAAAGACATAGAAACTAGGTAAAAATATTACATTCTTCATTGTTCCAAGATTCATCAATCAGGCATACTGGTCTAGACAGATGGGTTAGAAGTTATAACCTCCTTAACTGCCAAGTAATAATAATCTGCAGGATTTCTTCATCGTGAAAGGATTCTATACTTCAATTCAATTTAATACTTGCAAATACCAGAAAATGCTGAAACAAACAAACAAATTGCTTGAAGAGTAAAGAAATGGCTGAAAGAATGAGGAATTCACTGAGAAGTCAAAAGGAAATCCAAGTAGAGTGTCCTATATGTGCCTTCTAGTAAATTGATTTTTGGATATGAAAAGTTGGTACATTACAGTTTGGCTACTGAAAGTTTAAAAAAACACACAATCTTTTAATCTCTAGAGAACCAAGAGATGCTTAAACTGATCAGTTAGATTTCCTCTTTCAATCAATCTTTTACCTGCTGAATAAAATAAAAACCAGGGGAAAAAAGTATGTACTAAAATGATTCAGAAGTATACATGAAGGGCACATCACAATTGATGTCTGCAGAAGCCTTGACACCAAAATCATGAAAAAAAAGAAACACTGGGAAAAAACAAAGGCAAAAGTAGCTGAAATCTGCACTTCAGGATCTTTATGTTTCAAATCACATTCACAATCTTTGTTAACAAATAAAAAATTCAACATTGGTTCATGCAGAGAAATGATACTGCTTAACCCTGTGAAACCGATATCAGGGAATGGGACAACAAGCAGCTCAACGGCAGCAAAACTATTTCCTAGTAAGGTATTTTTTTTTACCCAAATACTGCAATATTTTGTGCCACAAGGCAGCATTTCAATAAGCTGCTTGAGGGGAGGAAGTAATTCTCTAAAGAGTGCAGTGCAGGTGTAATGTCAGAACAAAGAAATGAGCAAATGAATATAGCCTGGTTTGTGGCTAGAAATAGCATTTCTTGAAGCATTTCTTACATTTAAGAAGAAAAATGGGTGATTTATAATGTAATTGAAATTTACATCATAGTTTATTTGTATTTCTTGATATTAATTATAACTATATTAATAAAATAGTAGTAGTAACAGTAGCATTAGGTATTTAGTGTTAGTATTGGTACTAGTATTATCCAAGACAAAAGTGAACATACATTTGGCAAAAAGTTTTAAAATTCTATTTGGTCTACTAATATTTTAAAACCAGCTTGTCTAACGTGCAAAGGAGCACCTACACTTATACTCTTGATCTCTCCCATCCTCCAAAGCAAGACAGTCCCATCTAAACTGCCTACTGATAGTGGCCCCTGGCCCAAGCTGGCCTCTGGCCCCTGCTCAGGAATTGTTTGGGAGAGCTCTGCTCATCACTTATAACTGTCAAAAGCCTCCTTACAAATTTAATGGGACCACAGTCCATCTACAGAGCCCAGGACTAATCCCTGGCCCTATGCACTGACAACCACCCTCCTTTCTGTGTAATCAGTGCCTGATTATTAAATAAATCTGCAGCTTTCAGGTTATAAGAGATGACCAGTGGTTCTAGAGGTATTAGTATAGACTTTGATGCAGCATATACTACAAGTCTCATTCAATTAACTTATGCCTCCAAAATTCTCATTCATGATGCCTTTGAATAGAGGATAAAAGGTCATCTGTGGGCATTTTGTCAATACTTTATAAAATAGACATTACCTTGTTTTATTTTTTCCAGTAAGATTTGACAATGGAAATCAAGTTTCAGTCCCTCTCCTTAGAGCAGATTTCCAAATTTATTTCATTAATAAGGAATGAACTAAGCTGACAGGAAATTGACACTCTGCTCTGGAGAGACACTCTCCTATGGCTTGACGGCTACGTTGAGCAAACTATTAAAGTGGTGAAGGGAGCCATCCAACCTATAAACGCCTTTAAAAGTCCCATCACAATATTATAATCCTTCCTAATAGAAATCTCAGATGTTAGGAGCTATAAAGCCCTTGGATAGTACATTGCCCTCTCACTGAACACTTTCCTTCCATTTCCAGCAGATGTCCGTGATTCTCATCCAGTTTTCTACATAGGGAACAAACAGCTGTGTTCCCATACAGCAGAACACAGCAGCTCTTCCACATGATATTTAACAGACATCTTGTGGGAACCCCAACTTCACAGGGGAGACGGGAATAAGTCTGGGGCATGTCTTCACTTTCTATGAAAGGAGGTATTGCACTCCTTCAATTGCCAAAGGCCCATATTAAAATAAACTGTCCCCTGATCTACCTAACTGTTAACATCTTTCCCACCTCGAACGTGTCTAACAAAAAACAGAACATGTAGTACTGTAATCTTTTTTCCCCTCCTTTAATAGTGGCTTCATTTATTCAAGACACTATTATGTGGAGATGACAATAATGGATGACTTTAGTGAACACAGACAGGATTTTTATGTTTCCAATCAGCACATGGCAATACCCCAGTTTAACTGCAGGTAGTCTATTAAGTATCTGGAAAGCCACTTAGTCTTCTGGACAGACTCCAGAATTCCTCTGCACCTAACATTTAAAACTACACAAATCAAAAGTCTTTCTTTTCCATCCCCTCTTAGTCTGAGCTCATTAACAACTTGGTAGGATTCATCTCTCCCTACTCCTGTGACGAGCCAAGGAAGCCCTAAGGTGGATGAAATACACACCCTCCACATCCAGTGTAAACTGATCTAGCCCCATGCACCACCAGCAAACTCCTCCTAGGTAACTGAATTTGGTTTTGCAGCCAAGTTATCCATCATAAACTAAATGTTTGAATGAGCTGGTGGCAGTGTGGTGCTTCACAGTTCAATTGTGCTTTCTAATGCCATCAGTGATAATTGTACCTTGAGTCCTCACAAGGGCTGATTGTCAGACATCCTGGTGCCTCAGACAAACCCATTTCCAAGTGCAATGCAGAAAGCCAGACAGTCTGCTTCCACTTCTATTTGCACACAAGTTTGTATCAATAGATAAAAGAAAACCTTGAGCAAGAACTGTGGTATAAGCTATCCCCTAATTAACACTCACACCTACCAAGGGTAACTACCAAAACCCCTTAAGCTGAGCATTACAAACTCTGCATTTGATAAAAGGTAGGTGTTCTTGTTTAGCTTTTGAGGGTGTACAGAGACAATTTGTGAATAACACGGCCTGCAACATCCTGTGTTAAAATTCTATTCGTACAGTTTAAAAAGTCAGGGACGTTTTTCCTTTCAGTATAGTTGTTTATACTGCCTTTCAGGGGCTTTGCCAGACTATTACTCTCCTGAAAATAAATAAAAAAATCAACAAAGATCTAGACCTGGTCAGACATAAATCCTGTTTATAAGGCACTGCCTTTATTCTGGTTAGTGTTCTATGAAGCAGCAGGGACAGAGCCATAGCCAGTAAACAAAGGGAAAAACTGCATGTCTACCTTGTGTTATTTACTTGTTGCAAATGGATCAGGCAGAAAAGAAAGACTGTAAGACACCTCATTATCATCTCATTGGTTGTAAATATACATAAGTAAAGAAAAAATTTCACAATTTCAAACAACATCTTCATTACCTTTTGAGACTGGGAGTTTGAGTATATATCTTTGTGATCATTAAAGTCTTTCTGATAGAAAATTCATTCTTCTGCATAAACATTTTCTTTGTACTAGGGCTGAGAGATGAGACAGTACTTTTTCTCTCAATACCCTTTGTAACAGCTTTCTCAGGCTTGCTCAGGTCATGTCATTCATCTGTGGAAGCTGCAGTACTGTACAAGACTTATAACCCCAGCACAGACAACCCTGACATCACCCTCTTTCTCCACCAGAAACGAGGAAAGCTGCTTGAAAAGCAGCACTGAAAGATGCGCTCCTTCAGCATACCTGTTCATATCCTTCAGAGTTCTCTTCTTAAGATTTCTTCTTTCAGTATGAAAGGCAGTGGCAATGTGACAGATCTGTAGATATTTTTAGTACTTCTCTGGGAAAAAATCTTTTTTTGACACCTTGTTACAATTATTTAAAGTTCTGTTGAAGACAAAGATAAAGATCTAGCATGTAGATAAGACATATTTACCACCCATCTCATAAACATACTCATCACTCTTTATGCCTTTCACTATTGCCTATGGGGTATTTTACCAAGCCTTAACTTAAGAATAAGCCTTAAAAATTGCTTATTCTTAAATTAAAATAGCTGATACATGTCATCTAGCATTTAGAAGAATTTTACTGTTTTGTTCTATAATTCAAAACTCCAGTTTCATTGCAAAACAGATAGATATCAGTGGCCTTAAAGGTATATTTTAAACCTGTTAGCACATATGAGGTGAGAAGCAGGCCCATGATGTTCCTCTAAAAACAAAATGCAGAGCAGCGAGGAGCATATTTCTGTGAAAAAGACAAACACATTAACACATTTCCAAGCAGAGATGCCACAGTGCATCTGTGCCACGTAGGTCCTCCAGCTGGGCAGAAGGCTGCTCTGGCAGGAACGCTTTGGGAAATCTTGACAATCATCCAGCCAATGGAAAGAAACATTCTGAAGAGCTGCAGATAAATCTGGGGCAGAAAAAAGAGCAAGAACTTGTGTGCATATTAAGGTTAATGGAAAAGAAGCTGCTGGATTGTTTGAGCAATCACTATTACACACAGTAAGTCAGACTGTGTTTTTTCTTTATCAAATTACATTTAGCGGGAATTTTTAATCTCATACCAGCTTCAAATCTACTTTTATCCAAAGGCATTCGAAACTTCGAGGAGACCATGACTAACAAATTATTGTTAGAACAGCAAGTCTCTTAAAGCAACCAAAAACCTTTATAACATTTGCCCATAAGGAGAGGTAGAAAACAGCAATGAAATCTGCTGGGGAAGAAGAAAGCAACAACAGCAGGAATTTTTAGTTAAGCACAAAGCATCAGTGTTAAACATTTGATAAGTCTCATGGTTTTGTTCTGAAAATAGATGAGAGGGAGTGTTTTCGTGCATGACTAGTCCCACAGCAAATAAATTCATGCTTAAAAATATAGCTTATGCACAGATGGCTGCAGAACAATTACTATATATTAGTGTTTCTCATTCCATATTAAACTGGTGATGTACTAGAAACTCCCTCTTCCCCCACTCTGAAGATTTCTCAGAGAGATTTTATTGCATTATTAGTTCAATAATTATGACACGGCCATATTGTATTTAACCTTGTTTTACTCCTCCAAATGCATAATAATTCTCTTTCTTTTTAACCAGTTCCTTTCATTTAACAAAGTTGCAGTCTTCTTGTAGTGATAAGGATGTAGGCAGTCAGATGCCATCTGGCAATACAACAGCCTGCTTGCTGTCCATACACATCATCCAGAGTTAAAAAAGAAAGGAAGAAGGAAAGAAAGGAGAATAACCAGGCTACCTATCTGCAATTTAAACAGTAAATATCTCAAGATGCCACGCATTAACTGGAGCCTGGTGTTTTGGCACATGTACCATTCATTCAGCTGGACACTCAGCCTGTAATGAGGACACACCAGATACACTCCAAAGATTCCAAAAACAGATACAGCAATTCTGACAAAATGCAGACCTAACACTAAGATTGCCACTAAGGTTACCATCCTTTCAGATCAGATTGAATTTACAATAAGGAAATAATTAGTGACACAAGCAGGCTTGAATATATAGACTCATTTTCTCCTGTTCTCTTCTAGAAGAATGTGAAAAGTAACACCCCTAATGATATTATTCCTATTATGCTATTAACTCGAGAATGCTTCAGTTTTTGTGCAAAGATTGAGATTTAGTTGCAAAAACATATACTTGGTTATGGGATATTTTTTTTTTTAATTCAGATTTCACTTATTTGGTCTATTCTGGGCACATAATCTATTCATATCAGTGACTTTTTTTCCTTGGTCTTCAAATTATAACTTGTCCAAGTGCTGTTTTCCCCATCCATCATTTCTCTCTTTTTATGATTAGAAGTATTTGACAGCAGATTGACGTTATGTACATTTACAAAGGCAGCTGAAAAATGGCATACTTTTTTAGTTTTTTTGAAAGCTACACTAATATAGTTTATTCTCCAAGACAGCACTATCAAACACTATTTTGGTTTTGCAAAGCAGAGTCACTCTATGTCAGATTTTAAAATGAAAACCTATTTGGATATTTATGCTTTTATCAAAAAGCTCTCTTCCTTCTCCCAGTTCTCAGGGAAGTTGAGCATTAAATTCACACTTGAGTAGCACATGATACAGCTCTGACACAACAAGGTATTGCCTGTCCACTCAGACAACTGAACCTTTACCTTTGAGCATCCCAGAGCCCCTCCTGTCAGGGTACATCATGATGCACAATGTGCACAAATGACACCACACTGGGAAAGGAGGAAAGAGCCTCCTCATAGAGACACCTTGACAGTTTGGAAAAAAAAAAAAAAAGCAAGCCAACAAGGTCTGCATGACGTTTTACAAAGATAAATGGTAAATGTTGTACCTGGGACGCAGGAATCCCACACAGCAGTTGAAGGCACAGCTTAGGTGGTCCTGATGGGTGGAAACCTGGATGTGTCTCAGCAGGGTGCCCTTGCAGCAATGAAAGCAAACCTTGTCACAGGTTGCACCAGCAAGAGGACAATCAGCTAATCAAGGGCTGTGATTATTCCAGTCCATTTGGCACTTGTTAGGGCACACCTGTAACACTAGGTCAAGGTTAAGTCTCCTCACTTCAAGAAAGACACTAAAAACTTGGAAAGGGAAGGACTATCAATATGATGAGAGTATAGTAGGACTTGACAGATGTAATAAAATTGAAGGAACTGGGTATGTTCAACCCAGAGAAATCTTGAGAGAATCTAATCACACTTTTCCAATACCTGAAATGTAATTACAGAGGAAAGATAGAAAGTACTTCCACAAGAATGCATAGGGACAAAAAATAAGCAATGGATGCAAATTATTTTGGAAGAAATGCCACATGATAAGGAAAATTGTGCAACATGAGGAAAAATGAACATTAGAATAGGTTGTCCTATAAGATCTCCCTTGCTGGAAATGGCCAGATTTGACAGGAACCTTCACAACTCAATTTAAGGCCCTGTTTTCAACAAAAGTTTGGACTGTGCAATCTCCAGAGGTCCCTGCCAGCCTCAGCTTTTACTTGGTTCTGCTATGCTATGCAGATCTGTTGACTGGTCCATGTTCAAAGGTGACAGACAAGAACTTCAGAGACTAAACCTGTGCAAATAAACAAGAGTCAAAAGGAAGAAGATGCTGCTCCCATCTCAAGCTGGGAAGGTGAAGCTCCTTGGCATGAAGAAACACTTACTGCTGTTATCTACAGAATTCCATACCAGTAACATTTGATACACAATCAAAAACAGACCAGTAACTATGTAAAAATTGTTCCATGTCTCAGAATAAAATATTTTATGAATTTAAATATAAAAAAATTCAAGACAAGCACTTTATTATTTTCCATCTTTCACTGCCTGTGAAAATCCATGCCATGTTTACTTCTACTTTCCTGACTGCTTTCTTCAAATTTCAGGGGGCTGGGATTGTTCTGAAGCCAGTGTATGGTAAGGTGCTTAGGGCCCCCTCTCCAGCTGTGACAGAATGTCCACCCTGTCTGCCAGGCTGAGCACAGCTCAGGTAGCACCACATCCCCTTCTCCCTGCCTGCACACTGCCAGAGACAGAAATCCTAAGAGAGGAAGAGAGCCTGGGAAGAGGGAGAAGGGAAATCAAACAGGTAAAAGAAATCCATGGTAGTAAATCACTGATTACACTGTTCCCCTGTCTGCTAGCTGTGGAGGAGTGTCCAAAAAAATACAGAAATCTGTCTTGTGATATAATCTATTGCTATCACACTTATTGCTCAGCATTATACTAATAAAATTGTATTTCATAGGGTTGGGATTATAAAAGAAGAGAAAAAGAAAGAACAGAAAACACTGAAATAGGCATTATAGCTGTGGGTATAAAAGTCACACATAATACAAGGATGGCGGGATGGGAAACAAGTGAGGGAGGGAAATAAAAATCGATTCACATAAGTAAATCTTCCCAAAGATGTAAAAGGTTTTTGACCAAGTGAAAAAAAGAATTATTGTGACAGCTATTCATGTGCACTCCCATCGGCACTGTGCAGATGACAACCTGTGCTAACTGGTTCCTACTCACTGCCCAAATTTTTACAGCTCCTGTTTGAATGCATCACTTCTTCCCCTATCTGTATGCAGAGTGTAGGTATCCCACGCTGGATTGTCAGCTTTCCCCCTGGGGGCTGGATGCACACATAACAAACATAAATACTCAGGCATTGCAGTCCCCAGGTCCCCTCAGTGGACTGAGGCGCTCTTCAGAAGCTGCCTTGCTTTTTCACCCACAGCATATTAATATTAAACTGTTTGCTTAAAAAAAAAAAAATTTAAAAAAATCAATTCAAAAGACTAGAAAGATTTCATTTATTTTCTCTCTTCCAACTAGAAATTATTTCAACCCCAGAGAGAAAAACCCCAAACATCTAACTGCCAATATAATTTTAAATTCTAAATTCAGTTTAAAAAAATTATTTCTGGAGATCAGAAGGGCTACACTCTGCAAAATGCAAATCTTACCCACGAAGAAAAGAGCATTTACATTCCACCCCTAAGTCATTCCTGATGGCAATTAAAGCTCATTTTATCGCTGAAAATGCTCTTCAGTGCTGTGTTTCGACAATGCAGTTATGTGAGTCAGAAATGAAACATCAGCCTTGCTTCAAAACCATTTTATCAAGAGTGTTTCCAGACCTCTGAGAAATCCTCTGATTCCTGATTTAGTATGTAAAAGGGTTTCCAAGAGAGGCAGGAACCCAAACCTTTACTTTGTGCCCCAGTTTTACACAAATGCCACTAATGAAATTTAAATGTCTTCAACGTTAAAACATTATCAGTACTCCCTCTAGTGGGTGTCCTAAATGAAGCAAACATTCCCTGCTGACTCCCGAGGAAAATGCTTTATTAAGTTTCTCTGAAATTAAACATCAGAATTGCAGCTGTCAGAAAGCAGGGTTGTTACTGAGCATCTCAGGACCTTTTGTTTCCTTAGAAGGGGGCTGGCAACAACCAGCACTACACTTTTCATAAAAATGGTAGGAGCAAGCCAGACAGAGAAGAAACCTGGTTCTAAAGAAGCAGAATTCAAAGACACCGGTTTCCTTTGGATGTGCATTCTGCATCCCTGCACAGCCCTTCATAAATCCATCAGTACTCAATGTCCTCACACACACACAAACTCTTCTTTCTGCCTTGGTCCCTCCCAGACACCAACACCTGGGCCAAAGGAAGCACGTGCTTTGCCTTGTCTTTTTGGTTTCTTTTCTGTTCTACTGGCTCAACAGAGAAAAGAGAAAGGATGGAATATATTAGAAGAAACCCATTACCAAAATCTGAAGGGGGAAAATTTCAGGGGAAAAAAGTCCTCTCCTTCCAGTCCCACACCCCGAGGAACAGCAGGCACTATCATTTCATCAGATTTACTGTCCCTGCATGAAATTCTGAATGGTTTGAATGACCAAAGTAAATAACAAAACTTGTTGAAATCCTTGTGTTTTCATTAAGAGCAAATTATGAGAAAAGTGATGCAAAATTAGAAACACTAATTGAAAGCACTGCATTGATTCGTGTGATCATTTTATATACTTTGAGTCAAAATTTAGCTTCTTTTTCCTCCTCTAATAGAAAAATAATTAGAAACGCTCACTATGAATAGAGGGAAACCTTCTGCATGTAAATCACTACCAGATTAAGCAATGTCAGCAAGTTATTTATGAATACATTGCATTGTTCCTGTGTTTTAAACCATAAGTTCTGTTGAAAACAACTTTCCAGCTGATTGAATAGTTTAAAATGTCGTCTTAAAAGACATTCAGTTTTGAAGGGTTTAATACATGCCTTTAGAATAGGAAAAAATTATGTGCTACTTTATAAAAATAGCTGTATCAAGAGCATATTCATATTCTACATTTCAGAGCTAGCACACCATTATCTCATCATAGAGAAGCTACTTAAGACTAAAGCAGCATGTTTAAGAAGCTTAGATGTCTGTGTGATCCCCTTCAAAACTTTTTGGAAAAAAAAAAGATCTCTCTAAATATACTGATCAGGAAACAGTCTTGTTTACTCTGGGCTGCTACTTGTCCCATTTTTTGTGCGCCTTGCAGACATCTCCTCACCTTTAAGGACTCTGTATTCCATAATATTGTTTAAACACCTACCATAGATCAGCCCCATAAGAAGGCATTAGGACTGGAACCTCCCTCCCACTTCCATTTTCTAAATATGAGTTGGCAATAATACTCCAGTTATAGATATTATCCTTATTCCAGGTGAGTTGCTAGTGTATCTGCCTCAGCCACAATTTCAAATACAAATGCATTCTCCTCTAGTTATCTGTAAGGGGAGAAAGAGCACTGTTTATCTGATCATGTAAAATGAGAGGACACCAAAACTAAAAAGTGAAGCCAAAAGACTTTGATTTAGAAAGCAAATAGGCATACAAGATGAAAAGAAGATCTACCATTAACTGTTGCAGAAAACTGCTAAATGTTTTTTTTATATTTCATATATTCTGTGGACAAAGTGGCACAACATTCTACATTTCTGTACTTGCACTTCTCAAATTCTGTTATGAAAGCATCTGCACTGGCAACAAGGACCAAGAACACCAATGGTTTTGAAAAGTGGGTTTTTAAGTTCTGTTGTGGTCCAGAGGCAAGAGGAAAGAGCCGCTGTGACAGTGTCCAGAACTGGGGAGAATTGGTCTGATTTCTGTCACAGGTTTCCAGCAACTGCAACACCAGAAGAAGGATGCATTTAACCTTACAATCAAAGTGGCTAAAAAAGTCCCAGTAATCTGGTAACAAAGAAAATGTGATAAACCACGGAGAATCTAAGTTGCATTTGTCCAATCTTTGTAAAGGTATTTGCCATTTAGCCTGCACAGCTGTGTTAGCTGTAAAGCAAGAAATGTTGTAAAACACACATCAGCACACTAACAAATCTGAATGTCAAGTATCAAATAAAAATAGAACTGTTTCATGAGCAAAGTGGTGACATTTATAGTGTTTCTCATTAATTACGGGCCGTGGGGCTCTTTCATGAAGCTAAGTGTGGGAAATGTTAAGATGACTATGACTTCAGTCACAGAAAACAAACTAAACAATCAAAAAGATGTAAAGAAAAGTGATGCAAATAAATAGAGCATTTTACCTTTCCAAATGGCCATTCTTCTGACCTTTTGAAAACATCTGTGCAGTTAAGACAGATTCAAATCTGAAAAAAAAAAATAAATACTTAACTAGACAAAAGAAAAGCAGGGCACAGTCTCCACAAGGTTTTTGGAATTTTTTTTTTAATTCTTCTTCATGATCCAGAAACCTACAGCAGGGTACAAGCTGACCATATGCTGAAATCTGAAAAAACATTAACTGGGAGTGTTTCCATACAAACAGGACAAAAATATTTCTGGATATGAGGAAACGTGAAACAATTATGGAATCACAGAACCATAAACTTTGGAAAAGACCTCCAAGACCATTGAGTCCAACTGTAAATGTAGCACTGCCATATTACCACAAACCATGTCCCCAGGTGCCACATTCGCTCGTGGTTTTTTGAACCATTTCAGGCATGTGCAGCCTGTTTCAATGCCTGAACACCCTTTCAGTGAAGAAATTTTTCCTGTTATCCAATCTAAAACTTTTTCCTGTTATCCAATCTAAACCTTCTCTGGTGTAAATTGAGGCTATTTCTGCTTGTCCTATCATTTGTTTCCTGAGAGAAGAGACCAACTCCCACCTGGCTACAGCCTCCTTTCAGGGAACTGTAGAGAGTGATGAGCAGTCTCCTGAGCCTCCCTTTCTCTAGGCTAAACCACCCGCAGCTCCATCAGTCACTCCTCATCCATCTTGTGCTCCAGACCCTTCACCAGCTCCCTTCTCTGGACATGCTCCAGCACCTCAATGTCCTTCTTGTAGTGAGGAACCCAGAACTTAACACAGGACTTGAGGGCAGCCTCACCAGTGCTGAGTACATGAGGGTACCTGGTCTCTGAAGCCCACAAGAAAAAAGTCACTCAGAATTTGAAGACACTATTAACTTCCTATTCAGATGTAACTGAGCAAAACTCTCAGTGAAATCAGCAAGAAATTGTCCTAAATAGGCTGAGCAGCAAACTCAGGATTGAAAAGTCAGATTTACTAAAGGAAAGAATAACATGATCTGCCATTTACACAGAATAAGTAGAAAATAGTCATGTACACGTATGCATACACACATAGATACTCTCAATGACACTCCAGTGTAACCAGCATATATGCATACATTGTGAAGGAATTATCCAGTTTAATAACAAGCAAAATTAAACCCTCTAAACTTGGTATTTCTAGATGTTTTGTGCATTTTGCTGTAAAATCTAGATTACTGTGGGTTAAAAAAAAAAAAAGTTTAGGGATTTTTATTGAAACAAAAGATAATTTCCTTTCTCAAAATGGAGCATTTAATTTTGAAGAGAACTGTTTTTGGATAGAATACTCTGTTACATTGCTTTGCATATATTAATGCAAATCACAGATGCTAGAGAGAATTAAAACACTATTTCCAGAGAGATTAATCCAAAATTAAAATTTGTTCTGCACCAAGTTAAATAGGCCATACTGGGTCCTTCTTTGCCAATCACAAATAAAGTGTTTTCAGACTCTGAATGTCTTGTATTCTTGTAACCATGATGAGTGGTTTAATATTTAGGTGCTTTAGTATTTTTATGGAATCCTTGTTATGTTCTCCTATGTGCTACCTACATACGCATCAACTATACACATTCCAACAACTTTATATCAAATGGGGACAGTTCATAAGAAATGTTCCATTTGCAATAGTGAGCATTTCATTCTGGAAGCTGTTTTTTCCCTTTACTTCAGACATCTTGCTGTTCATAGCAGTCCATCCTGCTGGAGGCTTTTGACTAATAAAATGAGTCACATTTAAATGCTGTAATACCCCTTCACCTCTACAGAACTACTTATGCAAAACTTGCCCTTCTGTATCCCAAAATCCTTTATTTTCCCCCTTAAGGAGGAGAGCATCATGATACATATTCACAGTGACCCTGAGCTGAAAGAAAATCAACATGTGCTGTAGCTGGCAGTTTTACAATTGTTGGTCAAAACACGCCAAACTAAAATTGCAATAATATTCTCTAGAAAGAGTCTCAGTCTTCTTCCCCCTGAGGCGTCCACTCAAGCCCCAAATTTCAACCATTAGCAGCAGCAGAAACCCACGGAGTCAGATGGAAAAGATGACCAAGAGACCTCTAAATACACAGGAAAAAAAAGAAGAAAAAAACCTTCAGAGGGAAGACTGAGTTTTATTCAGCATGATCAGCATTTTTAAAATATTCAGTCCAGCTGAAAACTTGAGTAAAGGAGGCTTCATTAATTTCTTGCCAGGGCCTTCAAATAAAAACAGTTGAACTCCACAGGACAGAGGAATCCTCAACGTGCTGGGAGAAACTACTTGTATTTTCCGACCAGCAGAAAATGAGCCTGGTAATTATTTTGCACACCCTGATGGAGATCACAGCAAAACAGATGGCAATAATCAAGAGAGAAGATGAATTTTAACTCTGAGGACAGGTGGGGAGAAAAAAGGGAAATCTTGGCACAGCAGGGAGAAGCAGTTCTGTGTGAAGAGACAGTGGAAACACAAACTGCCTTGCATGAAGCCACTGGCAATACGTGCCCCTGTTGTTCCTCTGGGTGGGTGTTTCTGGACATGCGGCTGGGCATCGCCACCGGTTACATCCAACAGAGGGAAATGTGCACACCTCATCTGGCTCACACACCCACTCAGGCAGCTCTGCTGACAGCTCCTACCTCAAGAGCCCTTCTGACTTGCTGTGCTGCCTGTAGCATCCCTTCATCTGCTGAAAGAATCCCTGAAGTGAAACGCTGACCAAACTGAGAGCTGCTGCTCCTTGAGATGTGGCCATCCAGGCCCAACAGTCCTCAAAGAAAAACACTTACATGCTTGATATACAGCTGAAGATAGAGACTTCAAAATAGATTACCTCAGCTTACTGTCTTCAAAGCAAAATCTCTTTATCTATTCATCTTCTGTGAATTAAGACATTCATCAAAAAACCCTGCAAGAGTTAAACCTTAATCTGTTAGGAATTATTACAATTTCCCCTCCTTGACTGTTACCACTTGTTAAGAACTAATTGGTTTATGAAGAACTTAAATAGCCTTTCAGATACAAACTTTTGATAATTTACATCTAATAAAGGCAGTTTGTATAGATCAAATCTTTAAAGTTACCCATCTAAAATTTTATTTCTGTTGTTTATTCTAGGCAGTGAGTAAAGGAACCTTAAAACCAACTTCATGGAGGAACTGTGTTCTAGAAGCGCATTTTAACCCTAGTCTAATCCAGTTTTCCATACAATCAAATGCATGGCTATGAAATTCTTGTTTACAGCTAATAAAAACAATTCACAAAGGGTAATTTACAAAGATACTTGTCCTCAAAATAACAAAAAAAAATCCTTGAACTTCTACTTTAAATGCTATAAACAATGTATATAGCTTTTTATTAACACACTATCAGTGGCTTGTGGTTCAACTGAAAATTGTTCTGGTTTATTTCCTCTTGGTATAGGTAATTTATCAGTAGATCATGGTTACAAAATCCTACAAAAAATCTAGCTGCTATGGAGAGCTTCTGTTAAGCTTGCCCATAGAATTACAAGAGGAAATATATTTACAATGTGTTTGTAGTCAATATTTCATATCACTCTAATAATATTTTTCATTCCTCTGTGGAGATGAACATTTGGCATTGTCCTAGATTTTACACATTGCTTGTAATAATTGCTTCAGGAATTGTAATTGCTTCAGGAATCTCTTCTCATGGAATTTTCCTCAGTTGTGAAGAGCTTTTGTGCCTTTTTTTCACTAAGCTGTCCAGAATTAGACTTTCTGGACTATCTGGAAGAGGCTCAGGAGTTAAAGTAGGTAAGTGTGGGAAGTACCACAATACAAGAAAGAATATATAATTTATCATTATCATCTATATCATTTAAATGATATAGAATATACATTTTATGCTACTAGGTTAACATTTTTAGTCAAGAGCTCAGGTTTGAGAATAATCTGAGGTTTCCACTTTGTACATGTGTGGTATAGCAACAGGGACATGTAAAGAGAGCAGCTTTGGAGCAGGACCTTATTCTGATTCAGAGCTGCCTATAGAGCCTCTGTGGAGTCAGTCCCATGGATTTTTCAATTAAGTTCTCATCAGACCAGTGTCCAGATCCAGCTTGGTTGTTTGGGCTGCTTTAAAGATGGATTTGTATCTGTTTCCTTCCAAATGGAATACAGCTCCTTAAGCCAGGAAATGTCAGGAGGAGTCAATATTACTGATTTATGCAAATAGATTATTTAACTAATAACTCTGACTTTTCTAAAAACTGGAGACCTTTCTTTTTGGAAAGTTATCTTAAAGACACCTGTTTCTATCCTGTTCATTGTCCTGCTTATAGATAACCAGGTTTCTTCAGCATCATTCCAGAAAGCACTGACACAAAGCAGTCATGTCTAACTCATGGTGGACACCACATAGCATTCGTCTGAGCAAGCTACTCTTCCATATTCCTCCTGTGGAACTGAATCACAGACAGTAAACTCCAAACACAGTCACAGCAGTCAATGAGCGATTGGAGTTGATAGAGACCACTCCAAAAAATAAAGGACAAGTTTTCCTTTCCTTGTGAAAGGAAGACCTGTGCTTGGGAGGGTTGGAGAAACAGCTGAAACATCAGAGCCCTAAATCTACTGTTCCTCTAATGATTCCTGATCATAATGCACACCTTGCAGGAGGATCATTGTTTTGACAGGTCAGGTGCATCTATGAAATGTAGACAGGGCCCTAGATGGTTATTAATGAGAGAAGCCAAAGGAATGTGTCAGCTGATACAGGCTGGTAGAGTTTCTAATATGTCACTGGAGCTGTGCAAGAAGCATATTATGTGAATTTATGCTCCAAAAATCTAGTCTAAACACCTGTTTTTGTAAGCACCAGTCCATGAACAGTTAGTCACAACAGGAATCTTCTTAGAAATTGCTTGTGTAGGACATGTTTTTCTGATTGGAGTAAGGACTTGCTGTTTTTGATTCTGTAGTCCTGTTTACAAACACAGACAGCAGAAAGCAGTTATTTTAAACACAATTCAATAGAGATTTCTCTTCAGACTTGCTCCCACATTACCTATGCTTGTTGTTCACTCACTTTCAAATTCCTGTCATTCACAACCACAATGAAGACGGTGCCCCAGTCTCTTTCCTTGCTGCCAGTTTGAAAGGACCCACCACAGAATTACTGCTCAGACCTTAATCATTCCACTCTGTGCCTTGGGACAGGGATTTCAGTTGATCCAAGTGAAATTAAACAAAGATGCATAATTGCCTTTCTCTTTTCTCTGTATAAAAATACGTGGCATACCTTTTAGTGCCACTGAGAGCTGAACTTGGATGCAGATTCAATGGCAGCTACCTACAGTCTTACAGGACACCCCAAGAACCAGTAGATGTAAGAATTTATTTCTGTCTTATGTCTCCAAGTCTTTTGGAGTTTACACTTACCTTCCCTGATGTAAGTCACTTTCTTTCTCTTTGCTTGGTCCAGTTCACAGTGGTAGAGTGAAACCCAAAGACAAGAAACATCAGCTCTTAAGACTTTAAATTATACGGCACAATACCTTCTGCTCTTGACAACACCCTTATTACACTCAACTCCACATTTCCATTTCCACTTTTGAGAAAATAGGGCAAACTTGTGAAATCTAGCTACATTTAGGTAAGCATCATAGAGACCAGTCTTCTTAATAACAGGACACCTTTTATACCTTTCAAAATTTCACCTGCAGCAAAGCTCTCTCGCCTCTCACAGTGTCTAAACATGCTCTTCCCTGGCTAAGGGGACAAGTTTTAGACTAGAAGCAATGTTGCAAACTTGCTTGGTTCCATTTTCAATTTTTCTTTTTTTTTTCCCCCCACTGGAAACTGTGGTGCTGAATAGACCTTCCTTTAGATGGAGGGCAGCTTTGAAATTCCCTAAATATGAAATATTAGAATACAATTTCTGATCAGGTACTAGTAGATATGGCAGTAAAATTTGTTCCTTTCAGCTCCTTCAAGGATTTGCTTAGTGGTTTTTCTAATGTTATTTTAGTATTAACTATCCCTTCAAGGAGGTTTCTGGAGAGCCAAATCTACATTTCTGTTCAGCTCTCAGTAAGACATTACTGACTGTGGTAGGGACAGAAGTAGCCAGGAGGATTTTGGCTCAAGTACTCACAGTAGGGAAACATTGCAATTCTCCATACCAGTAAGGAATATTCTGATCTGAGGAGAAAAGAGAAACTGCCTTCACCATTAAAATGGACAATGCATCCTACATCATATAATACAGTCTCAGTGATCCTGCTTCTCTGCCTTCCCCCATCCCAACTGAAGATACACGTGCAACCCACATGTGCACGCACACTCGGGCTGACCTGACTCCGTGCCTGAGAGCACACCCTTTTCAGAACTGGGTAAATCACACTTTCTTTCTGAAGCCTATAAAAGACTTGTTTTACAGTCTGCTTTGGCATTTGCCCCAAATGTGCTACAAAGTGCTACAAAATGGGACTGATGAAAGGGAAGTAGAGGCTGTAAATTTGTGACAGATTAATATATCAATTAATCTTTTTCCTACAGCTTTGTAATTGTAATGAAGTAGCAACTTAAACAATGGAGTCTGTAGCCTAAGTTTGTTTTTAGAAACTTCAATATTAGATTTGGCTTTCTCAGTGGCAAGAGAGTTAAAATGAGAGCAGTATTGATTATTGCCTCAGCAGCACTGTGATCTGTTCACAGCAGCCTGTGGAGAATAGAAATCTAAACAAAAAGAGAAGGTGGGCCAACAGCTGCAGATGGTGCTTAAACAGACACTCAGTTGCATAAAGGTTCCCAGCAATCCTGGCTACAATTGCTACTACTCGAAATGTTCTTAGGATCAGGAAACAGAGGCTCCTTTAATTGTCTGGTATTATAAAGGTTTCAGAGAGAATTTGGCCATTTCTCTTTGGCAACACCTCAGATAAATTCACATCATTTCCCATTGCCCATAAACAATCGTGCCGTCAGATGCCAGAGAGATTCATTCTCATTCCCTCCTCAGCCCTGGAGCAAGGAACAAAGGCCCCTTCACAGGGTTTGCACATGTAAGGTCCTGGTAGATCTTCAGCCCCTTTGCTGAATTGATGGCAGCTTTTCCACTCAGATCTCAGGAGATCTGAGTCATTAATGGACCACTCACCTTTGTGCTAAAACCTGGATTCTGGCTTGGTTTAAACAACAAAGCTGATGTTTTTTCTTCCCCATATGGACTAGTAGGTATGATTCATAATGTCTCATGGCACCATGTATTTTTCAAAGTTAATCTGATCAGGTCTGTATTTGAAATCACTGTGGTTTTGAATCTAAGTAAATCTACTGCAGATGTGGGACTTCTACATCCAAGTCCAACTGGCAGGTCATCATGTGCATCCCTATGCAGATGTGTTGGAAAAGCACCCAACTCATGTGCTTAAGCTCTTAAAGGAGTCTTAACACCGGCACTTGGCCTGCAGCTGCATTAACTTGACTTAAAGGCTGGCTTGCCTTAAAACTGCTGTAGGCAAGGATAGGAACTGCATCCCCCACAGCTGCACATAAGATCTATTGTTTTCCTATGGACAGCCAGTTGTCTCAGTTCTAGTAGAGAATCAAGTTTTGACTCTATAAAGAATTTGGGGCAGCACTGTGGCATGACTGCCTATTTAGCAGGCAAGCAAGGCATCTGAAAATCAGAGTAACTCCAGAGATTTTTGGCTGATTATGTGAGCATGAAATGTCTTCCCAATGAAGACGTTTTGCATGGCTGGCTGGCTGTCACTACAGCCCAGAGTCTGCAGCCAAGTACCCTTCAGGCTTCAGAAGACACCCAACAAGGCTGGGTTGACACACCACTGCTATAGACTGGTGTAAATGTTTGTATTCCTGCTGTTCACAACTTATCAATGTTTGTGCAGGAGAAATCTCCCTGAGACCTTCATTGTGAGCCTTTTAATCAGTAATTTTAAAAATGCACATTTAAAAATAAATGTTTATTCTTTTGGAAGAAAAAAATCAGGCCTAAAAAATAATAAAGATTAGTTAAAACTTTACTAAGCATGTCGTTAAATTCTCTTTAGCTTTCTGACTCATTGCCTGTTGGAACACTGGACACAGAGAATTTCATGATTTCTGCTGACAGGCATAGACCCACAAGAGAACACTGTGTTTGACCTGAGGCCGTGGAAAAGGCTTCCAAAATTAATAGATAGAACTGAGAGTGTGTAGTTTAAACAGAAGTGTGTTATATCACTTGGTGTAAAATTTAGACTTTAAGGTTTTAGAATATAGTAATATATATGCAACAGGGCTTAGGGCATTAACCTGCTTTGCTCTTTCACCTTCTTCTTCATGGATTTTAGTAATATTGTGTGATTGGATAGAAAAATTCGCAGTGTGGAACATGGGTGTTTGCTTAGTGGGTTATAAGTAAAAATAAATTAGTTGGCATTTTATAATTGAGTAGTTGACACTTAAAAGGCCTTAGAAAGAAATACCTAGGCTCCATTTTCTAGACTGTTAGTTTAGTGTGCAGACAACCTCATTGTCTGTGAGAATGTAATAGAGATAAGAAAAAATAAACAACTGAGTCCAAACATGAAAACCATCTCTCTCTCCTTCATTAATCCCAACCTTGAGGAAAAGAACACAGAGACTTTCCACAATTGCCCCCCTTCATATTATTCCCATGGCTCATGGTAGCTTGTTCTTCTTTATAGTAACTGCTGCCATACTAAACATAAATCTTAAGGTTTTGACACTGCAGAATGTAAATAGCATTCTCAGAGATACAGCACCTTCCTTATCTTGCTAATACACCAAGAGGGGAAACAGTGATGCAAGTTCTTGCTTAGTCCTGGACAGGTCCCACCCACACTAGGAAAGGGCTACCCAGAAGCACAGCACAGGCTCATCTTTTGGTACTAGAAGAAAAAGTAACTTCTGTCATTGACAGGTGTGTGAATGAGAGTTCAGGAACATCAGACTAGGTCTCATCACATCATTTTCTTCACATCTTTTTGTCCACGTGGAAAGTAGTACCTGGGGACTTTGATCTTTCCCATGAGTTAAGTGAACTACAATGAGCCGGAAGGAAAAGGGCAATGATCAAGAGTGAAATAATCCTGTGATGCCTAATTCCTTTCCAAATATATAGTTCCTTATAGCACACAAGAGATATTTGAAGAGCTGTTTTTATACCCCCATCATTCAAACATTGTGCACGTTGTGTACATTGATGTAAGTCAATCCTGTTGGGGGCCTTCCATTCAAATTGTTTCTTTGAAAAGACTGGGAAACATCATTAAGATTCAAGTTGCCAGGCTTAGCTGTTTTCAGACATTGGTGGTAAAGCATATTTGTTAAGCACCATCTGCTGTACATTCAGAAAATAGCAACCAAAACTGCTATTCTCTTTCCAGCTTTTTAAAAAAATGTAAATTATTTAAATGTTATCAACTTTCTAATAAATTATTTCACATCTGGAATATTACAACAGTATTTATCTAGTCCTATAAATGCATTATCTATCTATGTAAAGTTATATATAGACCACAGAGTGGGATAGACACTTGGGGGAGAAACTGCATTACAGAACACTGTTGTACAACAGAACACTGGAAGGAGATGGGAAAATAAAAGTGACGTTGAGCCTGATTTCCAGATGTACTAAATAAAACAGGATGAATACAACTGAAGACAAAGCATTGTCTTTCTAGGGCAAATTTAACATGTGCTAACCACAGGACACAACTATAAAAACAGAAATTATGCACCAGTTAAAAATCCTAAATGAGGATTATTAGTCGGTATGGTTTAATTAGAAAAACAATTATTACCAATACTCTCAAACATTAAAATTCTATTGATGATGAACTGTAAATGATGAAGAAAAGTACTCCACTTATTAGCCTGAATTAAGCAAGTAGCCTGATATAAATAAATCTAGAGACTGTTTAAATGAAAAACAGACACCACTATTTTCCCATTCTCCATGTAAGCTCTTTCTTTCATATTTTTCTTAAATGAGATTTTTCTCTTTGAGCATTTTCATGAAAAAAAGGGAGTGCCATAAGATGTTTGGCTCAGAAAAGGTCACACAGGGAGGGAGGGAAGAATTACTGCTATGATGTAAAAGGCACGGGCTACCCAAATGAACAAGACAACAGAAGTGGAGGAACCCACCAAGTGCTCTGCTAGAGGTGTCCATGGCATCCATACTTTGACTCCACAAGCAGTGCAAGTGCTCTGCAAAAGGCCAGTCTGTAAAGCTCTACATTGGGCAGAGACAAAATGTTGATTGCTTATATGCTTGACCTCACCAGGAGCCAAGTGAAGCCTGGCAAGAGAGAAGTGGGGATAAAACGCTGTTTTAAAGGAGAATTAATACTGCAGCATTCTTGGTGAACGGACTGCATCCAAAATGGGTGGGAAAAATTATATGTAACAACTGTGACCTCTGAGTGGTTATTCTGGGGTAGAAGTTATGTGTAACCATATGAGTCGTCACCAGGCAGAGGGAGCCTGCAGGGACTGATCCCACAGCCTTTGAAGTACTGTCCTTGCCATGTCTGCATTGCCCTCACACCTCAGTAATGGAACGGAGTCTGAAGGGATGAGCCAGCACACCCCAAAATGAACATTCAGTGTCTCATGATATTGAAGCAGCCTGTCACTGGGGGCTTCATGTGAACTTAGTTAGCACAGACCAAGCAAGGACTCCCACAGCTACAAAGTGTGCAGCACCAGTAGTCCTATGCATTTCCAAGAAAATGCCAAATCTCTTACCTTCTGTGCTCTTCTCATCCTTTCAGCCCCTCCATCCAGGAGGAAGAAAAGCATCAAAGAAAGTATTCTTAGGGTAGAGCGTCTTCTTGCTCAGGGTAGAGCAAGGCTTGCTCTTAGTCCTGGCTGTTTGGGTTCATGACCTATTTACACTTTCACAAGCAGAATGAGCTACTCTTGGCAAAGAAAAAAAAAAAAATACTTGACAATTGTAAGGACTGATCTGAAGCCTAATGGGCATTAACAGAAGCCTTGCTCAAACACAGACCAGTGGATATCTAACAAATTCATTGTTCCTAAAGTTTCTGTAATTTTTGTAAAGCATCATCATTTCTGTCTCACCAGTAAGAAAACTAAGGCAAATAGCAGTGAAGCAAATTGACTAAGCAGTACCACATAAATGGCTCACCAACTGAACCAAGGGTCCCAAAATTCCATCTCCCTAATCACAGGTAAAAGAAAAAGTAAAGGAAAATACTTTGCCTTCCTCCCATCCCAAGAAATAACAATATTTAAATTCTTAGGAGAACAAAGTATCAACCATTGTGTGGGAGATGCTGCTTTTCTGAGTCAGACCCTGCAAATCATAACAGTTTTGATGGCAGCTATGAAATAATAAGGCATCAATATTTATCTGCATAAAGATAATAAATGTTCAGTTTATAGTGGAATAAATAATGTCTTTACAAACATACTCATCACAATTCTACTTTTACAAAATTGTATTAGTACAATATTCTTATAAAACTGTATTGATATTCAAAGACAAGCCATGGCAAGGTTACTGCGCAGTTTGCAATTTTGTGAGACATTAAACTACATAACAAATTTAAATTCAACAAAGATATAAACTGAGTCATACTGATGAAGACAAAAATTTAGTAAAATTTTAAATAGATATCATTTTACATTAATGCACCTCAGGTGAAATTTATTAAAAATTTAGCATGAGTAAGCAAAGCAATTCTAAACACTAAAATGTAAACATTCTGCAGTAATGCTCTTGACACTACAGAGCATTCTCCATAAATTGCATATAAAATATTTCATGTAACCCACCTATACATTAATGGCTTCTAATAAATGTGATACACTCTGAAATTCTCCGTGCAGCATCTCTTCCCCTTCATAACTTGCAGGGTAACAGTTAATTGAAATGAACAAATAAAAAAACCCAGACATGTCTTTTTACGTAGATACCATCCTCTGAGTTCCACTAAAGTTATTCTTGATTTATACCAATATGAAGAATGTCAGGGCTATCTATTCAACATTGTGGAGTTCAAACACCTGTGTATTTACACCCCAAACTGGAAAAGAAACATTCAGATGCCTAAGATGGGATAAATTATTTCCTCCAAACTCTACTCATTTATTTCACTCTATTCAAGACACAGTGAAATTTTAACTGCAGAACTGCATCAGCACCTATCCAGTTCTGAGTTTTGATTCATATTCTGTAGAGCCCAATCAAGTTTTTTTCTGTGGATTTTAAAAGCCATTCAGGGATACTCATTAAATAAGCTGAATACTTGCACTAAACATAAAAAAAAAAATAATTAATATTCTTAATTATCTTTTATTCATCACTTTCTATAGTCATAATTTCCTTTACCTTATTAATACAACCTATAAAAATTATGGTGAAAATAAGAAAACAAATTAATTTTTTCCCTTTCATTTACAAACTATTTATAGCAAATTATTGTAGCAAATCGTTTATACTGATTTGGGCTACAGATGCCTTTATTCTAATACAGTGTAATCAGAGTTTTATAATGAGTTATATCTAGAAGCAATTGAGGGTCTAACAACTGAGGGAAGCCACACCAGGACTGTGGATTACCTCCACAGCTATAAAGTCAGGATGTTGTTAGTATGAACTCAACTCAGTTTAAAACTAGCATAGCTGGAAACAGTTAATTTACTGAAATTGTTCCCTACTTTTACCAGTGCAAAAGAAAAAAAATCAAGACCACTATGTCCCTTTGTTTTAACAATAACAACAATCTTAAAAGAGTAGGAAATTACAAAGTGAATGGAAGAAATTATTACGTTGACATAGGAAATCAAAAGAAAGAAATTCCCCAGTCTTCTAAAGTCTCAAAACAAAAAGCCTCAAAAAGCCTTAACTGGTATGATTTTCTAGCAGTAGATAGCAGCATGATCATAAAATAGATCTATGCATGGAAATCATGAAGAAATACATATTATCACAAGGCTTAATATTTGATCCTGCCAGATACCGAACTCTCTGGCCCTGGCTTAGCAAACCATTTAAGCATGTGGTTAAAAGTCAGCATGCATGTTGCCCCATTGAAGCAAAGGAGGTTATTCAAAGTTTGAGCACAGACAAGTGCTTTGAACGATTGGGTCATTAAAGTACCAACCACTTACTGCCAGAGTATAGGGCTAAATTGCTGCTATGAGCAGGTTGTTGCAGAGCTGTCCATTACGAGACTCACAAATGCTCTTTGAAGTGTGCTTTGAAGCATTTCTTCACCACTGGATAAGGAAAAAAAAAAACGTGGGTCTGTCTGGGCAGGAATTTCCTACATTCCCATCAATTCACCTTCATGTGCAAAACCAAACTATATTGATGCCCAGTTATAAGCATCCCTTAGGAAAATAGAAAGTGCTATCAATTATAATGATCATTATATCATGCCATCGCTCTCCCACCACACATATGCACCCCATTAGAGCCAACTTCCTCCTGTGTGCAGGGCTGGCATTAACTCAGCTCGCCATGAAAAGGGTAAAGTCATGCAAATAACAAATGCTACATGTCACATTTAACATCACTTGAAGCTTCTAAAATGGTGCTTGATGACAAGTAATGTTGTTGCCTGGTAAAACTGGTGTTATAAAAGAAATTACTTATGCTCTCTCAGCAGTAAGGAGGACTTGCAATTTTATCTCAAGGCCAGAAGCAAGACTAGTTATAAAAGCGCATTTGAAGCTTTTGTTCTGACAGTTGTGGCGATGTGTGTTCACTAAAATACATCTCCTGGAGGAAACCAAGGCAGGTTTGCTGTGCTAGGAAATTTCCAACCCCAGAAATAAAATCCCTTTCCTTAACTACAGTGACTTCTTTAAAGATGATGTAACAGTTGCAAGAAAAGTAGGAATAGACTCAAAATTATTTTAATCATGGATTTCTATGCCTAACAATGTATCTATTCCAATCAGATCTCAACACAACTACACTGCTATTGGATTGGAGTTTTGAGTAGTTGGTGGGGTGTTTTTTTTGCCATGGGCATGTGAGGGATCAAGAGCTACCTTATGTTCACAGGAGGAGAAACTTATTTTATTGTTAGAAATTCTGCTGCAGTTATTTTGCACAGACATATTGATCTGTGCAACAACTTTTTCACACAGAGAAAAAGAATGCTGCCATGGGAGCACAGTAAGGCCTGTGTTCTAAACATTTGCAGTTGTGGACTAGAAATGGTTCTGTAAGGGAGCAGAAACATCTCTCCACAGGGCTTTCTAAAAATGGTATAATCTAGGATAGAAGATAGACAGATAGAACAACCATTTGATCTGTGTTATGTAACATAAAGCTCCTGTTTGTCAGATACTGAGACCAGGATAATAATATCCTTTAGTTGGGACTGTACCTGAAATAGTTGAACACCTTACCACTTTAGGACTAAATGCAGTAGACTGACTCTCTTTCTAGTCTGTCCAGCTGAAAATGCATGGGTTGTTATTAACCTATCCACTAGCCCTGATATCACCTTGTCCACTTTTGAGGAAGGCAAGAAAAAGCAAACCACCGTGCCCCTGCAAAGTTGTTCAAGATCAGTCCAGCCATTGCAACTGTCAGGTTCTTTCAGTGAGAAGCCAGGCAGTGTCAAACTGTATTTGAATCCTGTGTTCAAAAAAAGCGGAAAATATGAGAACTTACTTCTTTTAGGTTATCTGCTGAAAACTACTTATGTGATACAGGGATGGGTTCATATTTGGGTCAGACATTAAGAACACTGTTTTGTTTTGTTTTGTTTTGTTTGTTTGTTTTTTGTCCAAGTGCAACCAACCTTACCCTATGGAAGAAAAGTACTCTTGGAAGATGTGGGACTCAGGCTAGAACTCAAATGGTTCTGTTTGGCTATGGCTTGTCTCCATGGTTTATAAAACAATATACAAAAATAGACACACCCTAAAGACACAAATTCATGAGGAAGAAGTAAATACATTTGACCTCCACATATGCCAACAAAAAGCTAATTTCCAAGTGATGATGATTTCAGAGAGATGGGACAACTTGATGCAAAGCAGACCTGAGTAGATTGGTAAATTATCAGTTGACATTACCCTGGTATGGCATTTTAGAACATTTTCCATCCATAAACTTTAAAAAGATGCATAAATCCAGAGCCTTGTT
The DNA here is from genome assembly GCF_030490865.1 of Poecile atricapillus. NCBI lineage: Eukaryota > Metazoa > Chordata > Aves > Passeriformes > Paridae > Poecile > Poecile atricapillus. Next base: position 46,734,141 of record NC_081250.1, on the reverse strand, counting down.
TCCCCAAGACTTGCTAGAGAGCACACAGCAGATTAATTGTGAAACTATTGATACTTGACTTTCTCCTTTGGACTACAGAGGTGTTTTTTGGACTTCCCTTTTGGATCATTCTTTGATTGGAACCTCTGCTCCTTCAAATATATTTCACCTTACAAATTGTCACAAAGTTATGTGCACAGATTGACATAAGCATTATAAAGATCAAAATTTACACAACCCTAAGTTTTGTGCGGTGAATACACCATATGCCATATGATTTACCAATGTTATGTTATTATTTAAAAAATTATTCCACATTAAACACATTTAGCATACCAAAATTTGATTACCAGTGAATTTCATAAAAAACAAAACCCCAGTGATAAAAAGGAAACTTCCAGCTCTAGCATCCTAAGGGTAATATTTCATGAGGAACACATCAGGAGGAAGATGGGCTTCAACCCAAACTCTGTGAGGCTAGTGGTAATAATGGTATTGGGCTAGACTTTCAACTTTTGAATGGCCTTGATGGAGAGAGATGAAAAGTAGAGCACAACAAGCCCACCTGGGCCTGATATGGTCTCAACAGTTCAGTTAGGCACAGGGTAACCACAGATACAGATATAAAACTAATGTCAAGTGGAAATTTGGGGGAAATTCCTAGAAAAGCAGAACAGCCTTTTCTTAGATGGTACATGTGAACTAAGCAGACAGATTATACCACTTACTCTTGCCTTGAAAATTGAGTTTTGGAGGAAAAAGCTCCACAGCTCCATAAGGACACAACCACTTGGCTTAGAGGTAAAACCATTTTCCTCTCTTCTTCAGTCTACATCACCAAACTGAAAAGTATGGGTCGAGTCTTAATTAGACAGATATGAAAAACTTAAACCAAGGAATGAGTCTCATTTAGAGATGACCTAGCTCAGGTTTCAAACTGAATCATTTTAAGACCCAAAACCAGAGTTCAACCTAGAGAGAGACTGAGTCACCTCTTCACCTAGAATCAATTAAGCATTGCTTGAATGTGATCAGTGGACTGAGAGAGCTAGAGGGCTCTCCCTTCACCTTTCACTCACCTTTATAAGTCAGGAGAAAAGAGAAAGACGGATGTATACACTTTTCATGTATGTAATTCACATTGCCTGCATTTTTATTTTGGAAACATTGGGCAGTAAGTAATTAAAATATGCCCTGAACTGAAGGTAGGCAAATATTCTTTCTAATGGTTTATACTCCATTTCTCAGCATGGAAAGCTCACAGTCTGAAAAGCCCTTTGTTCTGACACTTTAAATTATTCTAATGACTGCTATTTTATACTTTAACTCCTTCAGCCCACTGCAATTGTTCTAAATTTCAACTTCTCCATTCAATTAGCACATGAGCCAGCCACATAAAACTCTTCTAGTTTCTTTCTCTGATGGGATCCACACATATTCAATTCTGTTTCCCAGTGCACTTGTGTATGAGTCTTCAAAGCCCTCTCTGCCAGTAAAACTGTATTATTTGATTGTTCCAAGAAAATGAACACAAGAAGGACATAAAAAGATCAAGCTGAATTTATTTAAGATTTGGATGAACATCCATGGAACACTCTTGGCATTATATGCCCAGCTCCTTTTAACACTGTGGTGGTACAGAATTTTGGATAGTGTGGTGCTTAAGTTAACCAGGTTCACTCAGCATCTTTCTCCAGGGTGGGATCACAGACAGGCTGTATAAACCAAGTGTGTTTACCCGCTCACCTACTGTAAACTCGGGCCTGGCTTAACTTCCTCAAGAGAAAAGAATTAAAGGAGAAAGTTGTTCAAAGCATTACAATGTGCAATTTCAATGCAAGACATGATGGAAGTAGCTGCGTGGGAGGATATTACTTCATTATAAACCTAAATCAGATGCACAAAGATTTCTATCATCTCCAGAGACCATTCCATCAGGCTCTGTGAGAGGCTTTGCAGTGAAGAAAAATAGCCCCCTGTCCCTTCAGGCTTGAGAAAGTTGTATGGCTTTTTTAACCGTTTCTAATGAAATCCTGTATTATTGCTTCTCCCCTGGGAGACTTCAAAAGTCATGCAAACTTCACAGAGCCCACATGTTCATAAACCTCAACCAAAAGACCACTAAGGAAATAAATTGCAGTTCTCCAATTAGCATTTGACATTCTCTACTGGTTTTCGGTGGGGTGAATTTGTCTTTCTTCCATACCATGCTGATAAATTAAATGAGTTACTAAGCCTGGCATTATTTTATGTTTTAAGGCACACTGAAATCAAACATTTCAGCATGGGATTTGCTTTCTGCATAATATTTGAGGGAGACATGAAACAAACCTTGGCGTTTCAAACATGTTTAAGGGGCTAATATGCACATGAATATTTTCTTCAAGCTCCTTATTGTGTATTCACAGCTACTGCCAAACACAACAACAGAGATAGGGCATTAGGATATGAAATGGGAAGTGGTCAGATTTTCAAAGTGAGCTGTTGGGTGCCTAACACTTATGAAAATCTGGCCCCAACTCTTTGGTGCCCTTCCAGAAAGAAATATCTCTATCCTGGCCATTGTCCAACCAGCTTTGGAAATAATTTTGCACAGTTATTTCAGTAAAGCATAAAAGCCAATCCCCAGCTTTCTCTGCCTGATTAAGCACTGTCACCAATCACTATGCAGCTCCAAGGTACGCATGAAATATTCCTAGATAAATCCTCCATCTCCAGAGAAATGTGTTTCCTGAACAACTGTAAATCCAGGTTCTGTGTTGAAACTAATCCAGCCTGGCAGTGCTGTGGCCCTAGAAAAGTTTCCTTGGTAACGACAAACTTATGCAATGGCAAAGTCATCCAATCTTTTCATGCCACAATATTATATTAAAAACACCTGGTTTATTTTTACAATGACTTACAGATCAGGGACCTAGAAATAATAATACATAAACTTTATAGCAAAAAATATACATATTATAATTCATCCTTCTATGGTATATAGAAATTATGTATATTTGTGTGGGGACATATATATAAATATATGGGTTGTACTTACGTTTCGGGCACTTGTGTATGGACACGTGTCCAAATACACACAGTATACATTTATATATCTTTTTAGGTGCCACATGTGTGTACTTAGAGGCACAAATACACACAGAGGAGCATATTTACGCTCTGTGAATAGACATGTACTTTGCAGAATCTGCACACAAACAGCTGGAGTCCTTCACTGGCTGTGAGTATCAAAGGGGTCAGTGACCACCCGCATTAGTGTCCACGGAAAGAGAACGAGTGTCACCGCTGTGGGCATAGGACTGGTTTGATGCATCTTCCTCTGTGAAGAACCAAATTTGCCGGGCAGTGACACCCTGCAACGCAGGGCTTGTTGCACGGTCCAATTTCATTCCAGTTGTCACATGTTTTGACACATCCCGGACCACAGGTATCATAAACTGCACCGTGTTTACACTGGGTTGCTGAAAGGAGTTAAAAGGAACAAAATATGCATATTACACAGAGTCCCACAAAGAAAATTTACTTATCTGTTTGCTTAGTTTCTACTGCAAATATCAAAAGCACATTTTGGCATGACGATTATCTAGAGGAAAAAATTACTTGTAAAATTATTCCACTGTATTACATAATAAATATAAAAGTAGCAAAATTCTTTATCAAAAGCTATCAAGTCCACAGCAGTATTGAATCTCTTGAGAATTTTAACACAGCTAATGGTATATAAAGCTTTGGCAAGGTTTCTATCTATATGCAGATTCTACACTTTTTATTATAGGATTAACAGTGTTTATTTATTACAATGCCTTTTATCAAAGACTTCTGAAACATTTACAAGGACAGACAGTTCTTATGAGTTCCACTTCTAGAGAGAGAAGAGAGAGTCATCCACTCTATCAGAATTTCTGATCCTAAGATTATACTTTCTATATTTCATATTGCAGCAAACTAAATCAATGTTGTTAATCCAGAAGCACCATTTCTAAAACAAACAAACATTAAAAATCAATTGTATCCATGCTTTGTCCTGTTTTACCAAGCGATAGCTGACAGAGAGGATTCTTGTACTTAGTGATTCCAGTATCTATTCATTAATTTATGTAATGAAAGTTCAATGTATTTTCAACATAAAAGATCACTGAAGGCTCAGCTAAAAGCACTATCCAGATCAATACTGAAACTCTCAACATTTTATATCTTGATTTTTAGTATGGAGAATAATACACAGTTCGATGGCAAATAAAAGTCTATTACTCTTTTTAACAGCTGTGCTGATGACAAAAACAAGGACTGATAAAATCGTTCATAGATGGTAAGGGACTCTGAAGCATCCAGAATCATCTCATGCTATTTTAAGAGAGCTGATTGTATTAGGAAGGTTTCTTCAGCTTTGAGAGAGACTGAAGGTAAATATTTTTTAAGTGACAATTTTGTTATGGACAGAAAACACTGTTTTGTTGTGAGAATTGGCCTACAGTGTCATTACAGTACTGCTATTATTCATAAAGAGAAAACAGAAATAAATTGATTGTATATATATGAGTGTATCAAAGAGGATGGAAGTATTATTATTAAGATTTCATAAATTTAAGGGGTTCCTTTTTACCACTAAGGGATCTTCAAAACAGCATCAGTTTCTTTCAAGTTTTACTTCTTGTGGATTTTATGGAATGTATGCATACACAATTCTCAGGACACAGATATTAATAAACAAACACAAAATTGTAAAAAAAAATGATAGTATAGAGGAAAATTACCCTGATGTTACAGAGAATCAAATGCTGAATACTAGATAGATATTAGATATCAGGGGAGAAAAAAAATCCAACTTTCTGTCTTTAAGCATAAGAAAGCACCAAGAGCAATCGACCTAAAAACTCTGTCAAACATCTTTTATTGAACTTTGTTTTAGAATAGGCTGGAAACAAATATCTATCTGTCAGCTATGTTCAAGATAGGCTTATTCAGTGTGTGAGCATAGATCTTTTGAGAATATTTTTCCAACTTTACATTTCTGTCTTGCTCTGCATGATAACTTCCATGCATACTTAAGAAGGAACAAACAAAAGGAAAAACTAAAAAAAAATCAAAATAAACAGAAAATTCAGAAGGTGGAAAAAACACGCAAGCATTATTAAGCATAGAATAAAATGTTAGATTCCCAGGAAACTCTACACTTACATAATGTGTTAAGAATAAAGATTGAATCTCTGTAAAAGGGGGAATGAAAATGTGCAGATCTCCCCAGAGCTTTGAAAACAATGTATTAACTGACTAGAAAAGTAGACCAAGATGTTCAAGGACGGTCAGTGATTGTCCATACACAATGTGAATTATCTTACAGGAGATGTTTATTAGAAGCTTTTATCTTTCCTCTCTAAAAATGAGCTTCCCTTTGTAGGACCTCTAATTGACCAACCAAAAACAAACATTAGACTTCAACACATGTGGTTTCCATATAGAAAGGAATACAAGCTTCAGTTTCAAGGCTGCACAGGTTTCATCCCACAAAGCTTTACTGCAGTAATAGCTGGCTCATTCCTTCCACCTGAGCTCTGTTTGGTTCCTCAGCTGGTAGGTTTAAGGTAAGTTGGCTAAGGGCTCTTTTCTACTTCCTCATCTCTGCCCCAGAGCAAATGAGAACGTATTACGGCCTGCCCTCAGCAGCCATGGCGTCTGTAAGTACTCCCCAGTCTACTTTACCACACATGGATGTAGGATGTCAAAACACCTCCTTATCCTTCAGATGATGCCATGTAGAAGATACGATGACTATTTTGTGCTGTAGGCAGCCTATAATGGCATTATTAACATGCTGTCAAGGGAAAAATCAGAATAGTACAATGGCTGCTGTTTAAGTTCCTTGGATGGCTTTTATTGTTGAGTGATTCAGCTGCTAACATGTGGTGTGATTGATCCAGAACATTCCACTTCATCAACAGTTTAAAATATAAAAATAAAGACATTCTGCAGAAGGCTTCCCAGGAACTGCTGAAGTGATTCACTACCATGTAAACATGGAAAACAGAAGCGGTGCCTTTGCACCCGTCTTTTAAGACAAATTCCTCTCTTAAAGAACTGAGCTCTGTTACTAATAACTTCCTTAGTACACTAGCAAAAAAAAAAGAAAATCAAAAACCCAAACTCAACATACAAAAGTTACTAATAATACTGTATTTTGAAACATTACCAGTCCCAACAGGATTTTTCCACTCTTCTTCTAGAACATGTGTTTGGCATGACAGATGTGAGCTTCCTCAGACCACTTTCTGAGCTGGCGGGATAATAGCCAGCTCCAGCCCAGAAACCATATAGTCACATAAATACAGCACTGTGCCTGAGCTAATAAACCCAGCCCAATAAGGCTACAGTTTTCAAACTAGGCCTGGTTTAATCCAGCCACTTTGGCAGTTTCACAGAGAAGGCTTCGGTGCCTGTCTTTGTAGACATGGCCTTAATTATTTAGGAGGAATTCTTATACCCCAACAAAAAAGCCAAAATACATAGCACAACTGCTACAGGATTCCCTTGGTTGATGATATCTGGTAAATCTGATTTCACAGAAAATTACGAACTAATATTTAAGCATCGATGATTCTTCTGGCTTCTTCTGTTAGTGTTACACAGTTTGGAGGTCTTCTGTAAGACTTCCAAATGGCATTTTACTCATAGTGCTTGCAATTCACAGTATCTCCTTTAACAGAGATAAAGGTGATGGATATGGGCACTGATCTTCCCATGATACACTTCTGTTAATATTTTCAACTTTCAGTTTTCAGTAAGTATCCACTGAAAAGCCAGGAGAGCACTCCTGGCACATTTACACAGGGAATAAAGCAGTTAAAGGAAAGCAACATATAGCAGGAGAAAAGAGTGATGCGTGCCAGAAAACTCTCCAGCAGAAAAGGGACCCAAAGGAGAAGAGTCAAAATCAGATATACACTCATCTCCCTCCACTTCAACTGATCACAGAGAAAATTGTTCCGATTTTATGAAACTGTTGTAGCATGTCAGCAGCACACCAGTGCATTTTGCACTATATTATAGCCTTTATCTCATTGTTTTCTTGCATGTGTAGTCATGTCCATGGCAGGGAGTTATTGCCTTCTACCATCCTTGAGTCTTCTTTCTCTTGGTATTCTGAGAAATGCAGTGTTAAATTACTATATCCCAAGGCCTTTCATCACTTCAGTTTACTTAATTGTACTTTATAGACTTCTTGTTTAGCATTTCTTGGGTAAAAAAAATTTTTTTTTATTTCTTCTTTCCTTTTCAAACCTCTTCCTTCCATTTCTATCCTTTATTTTCCCTCTTCCATGTATCACTTTTTCTTATTTCTTCTTTCCCTCATGCTGGCTCTCCCGTTTTTTTAATTTCTCCTTCAAAAACCATATCTTTTTTCTATGCCCATCCTAACAGGTGTAACTCCCCACTACTCTCCATGGCAACCTATATATTTTCCTAACCTCTCAGTTTCCATATGGATCTCACCAAAATTTTCCTACCTTAACCATTTTCCTTACTCATTATTTTCCATTTTCATTCCTTCAGTTAAATGACAGCTGGCATTCCTTTTAATGAGCCAGCCTCATAGGACAGCAAACCTTGAGCAGCAGTGTTCTGTAGAATAATGCAGAGGAGGATAAGCTATGGCACTGGGGAAGAGAGAAGAGCATGTAGGGAAGAGGACATGCAATTCAGCCTCCTGAGCATCCTGTTTGGCTGGCCCTCCAGACAACACAAGTTTCCTGGAGATTAGAAAAATGAGCTAAGCTTACAGCAGTTAGGGCAGAGCAACTGGCAACCACACAAGATCTGGTTTTAAAACACACAAAAGTATAATTAAAACCTGACTTTACTAATAAGTATACTCCATTTTCATCAGACCACAACTCTTGCAAGTATCCCACCAGCTATGAAATGTCAAGCAGGAAATGAAAGTCACAGAATGCTAAAGTTTTATTACAGAAATGTTGTTTCCCACCTATGAACTTTTATCTGTAAATTGCAACTACTTGTTTTGGAGAGAAAAAAAGTCAGTTAAAGATTAAAATCTTGATGCTAGCCACTGGTACCATATGGAAAGCAGTGGATGCCCTTTAATTTAACGCTTACTGTATTATTTACTTAGAAGATGGTGCTACTTATCTGTCATTGGATACTAAAATAACTGTTTTGAGGGCACTTAGCCTTATCCAGCTTATCTATATTTTCTGCTTAACAAGATTGCCCCTTTCCCTCTAGAAGAGATTAAAAAATTCATGTTGATTTAAAAACTACTTTCATTAGCTTTAATGGAGGCTATGTGTTTAAATTCCTTCATAATGTTCTCTCAAGGACTGGTTTTGCCTCAGAAAATTTTCTTGTCTTTGATAAGATGCCAGAAAAAAAATTGTGAAATGAAGCCTCAATTAGTTAAATCGTGATATGTCAACACTTGTATAAACTCCTTAAGGCAGGGCTGCTAGCAAAGAGTTTTTATTCTTTTTACAGCATCTGCCATAGTGAGGTCTCAGTCTGAAGTACTTTGGGGAAAAAAAAATCACGATGCTTGCTTGAGGTTCAGCACGGATCTGCTACCAGATCAATAGATTAAAATTATGTACATTACTAGTGCTAAGACCACATCTATGAATAGGGTTTTCACTTAGTGACACCCTGTTTGGATTGTCCTGTTGCTTTTTAAGAAAAAAAGTGAATCTTTTGAGAAGAGTCAATCAAATGTAATGTACTCTGTCGCTTACCCATCCCTGCTAAAATGCCTTCTTATAGAAAAGGAAACAGATTTTGAGAGAGTAGACCCTGAACCACACACAATCATCAAAATAGACCACAGAGTAATAGCTCTGAGACCAGCACTGAGTATGCTCCTCTCATTGTTTGTTGTTTTTTTCCAACTACTGTTAATTGCTTTACATAAATCTGAATACGTTTCCAGGCAAACCAATGCCATTACAGAAAGTCCTAAATTAACGAGACCACCATCAGGGGAAATACTCATCTGCAATACTGCATTTTAGTTCAAGTGCCCATAGCCACAGGCCACTGCTTCTCATGGAAGCAATTACTCACAATTACTTGCAATTAATGCAGTCAGAATCACATGGCAAGGATGGACCAAATGCAATAATTAATGCAGGTTTGCATTTCAGTATTTCCACTAAATACATTTGCTCCTCCTTCCTTGTTGAACCTACTGGAATTATATGCACATGTTGTCCCCAGAAATATAATCATGTTTTCACAGGAGGTCAAAGGAGTTTAAACTTCTTCTGTAATCAACAGTTTACATATCCTGAAAGAAAAACTTCCAAGAACTTCCAAGCTGGTACAATTTCTGTACCTTTTACTGGTAAAGGGGGATTTTTGATCCCTCTTTACCAGTAAAAGGATAGTGTGATCACAGCCTATTAGCCTATGCAACAGCTTACAAAGAAGCAGTCCCAAAATGCTTACCTGCACAGTTCTGCTCTGGCACCCACTGGACTTTCAGCCCTTCCCTCTGACAGGCTCGGGCGTACGCCAGGAATGACTCACAGTAGCAGTTTTTATGGATCGGACACTCACACATGTCTGTCACACAGGACCTGCAGAATAAAGCACCAAGACAAATAAGAAAGGAATGCTTTGGCAGATATCTGAACAAGGTTTGGAGTTGTTTACTTTCCAATCACATGGCATTCAATGCCACAGCAACTTGTGCTAAATGGCAAGAAAGTTAAAGGCATCCCTGCGGTTACATCCCAAGGGCTTGTCTCTTTTTGGTGTGCTACTTTAATGCAGAGAAGCCTCCAGAGCACCAGGAACCACACAGAAACGGGGAGTTGAGAAGACCCAAGAAACATCAGGTAGAAAGGACTGAGACCACAATGGGGAAAGGCAAACTCCATTTATGCAATGCTTTTGTGTCAACATAAGATAAAAACTTTTTATTCCTAGAAAGTAATAATTTAATAATTTTGCCAACAATCATAACAGTAGTGTTAAGTGTATGAATTATTTAGGAAACGAGCACGTCCCTCCATGCAAGAGATGATGCCTTCTCTCCAGGTAACCTCCAGATTCTTCCTGCTTTGAAGGAATGAAAATAGCTATATGCCTATTTTCTCAGCAGCATCACTACTAAGTGCCAGACTTTAGGATACCCCAAAGGAACAGGGCTGATGCAGCATAAATGAGTAGTTTCATGCTATGAAATCCCTGAAGCATGGTTCACACTGCTCAGTCTCTTCCATTGCATTCTTAGGTAGAAGTACTACAATGAGAGGGAGCAAAGCTGCTAACATGGCCCTACTGAAACTGCTGCTGTGGATGTGAGCACTACATTTCAAATTAGCTTGTTCAGAACATGTGTCTGTTTGGCACAGACCTAAATTATAACTGGCAGGAGCCAAGAGATTTGCAGTTGGTGGTTTCTCCATATGCAAAATGCTTAGTATATTTCTGCATGGGTAGCAATGTGAATTCAGAAATGCTGAGTATCTACTGCTCTCAGCAGAATCATTAAAAGGTATATTAAAAGTATACAAGGTATACTCTGAAAATCATGCCCTGAGTTCCTTTGCTTTCCACAGAAGGTGCTCTGTGCCTGAACATTGGGTGTCAATGGTCCATGCATGTCCAGGGGCTTCCCTGTTTCTAAGACAAAGGCACAAATTTTCTTTCAAAGATGAAGGGCTGAAATGAAAAATGTGCTCTTCATGTTAGTTGCTCTTCCTGTGGACCATAATACGAATTGTTTATAGGAAAAGGACAGATATAGGCTTAGTTAGTTTCCCCGAAACTTTTTCCATAGCAGAGGAGGTAATAGCTTGGAAACAGTGCAAAAACCTCAGCCAAAGTAATCAGGAGCCCTAATGTCCATACATTGCTCTAGAGTAATTGAGAACCCTTTAATCAAAACTAGGAGACTAGGAAAGGATTAGTGATCCCTTGAACACAGACAAGCCTGTTTCTGTAAGTCCAAGAGTGCCTTAAAGAGGAGCATTTCCCCATGCCAAGGTCACTGGCTACTTCAGTGACCTGACAGTTCTACATGATATTTTCATGAGTCTTAATAAATTTAATCTCAGTGGACCCTCAATATAAAATTACCTAAAAAATCACTGTGACAAATAAGTAACATGATTGCTAATGTAAAAAGTTTACCTGTCCTTGATTCACTGCTATATATGCACTGTGAATAAACAGACTTGCTTTGGATCAAATATATAATATGCTTATATTTACAAACCAGTTGTTCTCACTTGTAATAACTTTATTTTCTAGGGACAATGTAATTTTATTTCACTTTAGTCCTGCGGTAGGTCCCTTTACATCTTTTCCTATAACAGATGTTGCTGTATGCATCTCACAGCTAATAGGCAAGGAATACATTAGCACAACATCCTCTGGGTGGTTTGATATTGTCAGCTGATAAAAGACCTTGTATAAGCACAAAGGGTCACCTTTTTACATGACACACTAAATAACTTCACACTGTTTCCTTGGGCCACAATATCTTTTTGTGATCTCTTCCTAGTAGCTCTGCAGCGGGCACTGCTCCATATACCCCATGCAATTTAGGAGGTGCATGTCTCATTTTTACAGTGAAGTAGATGCTTGTTTGCTGCTGAAACAAATCATTACCACAAAGAAAGTCTGCATAAAATCTCCGTAAATAGTTGATTATCAAGGTACCATTTTATCATATTGTTGTTTCTGTGCCAGCTCCCTTTATGAAACACATTTCACTGCTCTCCACTCAGATTTAGTTATTATTGATGTCCATGGTGTTTAGGGATGCTTTCCAGTATCTGCTTGGCTGTATGTTCACCAACTTCCTTGACTAAAAATTTGTAAAACCCTAAATCTGAGGCACTTCCTCTGCTTTTAAGAGCATGCCTTTTTTTTTTTTTTTTTACCATTACTCAGGAAGAAATGTCACCTCTTGCACTGAGTCAATGAAGCTACAGCTACCTCAGGTGCTTGCATCAGAAGAAGATGCAAGATCAGGAAAACTCCAGGCTCACCATCAATCCCCCAAGCATTTTAATAGTTAAGATGTTCATGGCAAGGCTAGCACAGACCGTGGCAAAGCCTAGGCACAGTCTGAGGGATTAGGGAAGGGAGGGCACTGTTCCCAGTCTGCAGGACGGTAGCCATACTCTATGAGAGTGCAGAGCTTACCTCCCATATGCATGTGAGCAACACCAACCATTAACCCTTGGCATTGAAATGGCCATGGACATCCAGGTGTGCTTCAGGATGAAACATCAGAGCTTTGACTGGGATCAGCACTATTTGCTACAGTGTTCAGCATGGGTGTCCACTGAGGAAGGTAGAGTACCATGTGCAACACAAAAAATCTGCTGATTCATTGCATACCAAATTGCTTGTACTTTTTATTTTCATTAAGTGTTTAATCCTGGTGACAGGATTAAACTGCTGGGGTCAAGCCCTAGGCTTAGCTGAGGAGCCATGGTCAGATTGCAGCAGTTTTATTAACGAATTACAACTTCTAATAATTTGTACAGTTAATTAAATTAATTAATTAATGTTTAATCAAAAATGAGAGCAAAGAAACCTATATCCACAGCTGCCAAGACTAGTGAATAAAAATAAATCCTGCTTTTATTTCCTGATGAAAGGACAGTTCTTAGCAAGGACATAGATGTAAAAGATGTCCATTCTCTGGGGGCTAGCTCTGAGGGTGACCTGCCAATGGCCCATGGCCAAGCTTTGACTTTGGGTCTGTATTTTTATCAAAAGTTGATTACCTCCTGCACTTAATTACATTTCTCACATTTATTATTGCTACAGTTGTGTTAAAGGGCTATTATGGGATGATCTACCAAGAAAATTGAGAAACTGATTCTTGTGTGCTATCCTAATCTATTCCCCTTGCAAAAAACTTTGATATGCCCATAGGTTTTATTTTTTCATCCTTTCCAGTGATACATTTCAAAAAATATTCTCTGCTTTCTTAGATTCTGCCTTCTCATCACTCTTCCTTTGAATCTGATAAAGAGATTTGGTGACACTAACTGCACGTACTCACAGTTTATCTGTATTATAATCTGACTGGACTGTTCAAACAAAAAAATATATTTTAGTAAAACTTTGGAATTACGCTACTACTGAAGCTCTATTGACAATTTATTGTACTGCACAGTAATGGTGACTTCGGGTCTAGTGGGGTATTGTGACTCTTTACCAAGAACAAAGCATTTCTGTAATGAAGTAAAAACATATTAGAAATTAAACATCAAAACACTACAGTCAGACAGAAATAATCCCACAAGAAGACTGCGCACAAGTTTCTTTTAAAATGAAACTTTACTAGCTATGGAAATACAAACAAGATACTTCAAGCAGCCTTAGTTCTGCCTTCAGTGAAATCATACAGATATGCAATGATCTTGAGGTCCAAAAGAAAATTACATTTATTTTAAGGACATATTTACATTTAGAGAAAGAAAAACACTTCGATGTGACCATGCACTTTTTCTGGCAACCCTGCTCCAAATAAGCACCAGAGTACAGCCAACCTCTGAGTCCTCAGCTGGTACCAAGTGCCTCACTGTGATCCCTTTTGATGCTGTCTGTGCTGCCTGCAGGGTATGTGTCAGAGATGGCGTTAATTGGGTGTGTATAATCACAAACTGTTGCAAGGGGAAATCCATGAAAGTGAAGGCATCCGGCAGCTGTGGGACACACCCTTGAAGGAGACAAACACACACTCTGCTGCCACATCTTCAAAGCAAACTGGATGACTACACTCCTTCAGCAACAGCCCTTTTTCATATTAAACCATGGAAAGTCTCCAAGTCCCACAAAAGGCAAAGAACAGACTCCTGTGCTACATGCAGTATTTAAAAAAGAGAAAAAGAAAAGATCACAGCAATGAAGCCTACAGCCTTAGTCTGTGCCACACGGGATTGAAATTGCAGATGTTCACTTGCTGAACATCAGCAGTTCATTTTCCTCTGCAATACACATGAATCCAAACCCAGAATCAACCATTTCAGGAGGGGCTTAATTTTTCCTCCACATTTTACAATAGTACTATGATGCAGTGCAATTTTTAAACATTTTGGTAGCTTTGGGTTCCACACAGATGGAAAATAATAACATCTTCCCCTTTCCATCAATAGACCTCAAGAGATTATGCAAAAACTATTAGAGATAGTGCATCACTATTTACATTTTACATACATGAAGAAGCATCAGATGGTGATGGGGTTTGTCCTCTACACTTGGAATGAGCTGTACACTTGCAAACTTCAAAGCCTGAAGAGTTATCTGCCTAGAGAGGAAGATTAGTTTCCACCCCACCATCATGTGAGACGTGATTTCTTGGGATAACTTTTTATTGGGTAAGGCAAATTTTGGTACAAGCTTGGCCTAATTTTTAGGAAAAATTAAAGCCTCTGTCAGTAGTTAAGTTGTTATGAGAAAGTTTGTTTGGGCTGCTTTTTTTGGCAAACTTCAATGATTTGCCATTATTTATGGCCCCAGATAAAAAGAGATTTCATAAGGTAAGAAGACTAATCATTTTGCAATATATAATGGGAAGTCTAATGCTGTTACTATCACAATTTTTTGTCTGCATGTGCATATTTAACCTTTCGGAAGTACTGAAATACAGTATGGAGAGCTGGAGACTTTTTATGGCTTTGAGGCTTGGGATCAAAGGCCTGAGATCATTCTTGCTTTCTCCAGAGTTTACTAATATTAATGCAAAACCAGAAAGTAACTCAAAGAAAGTAATTTTGGAGGCTGCTAAAAACACAAAAATTGTTACATCTATTGAGTATTCATTCAAAGCACTTGCCTGGGGAACAAACTTTCATACAGGAAAGTCAGTAATTTTCAAGGATCATTTCTTCCAAGACCAGGTACAGGTCTGTACTCCCTCTGTGCTTTTCCCACACATCTTAACATTGCTAACATTGCCTTAAATTTGGGATCTGATAGAGGCATCAATAACAAAGTTAAATCATCAGTGCCCTGACCCTTCTTCCTGGTAAGTGTGAAAATAAGGGCCCACAAAAAACCTGGCAAGCAGCTTATGTGCACCTCGTACTGCAGAATGTCCCATGCTGAAGAACTCTCACACTGCTCAACAGGCTCTAAAACATCCCAACCAGTGTGGGAGCAGAAAGGGAATTCACAGCTCATCTTCAGTGAGCTGTGCATAGCAAATGTGCTGCAGGCACATCCTCACCTTGGGGAAATCTCATTCCTATAAAGAAAGCATTGACCATAATGCTCGAGAAATATGACTGTTGTTTTTGGCAGAATGCAGAGGAGGAGTTTGCAGAAGTAGGCATTTGAATCACACATTCAAATTTCATCCTGGTTCCTGATTTTTATACAACTTTGATTCAACCATGGACTGCATTGCCACACTGAGCTAAGCAGAGAGAATTATAAAATACATAATTATCTCAAAAGGAAAGAGTTGCATGTGATCTAAGATTTTTGGAGGATGGCAGTCATGTTACACACACGTTGAAGAGTCCTAATTTAACTCTGAGTATCATTGTTCCTGGTCCAGGTATAGACTTGGCTCTCAGATACTGAAACAGAATCATACAAGATACCCACATCCATCCGTGCCTTGCCAAGGAATCCTTCCAAAGCAGTTATTTAGAGTCAACATGAGAAAAGGATGCTTTCAATGCAAGTGGTAATTACTGCTGGTAATTTCCAAAATAGCAAAGACAGACAGCAATTCAATTTGGATTTCTTTGTATATACACCTTCTTAAAAAAAAAAAAACCAGAACCCATATTTCCCTCACAAAGGACAAGCAAAAATGGTATTTTCCAAACACTGAATAAATGAATGGTCCATGTAGACCTCTGAAAAAAAACATATTGTGTTGCACATCATCACAAGCCTACACTATGTGCTGCTAAAAATATTATCCAAAAGCCTTTGGATAAAGCCAAAAAGAGTGTTCTGCATGTATTTTTAACCTTTATATAAAGAGCATTCATGCCATAATTGTGTTTCATTGCCTTAACCAACATAACCCACGAGAATATGGCAAAATTAACAATGAAATATTCTGGAACATTTTCTAAAACCTCATGACATAGAAGTTGTCAAGACAAAACTACACTGACACCTATTTATAATCTCTCTCAATATGTAGTACCAGTGTTAAATGGGGAGGGAGGGAGGGAGGGAGGGAGGGAGGGAGGGAGGGAGGGAGGGAGGGAGGGAGGGAGGGAGGGAGGGAGGGAGGGAGGGAGGGAGGGAGGGAGGGAGGGAGGGAGGGAGGGAGGGAGGGAGGGAGGGAGGGAGGGAGGGAGGGAGGGAGGGAGGGAGGGAGGGAGGGAAAGGAGGGAAAGGAAGGAAAGGAAGGAAAGGAAGGAAAGCCACATAAAGAATGAAATGGCACAGTAACCTTTCTTCGTGATAATTGTCCTACTAATGTGTCAAGTAGGCTTTTTTCATCTTGTGCTTGGATCCTTACAGGCATCTGTGGCTTTAATTGTACTTTCTGGTCCTGAGAATGGAAAGGTTGGCTAAAACCCCTCCATGGGGAAATAGCTGAACAATGACTAAGGAAGACAATGTAGTCCCATGCTGGACTCCAAGAAGCATCTGGTATGACTCAGAATATTTCCTAGAGCTGAAGGTTACAGTACAGCGGAGCAGCTGACTTGCCACCTTTAGAAAGAGTGGATTTTTGCTCAAAAAGCTCTCAACAGAATATGGAAATGCCACCCACAGCTGTGGAAGAGCTGACCCTTTGCATTCCCACACATTTTCAGAAAGTGGAAAAGAGTTTTCACCTCCTCTTCTTCTGTTTCTGTTACTCTGCTCCATGAAGGGTTTCACCTTCATTGCGCAGCCATGGCATTTGAAATAAATAGTCCTGGCATTTGAAAAAAAATATCTGTATGCAGGAGAACTCAAGTGGTTTGAATTCATATGTAGCATATACCTTGAAGTGAAACAACTAAAAAAACCTTCTCTGTGCACATTACATATGACTCTGTAACTGGAATTATTGTAATAAAGAGGAAATACAGCATAAGATTTTTAACCTATTTCGAATAACTGCCCAAGATAACACTGAAAATACCCATCTTTTGATGAGTAATATTCTCATATTACTTGCATACTGGAGTGGTATAAATAAAATCTGTTCCACCCTCTTTGAAGAGATTACTGCAAAAAGTATTTGGCGGCCTGTACATTGTATGATCTGTGGATTGTATACCTAGCCAGAAAATGCCAGGACCATAATAATACTGCACTAGAGCAGAGTTTCCAAACCCCTTATAAAGAGGTCATTTGCAATAAAATATTTGAATCAACAATAATATAAGAGAACTAAATTTAGGAATACGACCTGGAATCTGACACTGAAGGTTCAAAAGGTAGAACCTGCTTTCTAAAGATATGTCTTTCTTCAGTTAACTAATATCCATAGTCATCCACTTGCAAACATCCATCACATAACTGGCAAAGGTAACAGAAGCTGTATATCTAAAGCTATATGATAAGGTTTATCATGTATTTATGAAAAGTTTTGGAAAAACATACTATAGATGCTCTACAGCTCTAATGTCCAGAGAGAAAGTCAATTCCTAAAGGATTTTCTACCAAAAATCCATTTTTCATAGGCCCAGGGGCCTGAGGTATACAGCCTATATGCTCATCACTGATTTTCTGTGGCCAAATTGGCCTACTTTATGTTTCTGGTACCCTATAATTTATCATAGAATGTCTTGGGTTGGAACGAACTTTAAAGATCATCTAGTTTCACCTGTCATGGGCAGGGACATCTTTCACTACAACAGGTTGGTCAAAACCCCATCCAACCTGGCCTTCAGCACTGCCAGGGATGGGGCATCCACAGCTTCTCTGGGCAATATATTCCAGTGCCTTATTACCTTCACAGTACACATTTTTGCCCAACTATCTAAGCCAAACCTACATTCTTTTAGTTTGAATCCATTCCCCCTTGTCCTATCACTCCAAGTCCTTGTAAAACATCCCTCCCCATCCTTCTTGTAGGTTTCCTCCCAAGCCACAACCCAGAAAAATTCCTAAATTTCATAATGTTTAGGATTTCTTAAGCCTGTAAGATTCCTTATTGCAGATCCTGTTCTGACATAAATAGCAGTATTCAAGTTATTCGACTGACCACACCATATGCACATATCAAGTCTCTCTTAAGAGAAGAGAAGAAAAAGAAAATGTGTTAGCGGACCTTTTCAATATCCACATTAGGATTCTACATTTCCATTCACTGCATGCAATGCTTAGCTTAGCACTTACACTGCTAAAGCAATTTGCCTTATGACAGAGACACTCCATCATAATGGAATTTTCAGTGTCCTCTGGCATAGCTACCAAGGAAAATCCATCATCGTTTTGATCTTTTACATTATGTAACTGACATAAAATTTTATCTTTTTTTCCATGTCTAGACTTGATTTTTAGAGAATACTTCCCCCAGCTCTCTAGTCAACTGGAGACTGAACTGACATATCTTATCTAGAAAAGGATAAAACCTAGTAATTTTAATTCAATTTCAAAAAGACAGACACATTTTAATATCTAACTCTATACAGTAAAGTACTTTCAATCAACAGTTAAACTTTGTTATTCTGTTTCATACTGTGCAAATGAACATGGCATGGACTAAATGGTTCAAATATGTTGTATGGTTGACTGCATCAACTTTCACTCTGGTAGACAGAGAGCCCATTAGTGTATTCTGTGTGACAGCCCTCATCTGAGAAAAGCCAGAGGTTTTGCATGAGCGTATAAACATCCTAGATAGAACCTTAAAAATTATTAGGAGGTTTTGAAGTCATGGCCCTACAGAAACATAAACCATGTAGATATACCAAAAGCATATTGTCATAATCATTAGATAAATATATAAAATTATACAGGTTTTAAATCTTCAAAATAAAAATTCAAACCAGATCATCTCCTTCTGTCTGCTGACAAAATGTATTGTGGCCATGCTATATTATCTGTCATAAAAATATGCCATATCCAATAACAAGCAAAATGAGAACATGAAGCAGGAAATATTTCTGAACTATAAACATAAACTGAAGTTATCTTCAGCTTTTGATGATGATTCACTGTATATATTTCCAAGGAGGTCTTGTGATATAATAATAAACAGGCTGGCTAGCTTAGAAACTCACATTCTTAAACTCTGCAGAGCCCACTCCTTGGCTTAATCCATATAAAATTAACTTCAATCAAGCAGGTTTTTTCCTCTAGGTGGCTGCAGAGCATTTAAAAAATTGCTGGCTCTTATTCCATGCTGGAATAAGAAGAAACAAGGGAAAGACCTGATAGGACTGCTCTTTGGAAAACAAGTTTCTCCCTCATCTTGTTCTCTTTAGAAAACAAGAGCCAAACTCTCATCTCAGCAAAGACACACTCACTGAGAATGCCACCTTACAGCTGGTTGAATCTTCACAATGCATTTCACCTCTGAGGTCTCCCTCTTTTCATCAAAGTCGTTGCTAAAAATAGGACTTGGATGAAGTGGTACAACAGCCAGCTTACCTGAACTGTAAAATTTAAAAAAACACTGTTTCTGGTTTTTATGGCTTCCTGTGTGGTCCTGGCCCATACCCATACAAAGACATAGGCTTATAAAGCATGATTGAGACAGAATTCAAACACATGAATGCAAAACTGCAGTCCTGGCAGAGATACCCTGACTCCAGCAAGGCTGACCTTTTTCATGATGGATTTATGCCTTTACATTTCCTCAGGCACCTCTGCTTTTGCTCTGCATGTTCTCACGACCACGTGGGCATTGGCAGGCATAAAGCCTGACTGACACCTCAACAGTGAGGCCCATCAAGGATGGCTGTGTTAAAACAGCAGCACTGCTGCCATTTCCCATTCAGGATTCAAGAGACCAGAGGCAGAGGGTGAGCAGAGTGATAGGAATTCAGCCAGGAGACAGAGACCTGCTTTCTGCTTTCTAGTCAGTTGGATGTAGCCTGCTACTTCACATGCAGAGCGCCTTGGATAAACTATTTATGGCTTTGCATGCTGCCACAGTTCTTTACCCTTCCTGACTACAAGGTCTCAAGTGCAAAACACCATACAGAGCATGAAAACACAGTGGATGAAAAGTTGGCTTCAGTGAAATGGATGGGGATTTTCCTGCTGACAACACAGGAGCCAAGACTCTGAACTGTCATCAGCCTTTTTTTTTTTTTTCAGTTCTGTACTTCAAAGCTTTGAAGGATCCAGACTCATTCAGGACACCACTGAACATTAAATTCAAGCTTTCTGAATTTAAATGCTATGAATTAAAATTTCCAGTACTAGACACAGTGACTCCAAGACATATCAGCCTGGCCCAGGAACCAGAGAAACCCATATAGATTTTATAAAGCCAGAATGACCTAATTCTGGGTGAAGTGGGATGAGATGACATGAGCAGACAGAGCCAAGGTCTTTTCTCAAAACTTACCTTCCAGTGAATTGGTTTGGGCATGGTCATTTACTTGGCCAGATACAAAGGCAGCTCTGGTGTAAATCAGCAGATTTTAATGAGAAATTGCAGCCACATGAGCAAACTCTCCCTATCACAGAATAATCGTGGTTGTTTTCCCTGTTCATCTCAGGGTCATGTCAAATGCCAAAGATGTTAAGATAAATTCTGGGCTTAGTCTTGTATACAAAGTATTAAACATCTAAATATGGTTTTGCCTCTTTTTGTTGGCTGGGCAGAGACTATGAACAGACCAGTGCTCAATGCTGGCCACCTTGAACATGTTGCTTGATGGAGCTGCAAAGCAATTCATTCTCTCTCCATCACTTTTCACCCTATAAAATCTTCCCTGGCTTCCCTACAGAAGCAGTGGAGAGATCTCAGAGCTGTACCAGTTTGTTATGAAGCTTGCTGTCAAACTTGGCAGTGGCTGCAAGCTACTATATCCTTTCTCACCAGCAAAGTTTGCGGGTGGAAATTGTCAGCCCCAAGTGTGCCTTTCAGACTTTGGGAAAAGGGAGGCAGGACAACTGCAGCAAAAGCAGCCTGTACAGCACACCTCCTGAAGAAGCGCAGCTGATAGATGGAGAGAGAAATCCCAGAAGACAATAAAGAAGGAAAAGTCTATTGTTGGAAATTCTGCAGATTGTGCAGGAGATTGTGTTCATGTTCTCCAAGGGTCCTTGGGAACCACAATGTTTACAGTCCATAACTCTGTGAAGCCACTGATTTCTTCCCTTTTAGGTGAGCATGTGGAACTCAGTAGTTTTTCTGCTCCAATGGATCTTTCCACAGGTGGGGAGCCTGAGGGCCCATTTGAAAGCATGAGCAGATTAGCTCTGTCAAAACAAAGATCCTGCTTTTATGCCAGTAAGGGAAAAAATAGGAGGGAGTGGGGAAAGCATAAAATATAGTTTATGATATATAGGAGGAAAATTGTTTTTTAATAGAATCTTTTCAACATTTTCCATTAAACTTTGGTTGCTTGCAGTGCAAGCTTTGGAATGCAACTCCCTCATCCCCTTAGGATGGTCTGTGTTTTATTACATTAGTTAGGAAGTCCAGCTTACTCCTAGCAGAGCTACTGTGTGAAACATTTCAAACTCAAGCCAAAGCGGTAAGAGTAAAAGCCCCTCCTCACTGATTTTCAGCCTCCATCCTGGGGCCAGTAATTTAATGTAATTATTATAGTGTGTAAAAGAATCTTTTGTTATCAAGCAATAGAAAATCACAAATGATCACATCATAATGAATGAAATTATGTGAATCCAAATGTTACCCATATGATGACTTGATTTCAACTGGGATTCCTAACCAGAATGAGCAAAAGAATGCATCAGAAGAGGGGAGGAAGTATTGGTCATGAAACAGCGGAGATGAAGTGAAGAATGAGAGAACATTAGAAGTACTTCCTTCCTTCCCTTCCTCTTTCCTCTTTCCCTCTCTACTCCCTCTACTCTTCTAGTGGTACTGGGCACATCAATGTAGGTGCACCAAAATAAGATAAATAACTAGAGTACTAGCAGTTAAGGATGAAAAAATATAGGAATCTGGACAAGTAGCAATACCATAAGTCTATCTTCTTGAAGCAGCAATAGTGGGGAAGTTAGGTGTAGTAAATCCTGTTACACGTGTGGCAATTTTTGTATCTCAGGGACACTAAGGAGGCAGAATGAAAGTTATGCCTACCAAGATGAACCCAGAGAAAGGATAAGACACTTCAGTATGGTCAGAGGGTATATATCTGCATAAACCTTATCAGTTCTGTGTATAGCCATTGTCTCCATGGATATAATTTAGAAGATTTCATGAGCACTGACAAATTGTTACACACGTAAAGATCAGGGGAAAGGAGAAAGTCTTTAAGGTGCAATTCACATCACAATGTAGCTAGGGTCTAGCCTTGTTAAGCTGTCCTTCTTCCAGATCTAATTTTTACAGGTAAAGACTGAGCCTTTTGCTATGATTTATGCTGAATTCTGCATAAAATGCTACAGAACATAGTAGGATTTCTCTTTCTGAAGTTGTTATTATTAGATGCAGTCAGTTTTAAGCATCTGCCTTCTCACAAAGGCCAAGACTCATTTCTCTAAGCTGCAAGATTGTGGCTCTTTAATACGCTGCCCAGAAAGCTCAGTTTTTTTAATACTTTTCAGAACAAACACTCCAGTATACTGTACTAAATTCTCTCTGTCTTCCATGTGAATCTTGTAAATAAAGTCTGTGTTAACCAGAACCAGTACCACTCCACTGTACTTTCTTCTTTCTCTCTGTATGTAATGGTTTGGTTGTTTTCTACTCTTCAGTCGGTAATGCCCTGCACTCCAGGTTAGACAAAAATCTTGTTTACTCAGTTGCCCTTTTATTGGACTGGATATCCTGCCATTTGCTGGAAATGCAGCAAAGCAAGAGGAAGGTAAAGTTTAGAATTAGTTCTCTCATCAAATAGGTTGATGAAATCATACAGACGTGAAGATTTGCACATGTTTAGCACATTCCATGAGGATGTCAGCTGAAGTCATACCTTAACTCCACTTGTAAGAAAGACTAACACAGAACATTAAGAAATTAGAAGTTCATCTTATCTTCAAATCTTTTCAGAGACACTCTAGCAAGCCCAGAAATTCTTAGAGATCCATTTATGTAACAGTGGCAGCAGCCAAGGAAAGAAAGAATCAAGATGCAATGAAGTTCTTGATCCCATCTGGGCAAAGAGTACAAAGGGAATCATCACGTCTGCATGAAGAGAGTGATGGTGATAGAGTATTAACAGAAGAGTCAGAATCCCCAGAGTCAAACACTGTGGGAATGAGTAAAAGCCACAGAAGGAAATGGAGGCTAAAGAGAAAGGCCCACAGTAAATATCTGCAGATGCTGTTGTTTGCAGTGGGGGCTGAACCAACAGGGATGTAGTCATACACACACGTAGCACCTCGCCAGTAGAAGAATATTCTTTTCAAGATCAAAAGTCAAGCAGCAATAAAATCCGTGTTAAAAAACATCAGCAGAGGAGGTTGTGCATGCTCACTCATGAACATCTGCAATAAGAAGCCACTTAAGTAACCATGCAACAGCATGGAAGAAACATCTGCAGCATGTAGACCACCAGCTGTGCAGTAATAATACTTTGAATATCCAGAGTGCCTTTTATCTGAATATTGCAAAGCATTTTCCAAACAAATTAAGCCTCGCAACACCACTGTGAGCTTCTTATTTAATGGCAGAGTTATTTCATCCTGCACTAAATGCCGTTACTGCCAAAATGAAAAGTAACACCTGCTTATCATCGCACAGAAATGTACAATTTTCATGCTGGGAAGTGACGAAAAGGGTGTAGTTAAGTTAAAGTGGAGGAAGACTTGAGGTGGTCAAATCAAATGTTTAGAAAAGAAATTCAGACAAACATAGTATTAACACTCCCTCCCTTCCCCCCTTTACTTTTAATGCAAACTGTCACATTAATTTTATGCTCACATGTGGTTACTCTTTAGTCTTTATTTCTCACTGGGAAAAGAGAACTTCCACGGGTGTATACTTGTAGGGGTGTCTCCAGATGTGCTCAGAAGGATAAATACCTTTCTTGGTTGTGTATGCTCAATAAAACGTATTGCTGTGCATTGCAAATAGCTTTCCTTTGTACTCCTTCAGATCTGTTTTTATAAGGCATCTTGATGATTATATTATAGCACAGCCTTCCAAGGCAGCATGCCATATAGTAAGTCCTAAAACAAACTTCTTGCTGTGTGTGCTTTCAACCCCACAGGGTACTCCATGTAAGCATCATTCTAACCTGACTCTGCTGAGTTAGTGAGATCTGACTATGTTTCTTAAGAACAAGAAGAAAAGCTGGAGAACATGACATATATCCAATGAAGATAGGAAATCTTACGGACACCCCATTATGATTCCCTCTTTCTGCTTCTTAATACACCCACTTTTCAATCCCATTGAAATGTTAGTGGAGGAAGCACTTTGATGGGAAAGTTGTGGCAATGAAACTGGCTGTTTCTTTATCATATGAAGTTCAATACTGCCAGGACAGGCTGTCCTGACAGCTAGACAAACATACTTCTTTAGAACTTAAACTTTTTGAGGGCAGCAAGGAGATTCTAATATATGCTTGACACTAGCACCCTAGGATCTTAACCTACGAGTAAGGCTTTTTGATGTTACAGTTAAATAATATTAGCTAGGACCTGGACATGACAAATTGCATTTCTAAGAAATTGTTAGGGGTGTTTGGATATTAGGCAAATAGCACTAGCTTTGACTAAGGATTATATTTTAAGCATTTCTACATTCACCATCTCTGAGTTGGTCCCAGCTGGGCATGTGGTGGTTAACCTCAGGCCAACTTCTCCCTTCTCTTGAAAAGCTGGTTACAGAAGGACACAGCCTGGCTTGAGAAAAGAAAGCTCTTTCATGATTAACATTTTCCAGAAACACTTGGTCTTGGTATAACTCCATGCCTGTTGAAGCCCAGGGTAAAATTCTGTTTGTCTGTAATGCCAGGTATGGTTGGCCAGCACCACCTGCTTCTGACGTCTCATCCTACATGACCAGCTCTGAAAATGTTCACTCATGCACACAAACTGACTTTTCTCCAGAAAGAGCTGTTTCTTTTCTCCATGGATGCAACCAAACATATGTGCCAAGTAGCTCACTAT
Source organism: Poecile atricapillus (assembly GCF_030490865.1). NCBI lineage: Eukaryota > Metazoa > Chordata > Aves > Passeriformes > Paridae > Poecile > Poecile atricapillus. The sequence goes on along the minus strand of NC_081250.1, from coordinate 46,709,007 downwards.
CCCGCCAGGACTGACTACTTCATTTCAAATAAACCATAAAATGGCATGAATTACTTGGGGAGAATAAAATGTTCCCTTTCAGTATATATGTTCATTAGTTTTTCTCTTGTATGCTGGTTTTGTCCATTTGATTCACACAGGATTTTCCTTAGCCATATTTCAAAACGGTGAATAGAAGGATTAAGCCTTTAAAAACCCTTCCTTTCCAATTCTATCACACAGAGGATAAGAAGTTCATCTATTTTTTGTTATATTATATTAAGCTGCCACACAGTCTGACCCATTTAGAAGAACAGGAGTAAGGTGCGAGCTTCCTATCCATAGAATTATCAATGTTTGTTCCCAACATCAATTTCCACTTTGTTTTTTTGGCATCAAAATATTTGAAGTGTATTTTGCTTTTCAGTTCAGACAAGTCTCAGAGCTCAGAGGGTAACAAAGTTGAGACCAAAGCTGCACACTAGCTCCAACTCACCAGCTGAAATGATAGAACTGCATTGTTTCCACAAGACAAGGAGAAGAATTGAAATTTCCAATCTCAGATCTGACATCTGTTCCAATTTAGTAACAAACTAAACTCATTCTCCATCGCCCATATGCATATCTGCACATATGCACAATGGAACACTCAGTTTTAAGAACATTTGCCTCTAGATCCATGTTGGGCCACTTCTAGTTTCCAGACACAACCATAAATCAGTTCAGTTTCACTAGAAAAAGCAAAGATTCCCAGAGAGCCTCAGGCAAGAATCTCTAGCCCACTTTCCTAACCCCAAACCTGGCTCTGCAGCAATACATTATATTTGTTTTCAGCAGTGGAATAATATCACATATGATCACAGTCTCAGCAGCAAGAATTTATGAGTTTGTTCCCCCTAACCCTTCTACATCTGGTCCTTCACAAAGCTAGTATCCATGTTCAGAAATCATATGAAAACCACATCTTTTCTCAACACTGCTTTGAACCCCTGTTGTTTTAGAAATATGTTAGCAAGAGGAAAAAGAAGAGCTGTGAAAGACAGCAAGGTTGAACCTCTGCTCTGGGGCACTGGAGCCCAGGACTGTGTGGCTGGAGTCATCACTTTGCTGCCCAGTTGTGGAGCAGCTTGGCCAAGCAGCACCAAAGAGACAGGGTTGAAAAATCTTCCAGCTAAGCAGTTAGTCAGTTTGGGACACTCACCAGGAAGCTGCAGTGGTCTGACAATTAACTAAACCCAGGCCTTGACTCAACTGCTGTCATGGTGCTGCCAGATAAATGAGTCCTCCCATCTCCTCCCTGCCCCAGCAGAGCTTCCTCTTCTCAGAAAGTGCACTTCACATTAAAACACAATCTCTTTACATTCAAATAGAATCCAAAAGCTGAGGAAATTTGAAATACACTTCTGACATGTTCCAAAGATTGCAAATTGCTAAGCGTGGAGGGAGCTGGTCACACAAAAATGTGTTGTGGTTTTGTACCATGAACTCCATGAGGGTAATAGCCATTGTACCACTTGGGCTTTATGCCAGTCAGAAGCTGCAATGATAGCAAGCAGCCCTGAATGCTTGAGATCAGCAGGTAAAGCCTCAGAAGCATTTCATTGTTCCATGTTGTTTCCATATTTCATTTTACACACAAGTGGGGAATCTGGAGCTTCAAACCTTCATTCATGTGCTATTACAGTAAATATTTTTAAAGTCAGACTAGCTTGAAATGCTATTTTACCCCATCTGTTTCCTGCTAAGCTTGTGCACCTTGTGTACTTTTTAACTTGTGAAAAATCCTAAATTTTTCACTTACAAAACACAGGCAAGATAAGAGCCTTAGTATTAAAATCTCCAATTTAACAAGAAATTAAGGGAAGCAATGTATTTTCACAGTAGTAAAAATTATCCAGCTGTACAGGTGGGGGAAGACTCCAGTACCTTTACATAGCTTCTTCTGAGGATACCATTTGCTGCTAATTATTTATATAAATATCCAATAACAGAGGGAAGTCACTATGTCATTGAATGAAACTTGCATACTGCTCACTTAATGCAAACAGCTTTTAGCCCCAGACTCAGTTCCAACCAGTTGCTAAATTATGTGCATTGACAGTCAGATCTCACATCTGTGGGATGCAAGAAGGAAATTATGCCAAGTCCTAAGTCTGTTCTTTCCAAATTCAAGGCAGTGGGCAGACCCAGCTGAGGAACCTGTACCTTCCCCTCTGGGATCCAGTTATGGGGAAGCACAGGAATGGTGACAATTTGGAAAGTGATTTGATTTGTCCCAAATCAATACTCACAAGTCATGTCTTCAGCAGTGTGGAAATGGTAGCGCTGGCCCTGATCCCACCTCCTGACCTCCCTATTGCTCTGTCATGCAAGGTGTTTCATTGCTTTTGAGCCTTTACCTCAGACCATCTGAGTGAAGCAGAGCCTCCCTCTCATTTTTTATTTCTCCTTCCAGTGCATTCATGAGGATGAACAAAATGCACAGATCACACTCTGTGACCATTGAGTGATATGTAAATCCTGTTTCTGGGGTACACATGCATCCTAGGGCTTCTTCTGATGTTGCCTGAAGCACAGCAGACATGCTAACTGGCCTTTCCGAATCCCAGCCCTTTGCAGGGGGAAGCACAGCACAGCCTCCTGCATCTGACTTCCAAAAGCAATGGGGAATATGCACAGAGGTGGAAGATGCCCAGGCCTCATCACTGTTATCATATTACTTGTTTTATGTATTTACCAGATTTTACAGACATACACTCCCCTGGCCCAAGGTCTTGGCAGTGTCATTTTAGATTAATCAGGCCTGAGCTATCCAGATCAAAAAGGGGGTCATGAGGGTTGACATTCAAAACATGGAGTTTCTCTTGACAACAGAAGCAGCAAGTGCTATCCCATATTATAATCTGAAATAAAATAGTGCCAGTTTCCCAGCAACTTTGTAAAAATCTGTAAATTGACTAGACTTCATCAACCGTGATGACAATACCAGCACCTGTTTTCTTTTTCCTGTTTTCTGTGCAATAAAGTGACCCAGAGATGTTTTTCCATTCATGAGACAAAATAGGGAGATATCAGGTTAAAGGCTAAATAGAAGAACATGCCTAAGAGCAATAATTCTTCCCTGTTATAATTGTTTATAATTATTGTAAATATTATTGTATTACCAACCAAAATACCTCTATTATTTTATGCAGCACAACTCATAGGCCCTATGATCTACTGCATGCAGTTGCACAGCAGTTTAGGGTAGGCGTAAAACACACTTCCTTATTAATCCTAAACAGACATGATGTTCTGGGGTGGCCTCAAAAAAATCATCTCACCTGCAATGACACAGATGAAAAATATGCCATTAAGGTCTGACCTACTGCTGATGTAAGATGGAAGATCCACAGCTGATGTAAGATGGAAAAGACCTGCAGAAATTGTCCTGCTACAGGTTTGTATTGAGAATACCCCCTGGAGCCAGTGAAACTGGCAATGCACAGTCCTAGCTCTCTGCATATTCTTCCCTGCACAGGGACAGAGACTAAAAATATCCATTTACACAGCAACAGTCAAACTAAATTTCTCCATTTAGATATCCCTTTGGCACTGTCAGTCATGCTCATGGTCTTATCTCCAGGGAACTTCCAACAGCTTCATATTCTGGTTGGAGTGCAAATTCCTACAACATGAAGTAAACACCTCTGGCTCCTGGAGAAGCCCTTTTCCCAGAAACCTGCATAGGAAAACCCATGGCACTCTAAAAGACCACATGGCAGAATGGAATCCTTTCATTCTAAATCCACTTTTATTGCTGTTTCCAACCATGACAGGAATCACACAGCATGCAAGTCAGGAAATGCAGACACCAGAGATCAGCTAAGTGGCAAATAGTTCTCACTTGCTAGATCAAGCCGCCAGCTGCTGCCCTCAGCACTGCACTCCCTTCCTACCTCCAGTTCACAACGACTCTGAAATTTGGTGCTAACCTCTCTATTTCAGTCATCATACTGAATAAGGTGGCAAATCTAAACTTTATAGTCTGCTTCTCCAACTTGTCTTCCATGAAACACACTCTCCGGCAACAATCCCAAATAAGTGCAGCAGAGAACACAGACATTAGCAAAGCTGTTGGGTTGGTTCATTGGAGAGCTAAACCCAGCAGAGCAAGCCACTCCAGAAGCACATTCCTGGTCTCTGCCCACTTACTGGGCAATGAAGACAAAGTGAAAACTGCAGTGTTGAGCCAATGGATAAGATGCCAGGAAATTTCAAACTGCACCAAGCATGACGGCAAATGGAAACCATGACATAAAGTTCAGAAGAAGGTCACTGCTTCAAAATCTTTTTCTAAAGAGAGCCTTTATTATGTTGGTTTTTTTTTTCTTTTGCAAGCATGCATCAATAAAGCTAGAGTACCAGAGACAGAGAAGAACTGGGTTTATAAAAGGGAATAAAAATAAAGATTGAAGTACTTTTTTCCTGGATGGCTCAGGCACGTATTTTCAGCCTTTGGTACAATGGGTGCATCTGCAAAACTCTGCACTGATGGGCTGCAGTTTAAATGGCAGCCCATGTTCTGCACACCTGATAACCCACCTGCACCAAAAGGTCAATGGAGATGGACAGACCCTACCATGGCACCTGACAACCAATTCTCTCTGATTTTGGAGGCTTTATCTTCCATACTCAGATATTGAGACTTTGACTGATGTACCCTTGAGCTGGTTTATATGTGACATGGGACCGAGCTGGGACCCAGCCTCATGCCTCCCATTCAGTCACCTCAAAAATACCAGCCAGCTCTTGAAAGTTTAAAAAAATTTATGCATACTAAAAAACTTTGGAGATTCAAAATGAAAGACCAAGGCCACCTGAAGGGATGAATTCCTTACAATGGGACTATGGTCTTTTCCTATGTCTAACTAGGCTACAGCTGAGAGTATCACTGCACTGCTTACAGGTTTTCTACTTAATATCATAAAAACACATAGAAATATTTGATTACAGTGACTGCTCTCCATTAGGATTTAATCACTTGTGCATAAAAGTGGAAAAGAACCCTCAAACTACAAAAAGCTCTGGGTTTTCTGTCAAACACTGTGTGTTTTTCTTTGATTAAGAAGATTAAGCAGAGCTCTTCTAGGAGCTTTACTCAAGCTAAGACAATTAATTTAAGGTATTTTATCTTGTGCAATTGGGATATAATCTTAGGTTTTTTGGAAGTAAACAGAAACATGACACCAGTTCAGCCCCAGGTGTTTTCCTCTTTCATCATGTTGTGTTTCACAGCAACTTTCCAGATTTAAAAGCTATCATACATGGAAATCCATCTTTTACAACAATCCACAATCATTGATGTGACTCCCTAGATCAAGCCAACTTTAAGAATCATGTGGACTCAGAGTCAGAAAACAGGTTCAGAGATGATCCAAACAACCAGCATGGCTACATTGCTGAGAGAGCTGTCAGTCAAAGTCACTTCTAATCCTACTTGTAAATAAATACAAAACCTGCTAAATGGTTACTAAAGAGTTCTCACTGGGCTGTTAAAATATTTGCCTATAGCCTGTTGTGCAGTCCTTAGTAGGGTCCACTTATCACAAGGTGTTAACTTGAAGCTTCGATAAAATACAATGGAAAAAATGCCACTTAAATGTTCTCAGAAAAATCAATTTACAATGGAAACCCAGGAGAAGAGATCTTCTCTCCAGCAGATCTCTCCCTCACATTCACCACATGTGCACCTCCAATGCCGAGTCCTCTGATGAAAAATTAAATGACTTGTGGGTAGGAAATTACAAAGCACTATTAAAATTATATAAAACTTTCTCATGGTTTTTCTCTGGTGTTTTCTGCAACATGTCAGAAGATTAATTTGTTTACTGCCCACAGATGCAACAATAACCACAATTACTTCCCAAGGAACATCCAGTACAGCAAAACTCCATATCCCTCTCTGCCACGATTGTTTTTCCACAGCATCTAATGGGGACTGCCTCTGCTGAGAATGATTCTGAAAACTCAAGGTGTTCTGCCTGAGCTCAGAGAGCCAGGCTCACTGTTGGCAGGGGAGGAGAAAACAGATGCAATCTGCTAAGGATAGAGCAAAGAGAGAGACTTCATGCAACCATGGGCTACACTGCACCCTGCACCACTAAAGGCAAAACTCTACGCTTCTAAACCAGTATTATATTCATTACACCACCCCTGACTTTAAAATATTATCAATGAAAGAGGAAACAGGTTAACAAGATTAACCATAGATAACTGTATATGCTGCCACATAATGAACTACATGACTGTCCTTCCATGCATGCATAAAAACTCACACAGGGGTTATCACCGAAGCCCACCAGTGATGGGACACCCAAGCAGCTGCCTGTTGTTGCAGATAAAATGCTTATCACATCACAGCCTGGCCCACCAGCATATTCAAGTCAGAAGGTGAGTGATTCATTTGGACTACTTCCATTTCTGGGACATAACTTACATCTCAGTCATTTGTCTGAGTTGGTCCCATTATGCTTCCCTTTTCTGAATGACTATTAAAGTAGTTAGAATAGCAGGACAAAGCTCTCCTCCTGGGCATCACAGGAGTTTAGCATGTGTCAGATAAATGTATCAAAGAGGAGATTATTCCTGAACACTAAAAACCCACTGGAGATATATATGACAGCCCCAAAGCAGTCTGACACTAGCATCCCTCACCTGGGGCTGTTAGACAAACAGCTCATATTTTACTCAGAGTGAAAAAATCACACACGTTATGGTTCTGTGACACTCTTTAATCTTAGCACAGCTGCGAGCTTCTTTCAGCAGAGAAACCTTCTGGGTGAATGTGACCTTTGGATAAATCCTTCCATGTTCTCTGTCATGGTATTTATTGTTACAGTCAGGCTAATGATTCACTTTGTGAACAGCCCTGAGAGGGTTCATGTTTCCAAGAGCCCCACAGACCTGTAAACGTGTTCTTCCATCACTGTCACACCTGTACTACAACAGGGGAAAACAAAGGGTCAACCAAACAAAAAGGAATATATACTCTTTCACACTTTCATTTGGATTACTGCACAGAAAGACAACATTCATATTTACAAGATATATAAAGGAACACTAAAAGTTTTTAACATTGAGGTAACTGGCTTCTGGTAAACTCTATAAGAAGTTATAACTGTCTGTCAGAAACACTAGCTATCTGAACGTAATGCATTTTCCTAGGATAAGTAAGGCATCACTTTTCCATTTAAAAGAGACAAAGGACACTACAGGAGAGGAGGACAATACCAGTACAAGCCTTGAAAATCAATCCCCATGTCTGCCAGTTTTCAGAAATATGACTAACCTTAAAATAAAGCTGGTTTTCTTGCAGCTGACACTCAATATTACAGAAATTGTTTCTGCTCCTACTTCACATAAGCACAGTAATCCTCTCTTGGTCATTCCACACTCAGCTCATAACAAATCCTTTTGCTGAGCCACCAAGAAGCCTGAATTCAGTCTGAACATGTAATTTGATGGGCTCCAAGCTGCCCAGGAAGAGAGGTGTCAAAAGCTGCTGGATAAACTACTTTGCTGGATCTAACTGTTGAGTGGGTTATTGGGCTACTTCATGAAACACCACCCTGTCTAGAACCCTGAGACATGAGCCAGGTCCTCTTTTGCCACCAACAAAAAATGAATCAAAGACTTGGTTCATGTCAATTTGGATAACTTTCTCACATCTGAATGGAAAGCAGACTAAAGCATTTTATTCGTACCTTAAGCCTGAAAATGAAGGATGCTGCCAGCCACAAGTCAGCATCTGCAAGAAATTAATTTCTGTGTTCAGATCTTCAGCAATGAATATAATTCAGGCAACAGTTAGGAGCAGGCAAAAATTCATATATTGTGTATGTAGTAGTGATAGTCACATAATATGTTGGTTTATGAGATTAGTCTTGGATCTCTGGCTTTCCTGGCTCAAACTCTCGGGCATCTGATGTTTTCAAATGATAAAACTTTTAACACAAAAGCATAAGTAGTGGTGAACTGGAATAGTTCAGGTGTATTTTCATGCTTCTTAGGAAGGAGCAGTTCATGTCACAAAAGTCATCATTTGTTTGCAGTAATTTGCAGACAGTCAAGGACTGGATAGATACAGTAATGATTCTGAGGATTCAGCAAACCATGCTGTCACACCCTGAGCTGGAAACATACAGCAAGAAACTTCTGCTGCTGTTTTTCATACTGTACCCACTCAACACTCTACCAACTCAACACACAAACCCCTCTGCCAATCCAATATTTTCATGCGCTCCACATAACTCCAACAATTGGATGTCAAAGGGGCATTTCCACAAATAAAAGGCTCTTAAAAGCATTACTGCAATACTAATGTTCCAAAAGCATTGTAAAAAACATTAGAAAAAACTTGGGAGTTGTGGCAGTGTGCCTCGGGGAGACAAAGAGTTACATTGTTCCACCCCATAACCCTTGTGAAGGGCGGCCCAGGAGTTCTGATTGGGATTGAGTCCCTGGGGGGTTTTCCCTTGGTGTGTTTCTAATGGTCCCAGACCCTGAACTCCACCCTCAAAGGTGGAGACCCTTGGGAGCTCTGTCCCTCAAAAACCCCTGCTGTGCCTCTGTTCGGAGCTCTCTTTTCTGGACCTGAGTTTGTTCCCATGCTGAATAAATGGTTTCATGAACCGGGAGCCCGTCTCGTTGGTGTTTGATGCTGGTCCCCGGAATCCTGCTGCTTCCCTGGATGAGATCCTGAGGTTGCTGACTGCAACAAATGGTGGAGAATGCGTGGCATCCAGCGAAGCAAGAGAACAGCAGGACCCGGCTCCATGGACACCTTGTAAGTCCCCGGCTGATGGCTTGAGAGCCGGCGAGACCCCCGCCTTGGAAAGGAGGACTCGAGAGACCTGGCAGGAAGGCTGGGTTGGGAGTGCCTCAGAGGCATGGGGGAAGAAAAGCGCTGATGGAGGTTGGGGAGCCGAGACCAGACGTTGGGAAAAACACCTTACATCACCCAATGAGACGTATTATGGACGATACTAACATTATGGACGATTATATTAACATTATGGATGATTATGGACGGTATGGCTCTTCCGGTGGACTGGTTTTTGTCTTCTGTGAAGTTCCTTTTTTTTTTGGTGTATACCTCCCTGTACCTTCCCCTTTTCTCTGTTCCTGAGGGCAGGACAAAGGGTGAAAAAAGCCAAGATGGCTCGGGGCTGCTGCCGTCTCCCCGTCACCCCGGTGTCTTTTCTGTCATCCCATCCCCCGTTTTCCTGAAGGCAGGCAAGGAACGGAGAACATCCGAAGTGATGTGGGTCTGCTGCCGTCTGCCCGCCGTTCCGTGTCCTCCTTCACCCCCTGTCTTTCCATATTCCCGTTCCCTGGCTGGGAAAGTCTGTCCCGGCCTCCCCCCCCATCCCAAGATGGCGCCGGCCACGCGGTCTGGGATCCCTTGTTTCCCGCCTTCCTCCTTCTTTTCCGGTCCCGAACCTTCCTTTCCCGAACCTCCCAGTAACTCCTGCTTTGCTCCCAGCCCTTTGTTCGGCTGCTCCACCCCTGGGGGCTGTGCCTTTTCCATGGTGGGCAACACCCACTCCAGGGAAATTGAAACTGTAACCTGATCTCCCAAAGCCAGCATTTCACCGAGAACATCTAAAGGACTGATGCCCACATGGGAACCGGAGCCGAAGCTATACAGATCGAAGAAGTCTGCCCCTCGTGAGAGGAGATCTAAGAGCTGCACCCTTCCTAAAAGAGAATCCTAAACTGGAAGAGACTGAACTAAAAAACCATTATGATTGTATTAAGTACCATCACTCTTTAATTTGCCCAGCGTGGTCCGAGATTTAAGTGTTTGTTTTTAATTTTGTTTTTTCTGTTCGCTTAATGTGTTTTGTTACTGAGTTTTTGGTGTCCCACAAAGCAAAGTGGGTGCTCTGTGGAGGAGGTGAGATTTTAAGGTGTATGTTTGGAAACATTTTAAGCTCCTAATTAAAATTTGAAAAAAAAATAAAATAAAAAAGGAGCAGATGTGGCAGTGTGCCTCAGGGAGACAAAGAGTTACATTGTCCCACCCCAAACCCCTTGTGAAGGGCGGCCCAGGAGTTCTGATTGGGTTTGGGTCCCTGGGGGGTTCTCCCTTGGTGTGCTTCTAATGGTCCCTGACCCTGAACTCCACCCTCAAAGGTGGAGACCCTCGGTTCTGTCCCTCAAAAACCCCTGCTGTGCCTCTGTTCAGAGCTCTCTTTTCTGGACCTGAGTTTGTTCCAATGCTGAATAAATGGTTTCATGAACCAGGAGCCCGTCTTGTTGGTGTTTCATGCTGGTCCCCAAAATCCTGCTGCTTCCCTGGATGAGATCCTGAGGTTGCTGACTGCAACAGGGAGTCTTTCAGAAAGTTAAAGTTCTTATCCTTGAAATAAGTTGCTATTGGATGCCTAAACCATGCAACTTTCTGCTTTCAGTCACCATCCAGATTTAGTAGGTCTTAAGGGAAAAATCAGGCCTAGTTTCCCCACAGTCAATATTGGTCATCAAGTCAATAAATCTTAATGTTGACCACAACACAGAAACCAGTAAATGTTTAATATCTTCTTCTGGGTTTTAATTATAAACACTGAGGAAATTTATCAACTCTTGACTTCCTAGTCATATGGAAAAGCTTTTAAACATTCTGCACAGACCACTGTCGATCATTCCCATCACAATTATGGAACTAAAATATATTTCACCAACAATTCTCTGAGCATTTACATTTTAAACCCTGGCATGACTTTGAACAGAGCCTGCATCTTCTGCAAGGACAGCAAAGAAAAAGCATTTTTTTAAATGCTATTACTTCCAATGCCACAGTTAAATATCCTGTGCCAATATAAAATTTTAACTTCTATAGATGAAGAAAGTTGACAAAAATCCCTGTGGTATTCCATAACTAAAAAGTGTTCCTGGCCAAGTACTTTATCATTTGTAGAGAAATATGAACAGCACTGAGAGACAGAGAGAAATAAAGGAGGCAGGTGAAGAAAATTCTTGGGGCTACAGTGCACAGTTTGCATGCAGCTGATAAAAAGAACCATGCAGTGTCAATTCCTTGCCTCAAAAACCAGATGGGAATCCTGGCCAGGGATATCACTGGCTACATGTAATATGGAGTATGGCTATGGAATAGATTATGTCAAGTAAGGCAGCAGTCTAGACATCTTGGGAGAAAGCACAGGCTCATGAGAGAACATACTGCCAGGGAAATTTGTTCATGTGGTGTCTCTCTGCCACCATGTTTGGTGTGATCTCACCCAGCTGTGCAGAGTACACAGTTCACAGATGCCTGCTAATTGCATTCTTCATCTGTAAGATATGGGTGGACACCAGTTTGAAATGACTGTATAGAGATCAAACTAACCAAAGAGACAAATGATCTGGAAATCAGAGCAGGTGAGCTAAAGGAGAGCTGGAATACGAACCAAATATCCCTAACAAATGGGCTAAAATGACTGTGTAGTGTGTTTTTGATTTTGGGCTAGTGGATATTTTGAAGTCAGATCTTTACTGCTAATGGTTGCAGGGAAGATTTGGACTTTTGGTAAAGTGAGGAATTGTGATGCAAATAGTGAGAACTACATTTTTCAGATGCTGACAAAACACAGCCAAAATAACATATAGAGCCTGGGATCATATTAACAAGCTCAATGGCAGATAAAATAGGCACTTTTTTGTGGGATCTGTTTAAGTTCTTCTCTGATTATTGAACAACATTCAACCCCTTCTAGTGATATATCGGTGATCTTTGTCTATACTGTCAGCAAATCGTTTTTGCCTTCAGACTATTCCTCATGCCAGCCAGTCCATAAGGCATTTTTGAAAATGCTTTCTATAACCACAGCAGATCTTAAAATTATTGAAAGTTTTTCTGTCATCCTTTGAGGACAACAAGGACATCTATAATGTATGTCATCACCTTGCCATACTCCAGGGAATATGGAATTTTTTTTTCATGAACAATGAGATGAAAAATTAATACAACAGAGGAAAAACCATGTAAGCAGACTGATGAGCAGAACAACAAAAATGGGCTTTCAAACCTCAGCCAAATCTTTGATATCTGAACACAGAGTTCAGTGGGGGTTTTCTTGCATATTGTCTCCTCCTGCTCCAAAAGCAAGTGTTTTATAGTCCATGCCTCAATTCATTACTAGGTTTTGACTTATTTTAAGGTTCTTACTTGCCAAAGACACATTGCTGCATGGAATATTAATGAGGTTGTCATCTCTACTGGGCCTTAAAGGAGCAGAGAAGATTTAGTGCCCTCTTAAAAAAAATAGCAATGCTTTTTTCTGAAAGTTTGAGAATTTGTGCTTTGACAAGAATAAGACAATACACTTTTTGTGCATGTGAAACCTCTTAAAATCCCATCAGAACTTGAGCTTGAGGCCAGGAACTGGGCATTTTCACGTTTTAATCTCAACTCTGCTCTTAGCTTCCTGCACAGCAAAGAAGTCTTTCTTCATTTCAACAGCTTCAAACCAGGGTACAGTGAGAATTAGATGTTTACACTGTGATTTGAAAATGTAAAGTGCTAAGAAGGAGCACTTAGGAAATGAACTTTGTAATCTTTTCTTTGCTGCCATGGTATCCACCATCCTCAACAAGCTCTTACTTCATGTACTCATAGACTACATAATCTTAAGCACTCACTCTCTGTAAACTACATACCTCATTTGAGAGCTGATGTACAAAAATCAGCTGTCTGAATACCTTAACACTTACAACAGCTTCTTCTAGACTTATCATAAGAGAAATTACTTGTTATTAATTTTCACATGCTAATTTATTTTAGCTTTTATGTTTCAGAAATATTATGTAAACAGAATGTTAGCTGTAGGAGTACTCGGGAATGCAAGAAAACATATGGCTCCAACCCTTCAGTATTCCCAGCACATTCACCAACAATTTTAATTTCTACTGGCTTTAGTGGAGGAGTCAGAGAGAGACTTTTCTGATCCTCTGCATGTCATGATGAAGGGGCGAAATCACAGCACCTGCTCTCACAGGTATTTTGCGTGAAAATACAACCCAGCTGCTCCCTTTGGGTGAGGAAGGTACTCGTTATAGTGCACTTCAGATCCAGTGGCATTTTAGTTCTACTCCCTGCTCCAGGATGACGCTGGCAATCTCCATAAGTCTGTGTCTGCTTTGATGAATCCACCAGAGACAGAGTTAATCATGGGAGTAGTCACACATGTGTTTCCAATGGGCATCTCAACAGTTTAAGAGTGGGTGAACCCAACACACATACCCATACATTACCCAAGATTAGGGATTGTACTGGCAAACATTTAAAATGGATAAATACATACTCTCAGATAAGCACAAGTACCTGTGCCACCATTCTTGCCTGCTTCCACTGAGTCTGCTCTTTGCTTTAGTGCTACGATGCCCAGAGATACAATAATCCTCAGGTGCTAAAATTTGCCTTGTGGGGTCATGACGTTTTGTTGTCATGCCCCAAGCCCTCACCAGCACTTGCCCTGCCATACATGTAGGGCCTGTGTGCTCACAGTTAATCAAGGGGTGCATCTGTCTCTCATCTCACTGTTGGTGCCTGGTGCTTGATCTGCTTTTGCTCTCAGATGTTCGCTGCCCAGGGTGTGAACATTTTGCAGGTTGAATAGCAACAGGAAATGACCCCAAAATGGATTGTGCTGTGTTTGTTTGAGGTACTGTGTAAATCACAGTAAGTCCTGTGAAGTGCTGATTCCTTCATGTGCTGTGAAGAACAATAGAAAAATGAGGCTTGAATAATTAAAATTAATTGCTTTACACGTTAGCAGTTTGTACACTTGAGAGAGCAAGTGTGGTGTATGGGATCTTCATACACCTCTCAGTACAGTGAGCCCTTATGGGGACAGACAGGAAAGAAGGAGATTTGTCTATACCCTGGATTGCTGCTTTATACCACAGACAGCTACTTAAAAGCTGACATAATGCAGAAGTCCACAGAGATCTCAGAGCCTGGGAACATCCCAGATTTTTTGTATGCCCTGTGAGATTGAGAAAACAAGACAGCAAAACTGAAGGAAAAAGCTCTAACTATTAAAAACACCCACAAGAAAGCTCTCAGTTAAATCTAATACATATAATGTCTCTAGAATAATGTCGAGACCCCTCACATGCAGCAAGTCAGCTCTCCAAAATACAGGGAGAGAAAGTTTGATAAACTCCTTGGAGCTGTCAAAACCTTCCTAAGGCAAACTTTCTACAGAAATTTTTTTTGTGCTGGTCACAGCTCACGTCCTGCTTTGTCTGGTTGTCCTGCCAGAAACATAAATGAACTCATAAGAATAACAGGAGGATTAGGTTAAGCTTATTTTTAAAACATTTCCCACAAATTCATCTCATTTGCCTGCTTATAAACACCCCTGCTCATCTTTGTGTTGTGTCTAATTAGGTAAGATAAACTGCAGGTGACTTAAAATACGAACTGAAATATAGTAGCTTTGCAATTATGCATGCTAAAGGAAAGATAATTAAAATGTCATGTTATGAAATGTAAACTGATCATCTCAGGGGCCTGAAAGCATTTCTCCCCCTTATATGACATGGCACAGTTGGCCAGCTACCATATGGGTGAGTTTCCTCTTCCTTGCAACACTTACTGACCTCTCCCTAAGGCAGAATATGAGATCTGATGGGTCAGTTTCTTGAATTATTTATTTACAGAAATAGACATTGCCATCAGCTAAGCATCTCTGCATTTTATTTAAATACTGCAATAAAGCTTAAAACATGAAAAGCTAAAATTAAATTAAAACAAATTTGCAAAGAAAGCCCTGCTGAGAACCTGTCATAGAGGTTAATTAAAATGAGATTGAAGTGAGGTGTTGAATTTTGTAGCAGCTGTAGTTAAATATCTGTGGTACCTGACAGACATATATGGTGGTTTCCTCTGATGATGCTTAAAACTTTTCCAAATAGCATCTCTCCAAAAATGGGATTTATTTCTGCAGTTAAAAATAAATACTTCAGAGTAGCAGGTATTTTTTGTTTGGCAATGGATTAAGTTGCACCAACTGGCAGATGGCATCTTTCTATAATATTTCCACAAGGGAGGATATAAATCTGATTTTCTACCAGTTCCTATGCACACCTTCTCTCTTCTTTTTAAGCATCATGCATTTTAGTCTAATACTGAAAGTGGTGCTTTCCAGAATGGGAAAGGGCTCTTTCAAAAACTATTTATTAGTGTATGCAACAGGGATGTGCTTGTATTTCACCATGGCAGTCCTACAGCATGTTCACGTTCACTGTGAAGTAGTGGCATTTGAATATTGTAGCTTTAATAAGGATATTTATGATGGTGAACTTTATATTAAAGAAATTATGCCTAGAGCATGTTTTGAAGCCTATCAAACAAGCTTTGAAAAATGTGAGTGACAGCAGATCTACCACTGCAGGTTTATTTCTACAAGATCCTTACAGATAAGAAAAAAGAACCACAACTGAATTCTGGTCAGCAAAACACAGAGAGGTTCTCTCAGTTGCCTGTGTTCAGACAAATTAGTTTTTTTGCCTTGGAAAGTCACCCTTTAGTTTTCCCGTAGGGAAAAATAGACAAATAGGATATAGGATATGGGTGTCCAGATTTGAATGTGTTTTCTTTTGTCTACCCCAGTAAAGAATGCTGATGAAACAACTAGCTGAAGCTTTCTGAAATTATCTGTGGTACAGCACATGGTGGGAAGACAAAACAAGGATTACTAACTGATGCAAAAGATTACTGTAATACAGCTGCCTGGGACAGGAAAATTCATAATGTCACCCAAATACAGCAAAATTCCCCTTCAGTGAATCAGAATTTTATCTCATGACTTCAAGGCACTGTAGAAAAAAAACCCAAAATCAACCACCAAACCTCTAATAAAAGTAATACAGGAACAAAAAGTTCTAAGAATGCAGTCCATAATGACAAATGATAAGGGCATTGGGCATACCCTGCTTTTCTGTTAGATGTCTCTCCCCTTCTCCCTACTCCATAGCGCCTACCATCCTTTAGGATCATTTTTGTCTTGGTCAAACTGACCTTACAGTTTCACATGCAGAGTCTCACATCTGTCAGACAATGGACAGTGAGGAAGACAGCAATCGGTTATGAAACACCTGACTTGAATTTCATTGAGCCAGGTAATAAACCAGAAAGAAATGGAGTTTTACTAGGCAGAAGCACATTTTCACCATAAGTCTCTATATACCTCCATTCATGATAATGACAAATTAAGTTCTTTCCTGGAAAAGTGAGAAATGAAGCCTCATAATGCACTTACAAGCAGTAGGAAATAATATCTCATGCAATGTAAAAGAACAGGTAGGGTTGGGATCATGTAATTAGCATGCAAAACAAAGACATTCCAGACATGCCATCCTTTGAAGGAAAGGAAACTTCCAGGGGTTTAATCACATAGTAGTATGCTGCTTCATCTGGTTTTCCTATAACAGATCTCTCCTTGTTTAAAAAAAAAAAAATAACTTTCCATATAGGGAAGTACGAAGTCGGTCACTGGGGAAGCATGCACTCCTCAGCTGGAAGCAAGCTATGGACAGTCCCAGGTGAATGGTATCTATCCAAAACCACTGTTTTGTCAGATTTTGGAGCTCTCTCCACCCTAATCCCTACCCCCCACTGAATCCAAATACCTCAACAGGAAAGGAGACATCTGTGAATCCTCTGGCACTGCTTCGATGTTTTACAGCTGTAATAACCACTGATACAAAGAGAAGAATGTTTTCTAGCCCCAAATTCCTGAGGTACATTTCTAAACACACACAAGTGGATGGGACTTGGTTACATGAAAAATACCCCACCAGGGTAAGGGGTGTGGGGAAAGATAAAGAGGAATCATGATCTGCAGAAAATTGAGCTCAGTTCTGCTTTAGATTTGTCTTTTCTGACCACTCAACCCATTTGTCCAAATCCAAACTTCTAATCTTTACATCTAAACAGTATTTTTCTGGCAGCTTCCACTCACTCACTCTTGGGTATAAAAGATGGAAAATACTTCAAGGAGGGGGCTTAAAACAATGGTGATCTATATACTTACATATATGCAGTAGTTTGCAGTACCCTTTACCATTAGCATATAGACAAGGCATTTTGATGCTTGCTCCTAGAAATCCCAAAGTGCATCAGACACCACAAAGTCCATTTTTCTCTCATTGTTAGCACTGTCAGCCACCAACAGTCTAAGTAATGGTGCCTCTTACCTGTATTTCAAGTAGTTCATCACAGCCTTACACAAAATGTACAGGTTGACATTGAGTGGTTTGGGGGATAATGTCAATTCATACAGGGGCATAAAGAAAAGGCAGTAGGCAGCCCCGACAGATGTGTGTGGAGAACTGGTTCCCAAGCACTAGAGCTCTTGCAAGGGCTGGGGACACACTGGTTCTCCCAGTGCCTGTGCATCTACTACCAGAGTGCTGTGCAGCCCCTCAGAAGGACCTCAGCAGGTTGGAGAGATGGGCAGAGAGGAAGTGGCTGAAGTTCAACAATGGCAAACGCATGGTCCTGCGCCTGGGGAGGAATAACCCCATACACCAGCACAGGCTGAGGACCAAACTGCTGGGAAGCAGCTCTGCAAAGAAGGACCTGGCAATGTGCCCTTGTGGCCCAGAAGGCCAATGGTGTCCTGACATGCATCAGGAAAAGCACTGCCAGCAGGTCAAGGGAGGCGATCCTGCCCTTCTACTCAGCCCTGGTGAGGCCACATCTGAAGAGCTGTGTCCAGTTCTGGGCTCCTGGGTACAAGGGAGATTTGGAGCTCTTGCAGCAGGTCCAGGAAGGGCAACAAGAACTGGGGAACTGGAGCATCTTTCTTATGAGGGAGCTGGGCCTGTTCAGCCTCAAGAAGGGACAACTGAAAGGGGACATCATTAATATGTATAAATTGCTAAGAGAATGTTTCCAGGCTTGGTGATGCAAATCAACAGGAAAGGAGGAAATGGGCAGAAACTGATGCACAGGAAGGTCCACCTGGACGTGAGGAAGAACTTTACCGTGCAGGTGACTGAGCACTGGAATAGACTGCTCAGAGAGGTTGCGGAGTCTCCCTCACTGGAGATATTCAAGAACCCTCTGGACACTGTCCTGTGAAATGTGTTCTAGGATGATCCTCCTTGAGGAGGGAGGTTGGACAAGATCACCCCACTCTTATCCCCTCCAAGCTTACCCATTTTGTGATTCTGCAATTCATAGTAAACTCACATCCTCATGCAGATTTGCTTAAAAATAAAAAAGAAACAATAATTGTTTCAAATATTTTTAAATTCCTTTCTAACCAGAAGTTCCCTGGGTCATGCAGCTGCTCAATGACAATTTGTTCAAGAAGTTGAATAAATTGTTTCATCCTGAGCTCCTCTCTGTTGTGGTCACTCTGCTGCTAGTACCCAGATTCAGGGCCAGCTTCAGGCAGATAGTCTGACAGGCACAGAAACATCCATTCCTCAGCACAAGGGCCAGTGGAAGCAAGAGCCAGAGCCAGAGCAAGAGCCTGCTCTGTGCCAGGTCTGTAAGGGGACCAGTCAGTTTCATGCCACCAGTCCCTTTCTTGAGCCAACACTACTGGCTTTGTCTTAAAGGGAAACACAGGCCAGCTCTGCCCTGGGGTGGGTGGAAAGACAAATGTGGAGGCTGGTTCAGGAGCAGGAGCCAGGACAGGAGTCACCCTGGTGAGCACCAAGAGCTACAGCTGCTCTACACTTACACCACAGAAGAGCCCTGGAGCAGCTTGGCCTCAGCTGGAGCAACTGCTGTGCCCTAACTCACAGCCAGGACCTGAAAAGCTTGTGGGGAGAATTTTGCAATATGCACCTTGGCAGTAAACTGGGGGTTCCAGAGAACCCTGTTCCATCCACCCCTTAAACACTCGAAACAGGATTTTCTTAAGTCATTCTTCAGTGTATACTTCTTTTTTACCATCTTGCTGAGTGAACATAGGGGCATAACTACATGAATTTTACAGCTGTAGGACATCATTAACAGATAAAAAGACCTTCACACCTTTCGCTTCAAAGCCACAAATCCTTCTTCCACATCTTTCAAATAGAGTTTGTAATTATCTTTGCAATGCAGTGGCTCACATGTTCTCTTTAGCCATTTTATGGCATCACTGCTGATCTTAATAACAGAAATCTAACAGGCTACACAACATTGTGATTTATGCTTTAACTGCAAGCAGTAATATTTTCTCTAGTTAAGTGAAAGTTTTTAGAAAAACTGCAAGACTGCAGTGGTTAACTGCATAAATTTAATAGGTTAACAGAGATAGAAACTCTTTTACTGATTAACCCAGAACTACAGATGGAGTAATGTCACTACATCACAAGGAACATATAAGTTAAGAATTGCAATAAAGTAGATTTGCAATTCTTGAATGCATGTGATTAACAGATTGAAACAAATCATGCTATTAGTATGTTAATTATTGCTTGCCCTAAAACACTGATGATTAAATTGAAGTGTTTAAGCGCAAAACGCATCCCAGGACAATTACAAAAGAGAAAAAGAGTAATTAATTATTCAGAGTGCTATTGCCCATTAAAAATATAATAACAATAGAATATATATATATTAATAATAGGAAGAGCAATAATCATAAAAAGACTAATTTTAAGAGTTAGGGACACAAATTTTCTAATGTGAAATAGAGGAATCTACTGCATAGCAAAACCAAGATACTGAAGATACTGCCTCAAAGTTGTGGCAGTAGTGAGAGACACAATAACTGTCTAATTAGTCATTTATGAACTCAGCTTCTATGGCGATATACTGATATCACATCAATGTCATGTTCCAAATCTGTTGATGCAACTGTTAAAAAACAAAAGACCCCACCAACCTACTAGAAAGCCATAAATGCTAATGAAGGCAGGTGTTCAGGGAGTGAGTCCTGTGTCTTCCTCTTTAGTGTCTCCTGCAGCCATGTTTCTCCCTGCATAAAGCAGCATTGCTGTGGCTCTCTCACTGCAGTCCCCAGACCCATGGTAGGGGCTGCCTGCTCCTATGCCTCCCAAGGGGGCTCCTGAGGGGTGTCAGTCATGAGCAAGCAAAGCAGGCATGGGGACACACTGGTGACCTGCCCTGCATGATCACATTGCTCCCTGACCTCACCTGCTGGAGTCACCTGCAGGCCCCTGCCACAGCACAGCTCAAAGATGCACAATGAGAGCAGCCATGGGGTAGGGTTTGGTGAGCACAGAAAGTCCTCTTCTCCATTTTCAAGTTCCCCAAGATACCCAAATCTTCACCCATGAGCTTAAATGGTGCCATATTTCCCAATAATGTGATAGAGCTTTTTCTGGTAACAGCACGAGATATTGAGATAGTATCACCTATTTTTAGTTCTGCTTATACTCAAGAGCAGTTGAGTAATTCTGCGATTCATAGAAAACTCACATCCTCATGCAGATTTGCTTAAAAATAAAGACACAATAATAGTTTCAAATATTTTTAAATTCCTTTCTAACCAGAAGTGTTTGAGTGACAGCTTTATTGCATACATGGTTTAAATATCTTGCCTAAAACTTGATACTGAATAACCTTGGTAACTTTATTTTACTTTTTCTTTCAAGGACCACTCTAGGATGGTTAGCCGTAACAAGACATGTGGCAATGGTGATGGCACTAACTGTTAATCTCTTCTTCACACAGGATTTATCAAAATCTCTTAGAAATTCAAAATAGTTTCTCTGCTTAAAGAACTTGCCTCCAAAAAGTTGAACCCTAAGGGTTATTTTTAGAGTATTACTCATGAGTACTGAACAACTAGAAATGCATTAAACAAAAAATACCAGCCACAAACTAAACCAAGCAAACCACAATGAAAAAAACATAAAATGTGTTTAGTTACAAAACAAAGAACTTAAAAAGTGGTATAAAATTAGATACTAAGTTTGTTAGTCTGCAGTCAGGACTATTTCAAAATCCTTCCTCACACACTTACATTGTGTGTATGGCATTCCTCTGCCATATGCTTTGCAGGGAAACACAACATCAGAAAAAAAGGGTTAAGGGAAAGGTGCAAAACCTAAGGTGTCACAGATTTCTCAAGGTCAACCTCAGGAGTTAACATGCAGCTAGGTCTCTACTCTTTAAAACATGAACTATATCCTTTTCACTTGACCATCACGACAACCACGCTGTATGTTTTTTGGATGACTAAGAAAAGGAGAAACTACAGCTGTAAAAAGAATGAGACTAAAATGAATTTGAGATATCTTCACAGAAATCTTCCCAGTAACACAATGTCAGACAAATGTTTGCAATGCATTGTTCGCTGACTTTTTTTGGTATTTGGAGAAAACACACCCTAATTCCTAATGATCCTGCTGAGTTTATTTCTATTTCTGAGAATTTTTATTAACAGCAAGTCACTAACTGAGCAGGAAAATGAAAATGAAGCAATGTCAGTAATATTTGCAAGAATGACCAAGAAAGGTTAACTCTTGAAAATATAATATTTCAAAAGGAAAAATTCCATAATATGTAATGTTGGGGGGTAAAAACGAGAAACTACTAAATTCAATGAGAACATTGTGAGAAAATAAAATAATCTAACCCTATCATTCTGCCTCCTCCCTTTTCTTACTTCTAAGAGCCTTTTTAGAGTTTAAAAAACCAAATTAAAAAAATTTTAGTTAAAATTAGCATGAAATTAAAGAATATTGACTAAATATGCCTTTCCAAAAAAACCTCAGTTAAAGCTGTGTTAATTTGAATTTCTTTTAATGGAAACTAAATCTTCTGCAAAAGCACATCACCAGTAATGAGTTATTTGAAAATAAATTAATAAAAAATGCAAATCTTTCTTGATTGTGTGTCCCATACTTGTTACCTCCTTGCAGACATTTCCTGGTATGAAAAATGGTTGGTCATAGACAAAATTCTTTGCTACAACTTTATCAGTTTCTAACAAGAAGCAACATTCTATTAGATACCATTATTTATTATTTATTATTTATTGTTATTTATTAGCTATAAATTATAGTTTATCTTCATTCCTGTGATGGAAACTGAGCATTTTAACAGCTAGCAACATCTAAATGGAAACAAATGAACGGCTACTTTTGACAAAATGTGATAGTCATTTCAACACAACATTTCCTGAAGGAAAAATACACTTTTCTACAAAAGGACACAATCAAATTGAATACTTGCTTGATTTCTTTGTCTTTCCAGAGACAAACATTAGACATCATTTTAAAGGAACTGAAAAGCTCTATAGTAATTCTTGAGTGCAAGAATGCAGAATTTTTTTGACTGTTGTAGCCAAAATATAAATCACTTTCTGCTGTGGTGTCAGGAAGTGTATTGCACTAAATTAATCATGAGCTACTTTAGAAAAGGAACAAAAAATCCACTGCAAAATTAAACAAATCTCTCTGTGCCTGTTTTCCATTTGCATTGTCATCACTTACCTTTAAAGGATGATGGAAGTGAGATGGGAATGTTGCTGAAATGCATTTAACAGACCCTGTGTGTGTGTGTTAGCTTCTCTAGTGCTCTCTATTGCTCTCTTCAGCCATTAGAAAAGATAAAGTATTATAACCTGCACAAAATATAATCTTTACTCTTTGCCAGGCTCCTGGCACAGGGATACACCATAGCAAAGTCTAGAGGCACACAGACTACAAGCCAAGCTGTATGTCTGCTAGCATTTCCTAGTCTCAGATGTATTCTGCTGGATTAGATAAAAGTCTGTCTCATTATAAAAAAGAGGAAAGGCAATTCATAAGGGAAATCGAGTCATTCTAGAAAGCTTTTCCTAATAAATCAAATAGTTCAGTGGATGTGCCCAAGTGGGGAAAGCTGGGAGCACAGAATCAGGCAGCTCCACCCACAACCATAGAACTGTGACTCAGCTTGCTCTTACCTTTTATGTCAGGCAATAAAAAGAATAGACAATTGTATTTACTGGGTGAGGGTAAATAAACTCATGCCAATTAAATAACAGAAAATATGTCTTTGTGGTTTAAACTGTAAGCATTTTAAAGACAAAAGAATCTTAAATAATTCACTCAGACAAGGATTCTAGATCCTCATCTGTCCTTTTCTCCCAGGGCAGGACAGGCCATGCATGGAGTTTTTTGTTAACTCTCCCCTTTAAACTCTCAACCCACAAACCACACCATCTAAGAGGCATTAGACATATTTAATATCCCTGCTTTAATAAAATAATTTTCAAAATGTTTCTGGGAAGACACACTTCTGTGTACCACAAGCAATAGCAACTGAAGTCAGCCTCAACTTTACAACGGAGTTTGAAATCAGAGGGAGTTAACAAAAATGTTTTGAAGTCTACTCCCCCTTTCTTCACTCTCCAAAAATACTTTTTCTCATTGTTATCACAAGCCTGCCTGTCTTTTTCACTGTTGGCTGCTCAGGTCTCTTTGCTCAGGACCATCTTCTGATTCTGGATTCAGAAAACGTCCCATAATATAAGCCTGTATATTAATTCTTAGCAAAATCTCAAGACATGTTCAAGTGCTACTGAAACAGAGCCTACTACGTGTTTTTTCTCTTCACAAAGTAACTTAGTATCTCCCTCCACAGTGAGCCACACTTACCTGTAAAACGTGGTATAGTCCACCGTCGAATGACAGCTCTGGAACTCCCACGCTTTGAGTTTCTGGCATTCCCGGTGAGCTCGGAGTTTCACCCTGACTGTTCCATGACAGAGCTCAGGTACGGGTTTTCTCTGTGGGCGGCTGCAGAACTCATTGGACTCCACACGCCAGGATTCAGCAAAGTCATCCACATCAAACTTAAAATTCCCGTCCCCCCCAATCAGGTCATCTCGTTTGTGCCCATTGTAATTGCCACACAGACCACAGAGTTTGCCTTTCAGATGAGGTGCAGCCATGACTTCCACAAAACTGTCTCCATCCCATGAGATTTCCAAACCTAATAAAAAGATAAGACAAAAATGCACCCCAAAAAAAAAAAAAAAAAAAAAAAAAGAAAAAAAAAAAAAGAAAAAGAGAGAGAGAGAAGCAGGAATTGAGGATAACAAACTGCACCTTATGTTTGTGAAACAGTGTTAATGGGAATCTGAACAAAGCCATTGGCTTAGTTCTGAAAATGCTGTTAGATTTCTATATAGCTCACAATAAATGCCTCTGGCAAGTGCAGTGTTTCTTAAATTACAGTCAATTACAATACATTCATGCCTATTTCTTCTTATTTCTGTTCCTTCTTGTTAATGAATGGGGTTATCCTAAAAGATATGGAGCAAGGGAAGGATATCAATATCAAAGGAGAGCTCTTGCAAAATTCTACCAATTGAATTTGCTATGGTAAATTTGTAGCTGATTTCGCAGGGGGCCCAGAATTTCAACCACTGTTACCCATTGCACAGATAGTGGTCATACAAAGATGCCAATGTCTCATGAGACTCCAGCTGTGACTTTATGTAAAACATCCTATTCTTGCCTACAAAGCTGATCACTCGTTGGGGTGAATACAACTGTTCCAATACAAGTTACTCTATTTTGTGTGAGTAAAAAGAGTTAAAAAAGATTACAACAAAGATATATCAGATTTGCAAAACCGTTGTAAGAAAGCATTCTGAATTGGATTCAAACTGTTCATTCAAAAGGTATTAATTACCAATTTTTTGAAGTTGTCTGTATAAGTTAGCATCACTGAGAAATGATGATAAACATCTAATCTGTATCTAGTGGCTGGGATGTAAGCCCTCCACTACAATTTGCTTTACAGGAAAGTTTGGCACCTCTAGAACATCAAAATCAAAGTTACTTTTTGTGAGTGACATACATTTTATCTGTACCCATCTAAAAGTTAGGTGTCTAGCTGAAGTCAGCTGTCTAGGCCCTTTGATGGAATAAAATAGGCAGCTCTGGATCACCATAGGATTGTCTATTGCAGAGGGAATAAACTACTTCCTGAATGTATTTCTCTTCCCAGCAATGCTCTAGAGGGGCCAGAGATCATGTGGAGACTAAACTTCCAGTTTTTATCTGAGTGTCTGTAAATTAAACAAACTCCATTCTTTGAGGTATAAATAGGCAGCTCATAAGGGAAAACAATTTTGATATCATTTGGGATAAAAAAACAACAATAAACATTGCTGTTTAACTTCTACCCAAAAATGGCCTTTCTTGTAATTACTTCCAATGTCTCCTGAATGGTTCTATGTCACATTTGCAGGAACCCTGCATCTGAAGATAATTTTGCTAATGTTAACTTTTTCTCACAAAATACCCGTGAGCAGCCATTAGTTAAGGATAAACACAGGATCCTGCTTTTCAAGAGGATAATCCAGACTTTACCCTGTTCCCCCTGCTTAACCAAGAATATCAAAGAGCATCACTCTGTGGTGCAGGACCAGGGCTTCACTCCAGCATTCTTCATTTGCTCTGTGAACTTCGCACCACCCTTTCCCCTTGTAAATTTGTGCTTGTCACTGTGTGATCCAAATCCTGCCCTATCCTCATGTAAGTAATTAACATACCAGTGACTCAGTTCAAAGTTGGAACCCTTCCTTCAGCAACACATCCCATTGTCTCCTATGACAATTCCTACCCGCACTGCAAAGGAACAGGGTGAGGTTCAAGATGAATTTATGGCTATAGAAGAGTTCATCCATCTTAACATCCTGCCCCATTGCTTGTGTACGTTACACCATGTCTCCAAGGGTTTGGGGAATGATTTACTCATCAAGGCTGTGAAGGTAATTCTGCATCACCTGTCACTACAGTCTATTACACTGTTTGCTTACCACCATAAGTTAGCTATGGTAGCACAAATGTATCCTAAGCTAACTATGCCTGAAAACACTTTCAAATTACCTCAGAAACCCAGCATAGATGGGGCCACTGTCTCCTCCTCCAAAGGCACTTTACACCCAGCCAGCTGAGAAATTGTGCAAGACTACAACTGTTAATGAGGCCAGCACAGTGGCAAGGGGGAAAGCTGCCTTTTAAGCTGCTTCATACATTATCATTGCTGGACAAATTCAAAATCCAGCTGTCTTTGCTTCTGACAACACTGAACAAAACAAAACACAGCTTGATTTGCAGACACAAGATTAATACTGCCATTCTGGCACTTAGAAAATGCTTGCCATTAACTTATAAACCGAGATTTCTTCAGACTTGAGAATCACATAAACTTTCTCAAAGTTTAAAGCATCAAGATCCAAATAGTTTTTAAGGTTGTGTTCAAGTTCTTCCCCCAGAGAAGCTCTCTACTTTAAACAAAGTCAGAAAACACTGGCTAACAATTCTATCTTAAGTTTCCTTTTAGGAATACTTTTTTTCCTTAAGGCAAAACCTACTAACCTTCAGCAAAAATACATTAATTATGAAAGGTTAACCTGAAAAGTTTTCTGAGTATTTATGTCCTCTTCACCTGAGTTAATTTACTTGTTCCATGTTGCTTTTGTAGACCTACAAAAGGAATGCAGGTATACAGAAGAAGAATAACATAAAATTATGGCTTTTCTTTTCAGCATATAAAAATGCACGTTTTTAAATCTAGAGATTCCTGTCTTGATTACTGGATTTCATTCAAGAGACTCACTGTGTAACTACCACATGAACTTACTTTCCTCTAGCTGGTATGGCTTAATTACACTTTATTCTGCTGTAATTGCTCAGAAGATAAGGGCAATTTCTGTCTTTGGTGAACAGCCTAAAGTTTTCTGTCCACAACAGAGCTTGTTCCTTTTTGGAGTAATAAGGAAGGGCATTTAATCCTACATGTATGATAATTTTGTTGGAGCCTGATCGCACTGTGCAGTGTGTGCCTTTTGTTTGTTCACAAGCAGAAAGTCCAGTTAGTCTCTGTAAACCAGTAAGAGCTGTCACAGACAGGATTATGCTACAGAACAGTGTTTGAAATGGTCTCTTTGGCAGACAGAAACTGTTTGGAAGAGTTTCTTGGTGCCTATACTCCCCCTTTTTTCCCCTCTCTCAAAATGGATGAGTTTCCCATTCATTTGGACAAGAATCAGAATCCAAGAGAAGAGAAGCCAAAGGATGCAACATCTGTCCCATTTGGGGATGTGCAGAAAAGGAATATTCTCTGAGTTACTTTTTAATTTTTTCCAACTACCCCCTCTCTTTGAAGGATGCTTAACCTACTTGTTACTTGATTTCTTAACTTGGCACATCATCTGCTCTACTCCATTTAAAAAAATTCCTTCTTGATTTATGTGTATCACACACTGAGTTCCCCATTATGGAAGCTCTCATCAATTGTTCTGCATGATTTTTTCATGGCATCCTTGAGATTTAAAGGCATCCTCAAGAACTGGCAAACAACCCTTCCCTAAAGATTCAATGCCAAAATGGTACAGAAAAAGTGCAGCAAAGTGGCTTTGTGCCAAAGAGAGTGCAGAAACAACAAAATGCTCATGTAATAGAGGAATAGATAAGTAACACCAGCCCCATGAAACTCTATTCTTGTCTTTCTAACAAAAATTTGGATAAGGACTCAACACATCCCAAGCACACCCATAGCTGTCAGTGCAGAGTGCAAGGACTGCTGCTGCGTGGCATCCAGGGCTACAGCTGGTGAGGAATTTAGCAACAAAACAGGTTTTCACTGGAAAATGCCAATTCATCAGAACTGAAATGCTTCAGGGAGACATATCGTATTCAATGAACTTCCAACACAGCACAGGCAAGGCTCCAAGCTGGTTTCCTGCCAGCTCGCCTGGTGGGCTGCCTGGAAGCCTGAGCAATCAGGGTATAAAACTCCAGGACTGCCCTGCCATGCACACTGCCCTGTAGCCAGGGACCACAAGACTTCCTGAAGCTTTGGGCTTCCCTGTTTTATCCAAGGCTCAATTCCCAGCTCTGCAAAAGGAAAACCAAAATCCGTGGGAATGCTAGCTGAGCTGTAAGCACCAAACCCTGCATTTCCCAGCCCAATTTTACGTTGAATTTTACTTGTAGTACAGCAGTTTTGCTTATTTTTCATTACTTCCTCCCTATCTTTTTTTCACCCTACACTGGGAAAGCATATATTTTTTAAAAATCCATGTTTCCTTCTGAAACAGAAATTTCTCCAATTTTTTTCCCCCGGCACTCAGAACTTCCTGCAGAACAAAATGTTTGCCTTTAAACCAGTTCTACTCAGCACATTCTTCCTCTCTACAGCCTGTTGCTTGTCCTCTCCCAGCAAAATGAAGTCAGATCATTCTGCTACTTTTCAGGCCTTATGTGCTGAGGAAAGGAGGACTTGGCCCATCATACCATTGTATTCAGAAAGAGAAACCTGATCCTGCTCCGTTAAGGGGAGGAATTATTTAGGCAATAATTTGCAGTGATTACACACTGTTTGGTATGTTGTCATGTGCCATGTTTGCACTTCCTCTGCCAACATATGGACAAGGATGTGTGTAGTCACTTATTAGGCTTGCACCAGAGACAAATGGAATAGCAGCAGGATTAGCTGTCATTCATCTTCAGCTGAAAACCTTGCCTTGGCTTGTGGTTGGCTAATGAAATCCACATCGCCTGAATTCATGGTGTTCAGCTGGCTGCAAAGAAAAACCCTCAAGATGCTTCTAATTAGAAGTTGTGAATAATGGTCAACTTGTGTGCATTTTACAGACAGCCACAAAAATCTGCATTGCCACTTTGAGGAATGAGCCCAGAGCCGGGATTCACATTATGTATGCAGACTCACTTTTCCAGAGGCTATATGAACAGGTGTCTAAATTCTCAGGTCAACAGTGGGTGCTAATGTCCCCCTTGAAAAAAAATTACACTAGATAATGAGTATGACTATGCGTCACGCCTGCGATCGTATCACTCCATAAGAAAGACTGGTTTCACTGCTTTCACATGGCATTTAATTGAATTAACAGTAAATAGTATTCTCACTGAAACAGTACTTCACTGTGTAAGTGAAATCTCTCAGGACTACAGTAGTACCTAACACATGCTAATGAGAAAGTTTTAAACTTCCCCTCAGTATTTATCTATGCGAAGATACTATAGTTTCAGAACAGTTTATCAAAACAAAAGTAAGTCCTCTGGTTTTGCATTTTGACAATTCATCTATTTTCTAAGACTCAAAAGACCTGAGAGAATGCTATTTCCCTTCCCTGTTTCTAGAAATAAGGTAGTATATTCTATAAAGTTTCTAATTTCCTCTTGCTTTTGGTGCTGTAGACTTTGCTCCTTGCAGAAAACTTCTTACTTGGGCACAAAGCAAGCCAAATAAGATGGCACTGAACAATAAATTAGGCCTTGTTTTTCAAGCCAATGTCTCCATTTTGCTGGATAGCCCTAGTGAAATATTTCCATAATTTTACAACCTAAACTCATTAAACAATATTTACAGCTTAAACACATTAAACTCAAGACATCTGTAACTATTAATTTATATAATTGATCACCTTAACTGCAAGATATGTTGCTGAAACTTTGAAAAGCATAATTTTATGTTTAAGAACTGATATCCTCTCTGTTCTTATCTGTAAGTATCAAACAGTACAGTCTGTTGAGTTTGTATGGCAAGATTTTGGAAGCAGAGAGCTACAGGGGTGGCTTCTGTGAGAAGCTGCCAGAAACTTCCCCCATGTCCAATGAAGCCAATTGCAGCTGGCTCTGAGATGGACCAGTTCCAGCTGGCTCCAAGATGGGCTCAGCTTTGGCAAAAGTGGTAGCACCTCTGGGATAACGTGTTTAAGAAGGGGGAGAAAAGCCCTGTGCAACTGCAGTCAGAAAGAGAAGGGAAACTGTAAGATAAATTCTGCAGTCAGCGGGGAAGGGAGAGGAGGCACTGGGGCAGATGTTCCCCTGCAGCCAGGATGCAGACCATAGTGAGGCAAGGCTGCCATCCTGCAGCCCATAGGGGTCCATGCTGGAGTAGAAATACACGTGCATAACCCCACACTGGAGGAGATGGATGCCTACAGGAGACTGTGACCCTGCAGGAAGCCCATCCTGGAACCATGAAGAGAGGAACATACCCTAGAGCATACTTTCTAGCAGGACTAGGGATCTGATGGGGAATCCACATTGGAGTCTGTTCCTGAAGGGCTGCACTATGGAAGGGACCTGTGTTTTTGAAGTTTGGGAAGAAATGCAGCCCATGAGAGGGACTCGCATTGGAGAACTTTGCAGTGAACTGTCTTCTGTGGAAGGGACCCCATACTGGAGCAAGGAATGAGTGTGAGGAGTCCTCCCCCTGAGGAGGAAGAACTGGTAGATACAATATGTGATGGACTGACTGAGCCCCATTCCCAATTCCCCCTACACCACTCAGGGCAGGAGGAGATAGAATGAGGAGTAAATTTAAGCTTGTGAAGAAGGGAGTGTGGAGATTTTGTTAAGATTCTGCTTCATTTCTTAATATCCTACCCTAATGTTATTGGCAATTAATTAAACTAATTTCCCCAAATTCAGTCTATTTTTTCTATGATGGGAATTACTGAGTGATCTCTACCAGTTCTTATCTTGAACCACAGGTCTTCCACTATATTTTCTCTTCCCTGTCCAGGTGAGGATGGGAGAGATACAGTGGCTTTGGTGGGCATGTTTGGCTGATGTCCAGCCAGGGTCAATCCACCATACTCTCCACAGCCACTTCTAAGTTACTGGAAGTGAAAGTCATGGCACATTTGTCTATTCAGGCAGCTAATTGTCAGCTGCAGAATGAAACACAGCTTAGCAATATCCTGCAGACTTCAAATTCATAGCTGGGATTTCTGTCTGCTTGTGGGCTGCAGGAATTTTGAAAGAGCTGTGGGTTTCTCTGATCTCTAAATAGTTATAATGATATTTATTACTGCTATTATGTTTTTTTACTGACTACTGTTCATGTTGAACTTCAGAAGTTCTTCACAGTGAAAGAAGTCACACACACAAACACACACAGACACACACACATATACTTGTCCTACCTGCTTTGGTTGTCACTTTCAGCAAATAACCATCCAAATCGATCTGAAATTGTGGTGTCTCGCAAGGTAATGAAATTCGAGTCCCATTCCACTTCACTGTGAGGTGCTGCTGGAGGCTGATTGTGCTTCTGCCCAACACAAGGTCCACTGACTTTGTCCAGGAGAAAGAACGGGTCCGACGGGCATCGTTTTTTACCAGCACCTGAAAGGGTGAGGCAGAGGAGGAGCAGTCTTTTGTCAAAACGTACTGACATGTTCCCTGAAAGTTAAATGTCCGTCCATCAAAAGTGTTGTAGTGAGGATCTCCAAACACAGTGCAAACTCCAGGCTCTGCAGGTGAGTGAGAAAAAAAAGTGCTATATCAGGATCAAAGTTGGAAAAAAGCAGTAGATAAGAACTTAGAGATCCTGCTCTCACCTAATCTATCTGCTTTACAGGGTAGACTGGTGCCCACTAGGATTAAATAAATCTTTAAAAACCAAAAACTTCATTGCTTTAGCAGTCTTTCCCAAAGTGGCTGGTAACCAAAGTCCAGTTCATTCCTGGGGCAGCATAGGAAGGCTAACCTGTAGCTTTGTCCCTTGAACATAATGTACAGTCTATGTAGTAACGTACAGTATGTAGGTTACTAAAATGCCTGTGAGCTTTTTCAAATTTCAGTGCCTCCCTGAAATTAAAAACCATCAGATCACTTTAGCAGGAGCTGGTTCAGTTTATATTTTATATATACACGCTTATACATAATGTACATTTATAAACTAGGTGTGTTTACATGTTTTTTCCCCAAAATACATATAGAACCAGCATCTTTATTCAGTGTTACAAGCTACTGAATATGTTGTTTATACACAACTGACTTGTAGTAGTTACTGATATCACTACCAACTAAAAGTCAGTAGTACATGACTAACACGATGCAATGACTGCCAAAGAGCATGGTGTCTCTACCAATCATTTATGTCATTACAAATGGATGGACATCTCTTAAGGATATTTGAAGCCATGCAATGCTCAGAGAAGTCACAGCCCAAAGACAGAGCATTTCTATCTTCATTGCAATTATGCTGAGTTACCCTGCAGCTACCCAGCAACTGATTGAATTGTCTCACAACCAAAGATAGCAGCAAATATATTTGCCTTGCAGCCTTCTGGTATAACAATAGATTCTAACCACATTGCTGCTGTTCCTGGAAGGAGTCTCAAGGCAGAGAAATGCACACTGCTATATTGCAAGTTGTATACCCATGGGCTAAGGCTGCTTTTGAAAGATGATGCCTGTTTAACTAACAATGGCTTGCTTGAAAAAAACAGCTTAAAAAAGCCAAATTCAAATCTACAAAAAAAAAAGGAGACATGAATGTTCTAGAGAAAGGGAAGGGAATTGCTCCTGTGGAGTGAAATACAATTCTAACTACACAATACACCTTTCCCAACAAAGTTTTTCAGCCTAGGCAGAGTGCAATGCTAAAGTAACTGTAACCTTTCTGGTGTTTTTCTAGCTGTAAAGAGAACTTAAGGAAACCTATGTGGAGACACAGCAAATGGAGCTGAAGGAGACCCCAGGAGACATTACCTTCTTCTTCTCCAGCTGCAATGAAGAACCATCTCCACCTATATTAATCCTGACATATGTTTATCTAACCTGCCCATAAAGAGCAGTAGTAACAGCAATTCCACTGTCACCTCTGGCAATCTGTTTCAGTGTTGGTCTGTCCCTACTGCAAAAATGTCTTCCTAAAGCCTCATCTCACTTTCCCCTCACCACATGATGCAGAGCCATCACAGAGCAGGTCCCTGCGTGATTTGTACTTTACTCCTAATTGGCCACATGCATGCTTCTTTAACTAAGCCAGTAACCCATCTTGGCATCATTATGACCCATTTTTACTGCGTCTGGCAACTAGGGACCAAAAGTTTCAATTCCTCAAGGACATCATGTTGACAACTCCATCTGAAATCAAAATGATCCTTATTTGATCAACATCTGCAGAAAACAGGCCCAACAGACTTAAAGCAGACCCTGAAAACCAAGACATTTAGGCAAGAGAGTGCTTTTAAAAATGTGCACTTCTGTGAGTTTTATTTTCCTCACTGATAGCAATAAGGATGTCCATAACTGCTTTCCAAAGTTCATTAAAAGATTAATTGATTCTCCAAAATTGGAACGAACCATATGGCTTTTAATTAACAACATCATTTTTACCAATAGGAAAAATAATCTATAAATTTTTGTATGGAGACCATCTGACTTTACCCATTAGCAAATCATACTAACACGTTTCTGATTTCCTTATGTATACATCTAAGTATCTGCATGACGGGTACTAAGATACATGTTATTACCAGCTCAGATTATACTTCAGCTATTCCAGCTTCAATTTTTCCTTAAATTTAATGACAACCTTTATGAAAGCAAGGAAATTATCAAAATAAAACAAACCATCAGCCAAACATCAGTGAAGACTCTAGAGGAAAGATCTGATTTTTCTCTTGTTTCTAAAGGACAAGAATGAGGACATGTTATACATGTTTTTAACCAATCTATTGGGAGGAGGAGGCTGACTCTTCACCTAAGCAAGTGACTAAGAGGAAAGACATGAGAGGAACAAACATAATTTAGAGATGTGCAAGTAAAATTGATAGTACCAATGGGATCCAAAGGAAATATTTATTTTTAATTTCTAATGTGTTATGCAGAGTAATGTTGTTTTATGTTATGTTACATCGTGTCACATCATATGTCAACTTGATGCTGTGCACTTAAAAATGTATTTTGGACTGGATAGCTGAAGATCTGATCCAAATTCTGCTGTTTTCTTTAATAACCAAGGAAATGGAGGAGGGAAAATCCACCTAAAAACCGTCTGAATAATTGATTCTCTGATATCACTGTGTAAAACATTCTTGAAAGGTTTGCTAAAATTGTGGGGTTTAAAAATAAATCCACACCCTGCTAAAGTGTGTGCGATAACTCAGGCACTGCCAGTAAGAAAAACTGGTTGGCCTAGAAATAAACCTTAAATACTGGGTGTAATAAGACTGCAAAAGACCATCAACATGAAAAGAATTCCTGCATTTTTAGCTTTTGGGTTGTTGTTTATTTCCTTTTGGAAGAGTTTCAATCACATCATGTTTTATGGTTTGCTTCTTCTCTTTTTTTTTTTTTTTTCTTCCTTTTTTTTTCTTTTTTCCCCTCCTTCAACAACCAGTCTTTTTACTTGGCAATTTTTGAAATCTATTGGAAGCACTGATCTGTAGTTAGGATTGTGTATGACTTGTTTCTCTATTGGGACATAACAGATGAAGAGGTGCTGCTGCATCACCAAAGTTACGTTCCCCAACCATGGAGTATGAATTTTGCAAGCTTATATTAACAAGGCATAGGGTCACAGGTGTAGATCTTTCCCTTTTTTCCCCTGCAGTAAATTGTTCCCAGCTTATTGCCAACACTCCGTGTGTCAGCTAAGGTAGAGCTAGAAAAGGGCAATTCTATACAATAGAATTCAGATTAGGGACTTTCTGAGTTATACATGGTTTCTTTTAATTTAGTCACCTTTGATAGAAATATTTTCTGTAAATTTTTCCAGTGCAAAAATGGTTTTAGCATCTACAACATCCTTGGGCAAAGGAAATGAAGAATCATTGCCTCTTCCTCATTTTGAAAGTGGCATGCATGATCTTTGTGTCTTCTTTTGCTCATCTAGACATGAACATGAATGCAAATTTATCCATTCCCTCTCTATCCTTGAAAAACACAGGTTTTTCAAAGGAGGGCCCAGAGCTATGTTTAGGAGGCTGTGATTTTTAAAACACTTCAGACACTTAACTCTCATTAAACATTATTGAGAGCTGGATGCAAACACCACTAAACCTCTTTTGGAAATCCTGCATGTTGCTTCCTAATCAATATTCAGACATTCTGGCATTCATAAAAGCTTTTGGGACCTTGGCAGTTTTCACATTTGTTTTTTAAGCAACTAAATACGGACTTCACACTTTTACATTTGACTAAAATATTAAACTACGTGTGTGATTAATGCAGTTTGCTTAGCTCCCACCTAGCGCTCTACAGCTTACTTACAAACTAATAATAGTATTTAGGTGCTAAAAGTGAATACTATAGAACTGTTGGCATGTTTTTCTTGAATTTTCAAATCATGTTTCCAATTCAAATGAAATAGTGACTTTCATTAGAAAAGGGAGTGTTTTTGAAAACACATGTAGCTGTACAAAAAAGGAAGCTAAAAAAGCAAGAGCATGGAAAAGAACACACTAGCATTTCCTAAGTTTCAACATACTCTCATAAAGAAAAAAAATAAATCACAACCTGTTTGGCCAATGTGGAGGGATAAAAGTCTGAAAGACCACTCATTTCTAGTAACTAGTACGCTGAGTACAGGTAAGAGCCACTTATTAAACTAACTGGTTGCCAAAAAGTACCTTTCTGCCTTCCACCCAGTGCCTCAATTCCCCCAGACAGTATTTCGCCTTTTTAGAAAGGCAGAATATATATACTGCATGACGGAGGCCAGACAGACAGTCAGTACACACATCCTGACCAGCCAAGAGCACAAGCATATTGGCTGGGCAATTAACACACTTGTAGCTCCAGACCAGCCACAGGATATATTGTCTCTAGCTGGGTTTATTATTTGTTGGGACATAAAGGAAATGGGACACAAATCCATAGGAAACCAGGCTCTGTTAGTTCTGGTACTCATGGAATAGCTTGTTTTGTTTTTTCAGGAGATCAGAGCAGTCAATTGAAGTCCAAGATGTCCAGATGTCTGGTCACACTCTGCTGGGCTTGTAGGTAGTTAAGAATGGCCAAGAAAAATATACTTTAAATTGTAACTAAAATCGGTTTGGACACTTTCTAAGTAAGGAGAAGGAGGAAAAAACAGAAGTTTACCAGTGAAGGCTGTTCTGGTTGTAGATCTATAATTCAAAAATATTTCAGTTTTTTAAAAATAAAATGAAACTTTTAATGTAATTAGCCCATATGTTGAATTAAGCCCTAAATCAAACTGAACATTATTGACTTCTAAAAACTAGCTACAGAACACGCATAACAGAATTTCATAGGTTTTCTGTAAAAACTGCATAGCCATAGAGGACTTTTCCTCATAACTGCTGCATAGGGCAGCTTGATATAATACACATTACAAGGTGTGGTGTCAAAAACTCCACAGGAGTCTTTATGGTCTATTTCATAAATAAAATAGCTATTCCAATTTGTTCAAATACATATTTATACAGTAGACCATCACAGCTGAAATGGGAGGTAAATTATGAACAGTGTTCCAGTATGAATAAACAATTGCAGCCTTTTTTCTGCTTTATTTCTTCACGGAAAGGAAATAACAGAAAAAAACAGGAACCTATGTGGTTCTTCAGTCCCACTTCCTTCTCTCACAGGTACCCACAATGCATAACCTCACCTTGTTTCTTTTTCTTTTTTTTTCCTATTCTTTGAAAGTCAGTGCTTTTATCAGTAATTCTATAAAAACACATAAAAAGGATGCAGGACCAAGTGGAATACCAACCTCTTAATCCTAAGGTAAGTTCAAATGCCCTTGAATTTAGTTTAGCTCGGTTGACCATTTTGTCAATTAAAAAAGCTGTGAAATGATTTGTGATGAATGACATTTTGGGACATTTTCTGTCCCAAAAGCAGCCTTTATTGCAAGATTAATCATGTGTACTGTATATGTAAACCTAGATGACTACAGTCCACTTTGAAAAAACTTCATCCACAAAATCTCACAACTGGTGTAAGATTGTGCTAGGAGTATTAATAATGATTAAAGTATATCTACGTGATTTTAGTAAAAAAATTTCATCCTGTGTACTGTAATTTCAGCAGGACCTATGAATCCTTCCTTGTCAAGAACAAAGATTTTACTTCCACTGCAAGTTCCTATCTTTGTCTGAAGCTAAGAGAAGTCTGTTAATGTTGTTTGAACTCAGGTTTAGTTTTTTCTTATTTTTAATATGAAAATGACCTTGGTCTAACATAGGATTACTAATTTATGGAATTGACGTCAGTGGTGATTTTTCTAAATCAAGCCCAAAAGAGTACATTTCATTACATTTTTACAGCAGCATAAACTAAATTGTTGAATTTTCCACTGGTATGACCACTGTGTTTAATTAGTGATAACTGTATGCCAGCCATGGAGCTTAAAAAGCAACATGCCAAAACTAACTATAGTTAACTTCAGCAACAGTAGACAAAAGAGACTCTCCAGCCCTTTAGGAGACGAGGTACTTTTTCTCTTTGCAACAAACTGCTTTGAAAATAATCCTTTGATTATTTTTTTTTTTCCCAGTTTAAAGTGTATTCTTTTACAATGTGACTGGTTTTGACCCACTTCATAGAAATTGGCTGCATTTAAACTGTACTCAAGGCTCCCCCGTGTACAGTATGTTCTTGTACCTCCCTATGTTGTTTTTACTTAGGAAAATTAATATCTGCTGGAGCGCCAGAAATGTTTGGTGTGTTAATATGTAGAGACAGGATCAGGATCAACATGAGTGAGTGGGTGAGGGAAGGGGCTGTGTGTACATCTTATCAGAAACTGGCTGAATTAGCAAAGTTTCCAATTCCTGTCAGATGATAGTTGTGATGAGACTTACAGCAGTTCTTCTGCAAAGGAGGGATTAATTCTTTGCAAATGGCAAATGTTAAAACATCTAGTGGTAGCCACCACTTCTGTATCACACTGTATTTAAGCTCCTTGATTACATTCTCTGTAAAATCCAAGAATGCCCTGTTAATCACAAAATTGGAATTAGCTCTTCTGCAAGTACTAAATGGGTCTATAGTGAGATAATTCTGTAAAAATAAAAAAGACCCCTCTGTTTCAGGTGCAATGGTGGAGCATGGGACTGTGCGACACGACGAGACTCCTAGGCTCAAGCACAGGCAGTGCAATGCAGACCCTTGATTCCTTGATCCCATCCCATAAGGGAACAAGGTTGTTTATCCTGTGGGCAGACCTAATAGCAGGCTGCCAGTACATAGAAAGAGGTCACTGGGAAGATGCAGCCAGGCTCTTTACAGATCTGCACGGCAGAAGGACAAGCAATAATGATCCGACCTTAATTTAACATGTTTGTAGTCATGATTATTCCCTTCTTATATCACCAAGAAGTTTTGAGATTTTAGGTAACCTGGCTCCTAGATAAGTTATTTTAACACTGAAGAACTGTAATTTTTGCCTCCTTCTCCCATGAAACAATTATCACAAGTCATCACTCTCTGGCAGCATTTCTGAAGGAGTCACTGTACTGTCTTCTTTTGAACCTCTTAAAGTAGAGGGTCTCCTGTGCTTTGAGGCAACGACTGGCCCCATCTTTTCTTCCCCGCTTATGTTACAGAAGAACCCAGGAAGAGCACATGAGAAAGGTTAAATGAGACTGAAACATAAAAAAAAGAAGCAAGATAGAGATTGATAAATTAATTACACTAATGGTATGTCACATCTGAGCAAAGGTCTATACAAATCTCTTCTCCCTTAAAACTGAGCTAACATGAAATCCATTGCTAGTCAGATGAATCCTCTTTAATTTCTTCCTCTGCTCAGTATTATTTCAAGTGTTTCTGAGGTTGTCCCTTGTATTTACTCTATTTTGATAATGAAGACTTGCAGGCTAGATTTATTTTATCCCAAGATACACATTTCAAAATGAATGAGCCCCAGAGTGAAAAAACATATATTTAGCATATGGGATTTGTTCAATTCAAGAGAACCCAGAAGTGACTTGAGCAGCAAAACCATTTGATTTTAGGCAAAAGAATAGGAACACTTTCTTCTTGCAAAAGCCTTTCTATAGGTCATAAAACCCCATTTTAGCAGTCTGTCCCTATTTGGTAAAATACTTAAATATGCACTGAAGGAAATACGTAATGGTATCTTGTTAACTTCAGGTCTCCCAGTTGAGTTAAATAGAACAAGATGAAAGATAAGTATTTGAGTAAGTCCTTTGCTGACTGGGAGGGTGATACTGCAATTTAATGATCATTCCTGAAGAGAGTAAAGGGATTAGAATGTAAGAACTGAACTAAACATCATAAACAAAGAAGAATAGTTTTCTATTCTACTTTCCACTGCTGCCCCAGACTGTGTCTGAGATTTCTGCACACCTTTTTTTAACTCACACAAATCATCTGCAAAGGTGTGATTATGTATGCACATAGCTGGACTGTTATAGGTGTAAAAGGTACCCAAGTCCTAAAGTTATAACTCCATTCATTTTCTTGCTTTATTGCCTACAAATTTCACAGACCAACTATGTCTTTCAAAATGCAGCACCTCAGATTTGATAAAAATAGCATATTTTTTAAAAATAAAATAAAAACAAAATACCCAGGCATCTTATTTTAAAATTACAGATTTATAGGAGGCATAATCCATGGCTAAAAATAATCGCTTGCCCTTTAGCTACCTCTAAAAAGAAAGCAGAAAAGCAAACATACTATTATATAGTTATTTTCTCTGAAAGAATAAAAAAGAATTTAAAGAATGTGAAGAAATAACTTACTTTCAGTGCAAATTGGACAGCATCCTTTTCTGTTCAGGATTTTACCCTAATTGGGAGAAAGACAGGCTGTTTTAATGAAAGAGTTCTTGGACCAATGACTGTGTCATGTTGTAAGACTGGATAAGCCTTTGAAAATAATTCAAGTTCTGTTTGAACTCAGTGCCCTGGTTACAACTTCAAATATCAGGTGCTAAAAACAGAACATTCAACAAACTCCTTGGCAGTCTTAGAAGAAATTAAATATTAAAAGGGTTCTTTGTTACCACTTTTCTCTTTAGAGAGAGGGAGGGAGGGAGGGAGGGAGGGAGGGAGGGAGGGAGGGAGGGAGGGAGGGAGGGAGGGAGGGAGGGAGGGAGGGAGGGAGGGAGGGAGGGAGGGAGGGAGGGAGGGAGGAAGGAAGGAAGGAAGGAAGGAAGGAAGGAAGGAAGGAAGGAAGGAAGGAAGGAAGGAAGGAAGGAAGGAAGGAAGGAAGGAAGGAAGGAAGGAAGGAAGGAAGGAAGGAAGGAAGGAAGGAAGGAAGGAAGGAAGGAAGGAAGGAAGGAAGGAAGGAAGGAAGGAAGGAAGGAAGGAAGGAAGGAAGGAAGGAAGGAAGGAAGGAAGGAAGGAAGGAAGGAAGGAAGGAAGGAAGGAAGGAAGGAAGGAAGGAAGGAAGGAAGGAAGGAAGGAAGGAAGGAAGGAAGGAAGGAAGGAAGGAAGGAAGGAAGGAAGGAAGGAAGGAAGGAAGGAAGGGAGGAAGGAAGGAAGGGAGGGAGGGAGGGAGGGAGGGAGGGAGGGAGGGAGGGAGGGAGGGAGGGAGGGAGGGAGGGAGGGAGGGAGGGAGGGAGGGAGGGAGGGA
Source organism: Poecile atricapillus (assembly GCF_030490865.1). NCBI lineage: Eukaryota > Metazoa > Chordata > Aves > Passeriformes > Paridae > Poecile > Poecile atricapillus. The sequence continues at coordinate 46,668,723 of NC_081250.1, read as the reverse complement.
GGGAGGGAGGGAGGGAGGGAGGGAGGGAGGGAGGGAACTAAATTATCTAAAGTTAATCAGCAAGCTAGCAGAGAAGCCTTAAAAAATTGACACTGAACAATGTATTTTTCCAAGCAAAAACTGATGTTGGTTATAAAAGAACTTACAGTGATACTGAAGCTCACCCATATTCCCACACAGGTAGTGAGAGGTATATGGAAAGGAAGTCCACTCTGTGTGACTACTGCTGCCTTTATCTCTCACCAAGTAGGTAAGCAAGGTGAGGACTGCAAGAGTGAGCAAATGGAGCTGTGCTATCCTACCCCCTAAACATATAAAAACCTTGTGAAAATAGACAAAAAATTGGTGACAGGTCTATGCAAAGAGTGGGGAAGTGGGAAAAGGCAGCCCTATTGCTGTCTGCCTTGTTTTTTGCCTACAGTGCTGCCAAGCTTTGAAAATGTGCATGGGGAGGCATGAACTCCAAGTATCTGCTAGAAAACTGGAGTGGAGCATGTTCCATCCTGCTCTTGCTTGATGTAGACACATGGCATGAACGAATCCTTGGTCATGAATGCACTTGGGCACAGTACCCACACGGCCCAGTTCAGTGTAGGCTTGTCTTTGAATATGCAACTTCATGTGAACACACTTGAGACACATCTGGACTTAAGAAAAGGGATCAGAGTTGCACTGGCAGAGTGAGCAGCACTTAAATGTTTGTGTGATTCCCAGGTCCCTGAGCAAAGAGAATAGCTGAGGACCAGGCTGCAACTGTAGGCTTATCAAGCACCTGCTAGAACAGAACCTCTTAAAGGGGAAACCCTTAAAACCACACAGAAATAGGGAGCTTAGCAACAGATATTTGTAGGAATGGAAACACGCAGCTGAATGCCACACACTGTACTGCATAGCCTTACCTCTCTGTTTCAATAAAAGAGTTGAAATCATCAGTCGAGCTGGAAGTGGCAAGAATTCAAGTGAAATTGGAATCTCCAAGGCAGCCTGCTGAGGCTGGTTACTTGAGCCACCATGTTGGCCTGAGATCCTGTTTTTGTCTTGTAGAATAAGGAAACCCATTATTGCTAACATGTGCTGCAAGAGTTCGTTAGCATTGAGGGTTCCCTTAGGAGTGGGATAAGTGATGTGATCCCATTTTTCCCTATGAATATTTATAAGCAGACCACATTTGAGTCTATTTATTTTCAGGGATTTTTCTTCCTTTTTATGGGGTTTTCAATTTTGTGTCTGAGGTTTCTATTTTCTATTTTTTTTTAAGGCAAGACTAATTGCTGGGGAAAAGAGGTTGTTTGGTTGTGCAATAGCAACAGCTGTTGTTTTTTTGTGCTTCATTTGGCACTAGAGTAAAAACAGCAACTTTTTGTTTGTAATAATAACAGATGTGTATAACATTATATGCAGTCTGTGCTAGAGATGGGGGAACGTGTTCTGAATAAATTTTCAGCTCACTTGAAGTTCACGGGTTCAAAATTTACCCACAGAATCAAACTCTGCAAATGTCTTCACCTGCCATGAATTTAATTGTATTAACTTTTGCACAGCCTTGGAGCTCAGAAAAGGTTATATGCTGTAAAATTCACCAAGCTCTTCTCTAGCAGTACAAAAAGAGGCATGTTCATGGCCACTGATCATTACCACAGACTTAAGATGTTACTGAGGAATTCAAAGGCATAAGAAGGGGCAAGGTGATAAATTATAAGGATGGGTAATCAGAAAGGAGATGGCACAAGGCAAAGGAATGACGGGAGCAGAGCTAGGGCAAGTAAACAGCAAATTCAGTAAGAAGTCTAAAGGATCTCTGAAACAGTGTTTCCAAATGTTAAGATTGCTCCCCTTCTGGAAAGTATTTAAGCATGTGTTTAAGTTTCAGCACACATGGAGAGCCTACTAACTTCAGCAGAACTAGACACGTGTTTAATAGCATTGTTGAATGGGGGCCAGTATGTACCACACCTTGCAGGCTGACACTCCAGGTAACTTGAGAGAGGGAATATCTGTGTGGAGTCAGTGATCAGAAAGCAAGAAATAGGAACCACAAGCCACAAGGCTCACTAGAATGCCAAGGAGGACCAATCCTACTATAAATGTGACAAGAGGGATTGAATTTGAAAAACGTATTGGCTCTGCAGCAGATGAAAAGAATCTAAGAAAGACATTTCCTGCAATTGTGATATGGGATTAAATGCTCCAAAAAGAAAAGAACAAAAGCAACAGAAACTTGTGTCTACCTCTATGAAGAAAACTAAAGAAATGGCAGAAACAGTCTTAAAAAATATGCCAGCCTGCAACCAATAGATTGAATAAAAAAAATGGTTGTGCAGTATTGGAAATTTCTGCAGAATTACCACTTTGAAACCCATACTTTCAAGAAATAATTGGCCAAAATTTAATGTGATAAGTAAAATAAAATGAAATAAAATAAAATAAAATAAAATAAAATAGCCCCAAAAAAAAGCCATGCACAGTATCATGCAAAGAGTATTAAGACTGCATGGTAAAGCATTTAAGTCAAGGAATAATATTCTAAATTCTTTGTGAATCTTCAATCCTTTCACACTCAGTTGTCTCTATAATAATACACATTTAATGAGATAACTTTATGTTGCCTGACACCTAAGGGATACGAAACCACATTTTATTCCACAGCAGTCTTCAATAGTCAGTGGAGACTGCTTACTGTCAAAAATATTGTGAAGAGAGAAAGCGAATGGACGCATCTACAGTTTGCAGAGACAGCAGCATAACTCTATGTGTGATATTCAGGCTGTCAGTATCAGAACCACTAATATATCTTTATCTTGAAAAATGTGGTGTGTTTAAGTGATGTTTATAGATTTATGACAGAAAGTCTCATCAAAGATAGTGGAGCAGAGATGAAAAGCAAAAGATTTTAATCAATTAGCATACATTATTTGCTTTAAAACTACTTGGTACCCGCTTGGAATAAGAAAATAAATCTTACTCTAGAGTTTACATTCTTTCTCCTACTTCTCCTTCCAATTTATCTTGGAACAGCAGAAATGTAATGTGTACCTGTAGAGGAGGGTGGGTTTGATTGCAACTTGCATTTTAAGGTGGGGATCTGGCTGACTGGTTATATACTGGAAGGGAAGGTGCTGCAGGGTAACAAAAATGGTCTTTCCAGCCCTAAGGAACCAGACCTTGTTTTCATTCAGCTTGTTTGCAGACTCACCTCAGAGGTCAAGGGCAGATTAGGACTTCACATTAGCCTTGGAGCAGGTTCTATAGCAGCTTTGAGTGAGTTTGTCAGTCTCACTTATGTGCTGCAGCACTGTCTGTGGTGAATTTTTACCCACCACTATTTTTATTTTAGAAACCACTTCAACTGATCATCTCAGTGCACAAATTTATATATGGATACAGCTGAACTGATGTGCTTCACTGAAAATCTCTATTAAGTCATTTTAGCTACTTGATCTCAGAAGCACCTTAAATGTTTAAAATGCATCAGCACAAGAAAAATATAAATGCAATGCAGTGCGTGTAAGACCTAAAAAGCCCAAGCTCTCCTGCTTATACTGTGAATGGCATGAAGGTAGCAAACCTGACTGCCATGAGCCATACATAAAACATTCCCAGAAGAACAGCTCCATTTGTTCACACTTCCTGATGTGTATGCAGCATCTCATGTGAGGCCCATTAAGAGAAGAACTGCTCTCTTCAGTGAGTGCCAGAGGGACAGGAAAAGGATTATCCCTCTTCTGAGGATCCTGAAGCCCTCTGTCACATCAGAATGGGGAGAACCAAGGTGCAGGCTCTTTATTCTACCACCACTTCTGTCAAAAGTTTACACATAAAAAATTTTACAAACTAAGAGTTTTTCATTTAAAAAATTTATATCTGGGTGTCTGTGACTCACATTTCCCCCACTGGCTTCCAGGATTGAGAAGGAAACACTGAGAAGGTGTAATGCTAAAAGCTTGGGTCTCTCTTCTGCAGTTTTGCTCACAGATCTGCCCCTACATGAGATGCTATTTAGAGCTCCATCTTGTGAAACCTTGAGCCATAAGACCAAAATCATTTATCAGTGTGAGAAATCCAAGAAACAAAGGCTGATTTTAGCTCAGGGTTTCAAGCAAAGCTATTTTTTGATGCCATTAAGCTACAATTACAGCATTCTTTGGGTTCACTTTAGAGCTTCAAATAAAAAATACCCAGGCCACAACCTTAGTGATGGCAGCATGGCTTGGTTGAACTAATTTTCTTAGATTTGTCTAATTTACATTTTCAACCAAGTATTAAGCCTCATATGCACTGAGAAATGCAAGTACAACAATCTGCTGTGGCGTGCCTTAGCAATATACACACTACTGAAATATTAACATAGTCACCCCACCAGTCTATAAAACTATGAAATAAAAGTCAAAAATAAGTGTGCCAATGCAGATACTTGGGACAGAGAAAGTTAAAGGAGAAAAAGAGGTGGAGCACAGAGTAATCAGAGCAAGGACAGAGGCAGGAAGACCATACTCAGGATAGCAGTAGCACATTTGGGGAATGCCAACCTAAATTAACATTCCAAATGATCCTTTTTTTCCAAACAGCTTGTCCCACTGTCATGCACACACTTCCAAGAAACACTGGAAAAGATAATGGTGGAGCAGAAAAACGAAGAAAGCTCAGTTTTTTTAAAAAACTCACATGAGGACAGCTGCTGACTGGAATGCACTGTTTCTTGCGACACTCTGTCTTGCCTTTCACACAAGCACAGATGGTGCAGTTCACAGAGGACCACATCTCTCCATCCTGCAAGAGGGAACATGATATAGTATCAGCTGGGGTGGCAACAAAAAGCTATTTCAGCAATGTATCATTGCACAAGAAAGGATGAATTTCCCTGTTGGCACTGTGTCATTGTTTAGTCTAAATTATTTTGAGGTGTCTGTCCATGGCCAGTTGGATTCAAGACAGAGACCAAATTCAGCCAGGTTTTCTTCCCTTTGGCCTTGTTGGTAAGAAATTCATTTTTCCAAAGCTAACCAAATCACATCTGCATTTTTCAACAGTGTCCTGATTATTTGCATTGTTTTCTATCCAATAAGCATCTGAGTTGTGATCACACCTACCACAAATTTTCATTTCAGTTCACATAATCAGAAAAACCTGATTCTGTGTTGAGTGACATCTTTAAGTGTTGCACATGAAAATATTTGATTAAGATGTCAGCAGATAGTGAATTTATTCCCATATGTAGCATCTTTTCAACATAGGGCAGGAATGGTCAAATAATTCTAATTTAGATTACTACGGCACTTTCATGGATATCTGATCTGCTAAACATCTGAAAATACTTAGAAGAGATACAGTGTTGAATCTCTCAAAAGCAGAGCAGGTAAGACAGCCTATGTATAGCTCTGAAAATATGAAGTGTAGAGCATAATATGCCTTGTGGTCTTGTCCCCACTTGGGATGAATTGCTTGTGGAACTGCCCTGGCTCCTTTTTACACGGTGTTGCATCTGCCAAGCATGGTTCCTAAAACATTCTGTCTCACCCACTTACAGTCTTATGCTAGTCCGCTTAGAGCCAAAGTGTGCATGTTTTCTGTTTACAGGGCTGCTGGGAAGGAAGGGTGAGGATAGACCTGACAGGAACAGGCAGTTCAACCAGACAGCTGTGAATAATTATGTGCCCACCTCAACATGATGTTCTGACCAGAAACAGAAACAGACTATATCTGAAATGCCAAGGAGACTAACTTATTCAGCTCAGCTTGCTTCATCAAAGGCTGTCTCTCTCCTATTTTTTGTTTCTAGGGCATGTTTCTATTGCCTGGAGTTTCTGATGTTCTTCGGTCTCTAATGACCACTCACCAGGCATCTGCCAAGATACCAGAATACATCACAGCTGACTGCATGCAGCTGCCCTGAATTTTTGTCTTACAGCTGGTTTTGCACAGGAGTGCAAAAACACATTTGCTGTGCCCATTCTGTGTTAGACCATTGACTTCATAGAGCAATATTGAATTTACTTTTTAGCACACAAGGCCAGAAATGGATGTACTGTCTCGTTATTTTTTCACACTCCATATAATACTAGTAATATATAATAAAATCTTCACAAGAAGCAGAATATTTTAGTTGGGTGCCTAAGAAGTAGGCATTTGTTCCTGAAGCACAATGGTGCCAGTGTGAAAGTGCCAATCAGATGGAGCATAGTCTCAGCGTACAGTAGGTTCACAAGTAATTTCCAGAATAAACACTTCTGCTATGTACACAAAAGATGGAATAAATGGGAAGCAATTCTGGCTGAGCAAACCAAGTACTCACACAGGACTTAACATTTGATCTGATTCAAGGGTCTCTTAATTCACAGATGGCCCATGAGGTGACAGAATCTTTTTCTGACACAGTGTGAAAAAAAGCTGCACCACTTGGAAAAACAAATGGGGTCTCAGAAACAGCAGAAGCATTCTGCAGGGAATCCCTTGTGATTTTAATACATAGGGTGAGAGTGCAGTAGGTAACAGTTATTACATGGCTATCCCAGTATAAGATGTCAGGGGTGCTGTCCTTAGCAGAGATGTGAAATGTAGTAAATCAAGTAACTTTCAGCCAAAACGAACTTCACAAAGCTCTTGTTGGCTCAGTTATGGAAAAGACTCTGGCTCAGCAGATAAAGCCTACTTACCACTCAGAATATCTCCTTCATGAGTATCAGTGTTTGTTTTAGAAAGCAGAGCATTAGTATCTCTTACTAAAAATGAATCCGCTGTCATGAAACTGCAGCTTGAACATCTACATACAGAGGGGCAGACAACATGCAACATTCAAGGGGGAACTAAACTTTAACTGTTGACTATCGGCAGAATTTATGCAAACTCAGAAAAAAAATGAACAGATGGAAAATTTTACAAAGCTTTGTCTCTGAGTTGTTCCATCATCAACTAGGATGGCGACGATTCTGCTAAAAACAAGTCACAATAATAATTTACAGCAAACTCATGCTATTTTGGCTGTTACAACGGCACCTACCCTTGAGCCACGTGTGAAACCTTACCTGGAAGACCTTATTGCCAAACTTGCACACTTTCACCTCCTCAGGAGAGATGTATGAGACACATTCCTTGCAGCAGTGGTCTTTGTTTTTATTACATTCACCAGGAAGTAAGCATCTCTTCTTACATATCACTGTTGAATCCTAGGTACAGAGGTGAAAGGAAATCATAAAATCATCACCAAGATGTTTGTGCTCCTGTGTATCCTTATATATTTCTGTTTGCTCAGTCATTGCATCCACCCAAGCCACTGGACAGGTGCTTTGAACAGGTCAGCTCAGAGAAAATAAATATTATTTATAGATAAAGGGAATCTTCCATGGTCTATGAATTTAAAGCCTAGCTTGCACTTCTGTTGACCTGCAAAATCTCACTGATTTTGGTGGCACTTTTATTTTTTTGCTTTGGTAAAAAACTTTAAGATGTTGCAGTCATGTTAGGGAACTAAATAAAAAACACTGACCTTCAGCAGAGATATGTTAATTCATAATTTAGAAAATCCTCTTCCAGTCTAATGCAGTCTTAAAGAGGACAACATAATCTGAGCAACTTTATTTTGCATCAGACAGGGTCAGGCATCAAGTCTCAACTGAGACTTAAACTTTCCTAGCACAACTGCAAGTGCTCTTCAGATCAGATTCTTTGAGACCACACAAGATGCCAAAGAATCAGGCTTACAATTCCACAGCCCTACAAATTACTGCTAAGCCAGACAACCATCAGCATACAATATCTAAGCACTGTGGACTTACCTTGCATGTACACACTGTGCAGTTGTCATAGATAAATGAGGAACCATTATCATACACATTGCTGTGAAAAAGGCAGCTTCCAAATGGGAGGTCGAACACTTTCCTCTGTCCTGAATATGAATAAACAGTAACAGAAACAAAATGTGGTTGAAAATATGCCACATTGTCAACAAAAATAGTAGGGCTTATTGTCACCAAATTCATGTGCAATGTGTCATTTATGAAGCATTATGTGCTTCCATTTCAATCTGAAAAATACGTACTTTTAACAGTTCGCTATTCTTTTGGTACACATTCATCACTGCACATTCTACTGTGGGATGGAATATAAATGATTTACAGCATGTTTATAAAGGAAAAATCTTTCTTCTTCTCATCATAAAGTGCACAGTGCAGCTAAAGGAATAAAAAAGTAAGCACTGCAAACTCTTAAGGTAGGTACACTTAAACTAGTTTAAACAGTCTTTAACTTAAAGCAATAACTTATCAAATAAAGCAGTCTAAACTTCTTTTAGCATATCTGCCTCAGGGGCTCACAGCAGCCAAGCTAAATCAACTCAGTGACACTGATCCAGAAAAAATCACAGGTGTTGTCCAGTCTCATTAAGATAGCTTGGTGTACCATGTGTTCATGCAAGACGGCAAGAAATATAGGAATTTGCGTCGTTTATGAGCAGAATGAACACAAGATATTTAGTTTCCATAATCTGAAAATTACTTGGGTTTAATGACAGTGATACAAGGGTTTGGGGCACTATACAAGGAAGGCAGCACCAAAATCAAATCCTTCCGGAAGTCATGCAATCCTGCAAATACTTTCAGACCCAAGTTACAACACAGTTTGCACTCCTGTAAGCTTCTCTTATTCCTCAGCTTCTTTCTCAGTAAGTTATTTTTATAAAATGACTATTATAATACATACACATGGGCTCTTCACAAAAACACTATACTTACTTTCCTACTTTTGAATTTCCCTGTTTACTGTTGGAGGCGGGTAACTAATAAGTACTTTCATGCGTGGTTGTCACTCTCCCACCTTATAATTTCTGACGTCTAATGTTTAATAGGCATCAAATCCAAGGTAGGGAATTCCCACTCAAAGTACATATTAAAAGTGCTAAATACTAGGCCAATATTTTAGCTTTCAAACCATCAGGTCTTGGCACACTGTAATTCCTTCCTTTTTCAATAATTCTTGATAAATGTAGAGCATCTTTAAAAAAAAAGTTCCATTTTCCTCTCAGATATAAGTGAACAAAAGGATAAGCATACAGCAAAATCCATTGGATTTGCCTTCAGTTTTTACAAATTGAATGTTAAACAAAAGTTATTAAATAATTGCTTTTGTTCTGTTAGACACAATTTAAACATCCCTCTCCTGCAAATTAGCTGCTTGGAATTAACCTGTGATTGCATAGCCAGCCTTCTTTCACAGGATGCGTGTCTTTCTCAAAGAGTTTTATTTATCTTGCAGGACTGACATAAGGAATCAGTTGAGGATGCTCAGTAGTCCTAAAAGGAACTGCTCTATATCCATGCACTACTTAGGGGCAAAGCCATGCCGCAGTCCTGCCTGTAACAACACTTCTGCTGCTCACTGTGGGGCCAGGACTTCAATTGCAGAGCTTGTGTCAGCAAATGAACAAAAGTCCAGTTCTCTCCCACACTATGTCGCCATGCCTTGCAAACTGCTCAGCACAATCCCAGGTGGCCTACCCAGTTCAAATAGTTGGTTAAAAACCACTGTCAAAGGAGACACCACTTTAAAAGATGTGGTGATGAAGATATTGGCTTAATGATTGTCTTTGCTGGCTCATAACCACTAGTTAAACTAATAATTCAAGTCCCAGTAGACTCCACAGCATTCTTCTAAGCTATGTCTGCTGAGTATCAGGAATTCAATTGCAGGGAGGTCCTTCATATGATACTTTAAAAACCATGCCTCAGCATCCCTGGAAATTTTTCTCTTTCCCAACTGCCATGCAGTGTGTTACTCATCCCTTGGCTTTACCTCCCCACCAGAACTTTTAACACTTCCTTGTAAGTAGACATAATCTATTCCCAGGTATATGAAATGCTTTAGAGTAAAAACTACATAAAATGAAATACATTATTATTACTGAATTTGTTTACATTCTAAGAAGGGAAAAAAGAAATTGTAGAAAGATTCCCTTGAAGCAGTCAAAAATTAAAGCTGCATTTAGAATGCCTAGTTCAAGGAGGTGAAAGTTCAGTCAGGAAAAGCATGGGGAGGACAGGACAAGGGGAGTTTTCAGAAGGAAAGGAAAAATGTTCGCAGCCAAAAGAGAAGCTCAGCGCTTGGACTGTTCTCCTCTCCATTTCATTCCTCTACTGCATTACTCTCTGGTACTGTGGTTGAATGTTCCAGGCCGATATTTATTTACCTGAAGCACTTCTCAATTAGCAAATAAATAAATTCAGGTTTGTTTCAAGCAGTCAAAAATGTAAAGTATTACCAGAACCTGGTACTCTACATAGCTTTGCTGGCTCCAAGGCCAGACATCTCTGTATCTCTAACCTAGACCTGTTAAGAGATTTCAGATAAAAATATAGTCAAAATTACAAAAAGTTTCCATTGAAGGACTGGAAGTAATTAGCTCTGAAATTTTCCAAACCTAGTTATAACCCTAGTTATAGACCAAACTAAAGTCAATTTACTTGGTAGGATGTAAGCGCTCCTTGTTTAAGAAATAGATGGAATGTTAACCTGTGGGATCTGTGGACATAGTAAGAGCACAAGGCAGTGCCTTATTTTGCACTGCCTAGCTTGTCATGTCCTGGAAGAACCAACCCTTCTTAGAGGCCTATGACTCACACCTTTAAAATGTGTTGGAAAGATGTAATTGAAAATATTCCTGGATGACAGTGTGATTCCACCTTAAGAAGGCTATCATGAGATGGACTCCTGGATCCATGGCCTCTCTGACAACAGTTTCTAAAAATGCAATGTCAGTTCAGAAGTTTCCTCTGACCTGCATTTCCTCAAAAACCAAAAATGCAAATGCTCACTCAAGCAATAATATGAGATGATGAGGCCTTTTTCTTGTGGCAAACTCCAAAGGAACATTTCCTCCAGCTCAACCTCCTTTGTAAAATATATGATGAAGGTGGGAAGCATCGCTATTTTTTTCTTTTAAGCAAGGCAACTGGTCTGTGTTCAAATGCTCTTCTGCAGCTGCTTGCTTAACCACAAGCCTAACACTGACCATTCAGAGTACCTGTTCAAAATCTGTGGATTATAAACTCTGAGCAATAGAGTCTCTTTCACCTCCTGGAATTTACCAGTACTGTGAAATACTAGTCTAAAATACATTATGCACAAACATATTGTATAAATTACAAAATTCCTAAGGGAAAAAACACTCACCTAAGCATTTGGGGCAGCACTGTCCAGCAGGAATGTGACTGAGGTGCTGGGGACATGAGAGAATGGGGCAGACTTCTTGGATACACTGTGTCCTGCCACCCTGAAGGAAAATAGGCTCCATTAGAAAGAAATTAAAACAAAACATCAAGCAAATGTGTGTGCACGAGCGCGCACACACACACACACACACACACACACACAGAGGCAACAAGGTCTTGAAAAGCCTTACCAAAGCAGTATTTGCCAACAGAAATTTCTGCTTGCATCAGACATACAGGACATGTACAACTGTCCTTCAAGAGTTTCTATATTGCTTGCAGAGACCTTGGATTATCCATACTTTTTTCAATCTCTCAAACAATGAATGTAGTAATTGAAGAAACAGTGTTTTTCTATCTTATTTCTTGGTGTGGATATGATAAAACCAGGGAAAATAAAATCATTATCCATGAACATTTCCGGATGTTCCAAAAAGTTATTGAGCAATTTTTTATATTATTCTTCATCTCCTGTGTCGTGCCCTTCTAGGCTTGTCTGGGACAGGGATTAAGTGCTGAAGCAAGATGAGAGCAGGTGTTCTTCCCCTATGTCTGTGACCTCAGAAGCCAAGTAAGGCGAAATCACTTAAGAAAGAACATTCTTGTTAGTTTCCAAGTCCAACTATACAAACCCAGAAGGTCTGCTTTCTTCAGAGGACTGAAAACCAAGTGGGTATATGAAATTCTGGGAATGAATGAGGAAAAAACAAAAGAAAAGAAAAAAAAAAAAGCAAACTAGACTGGATATATCCTGCTGTGTCATAAACAGAGGCAAAGACAAAAGCATAGAAAATATATTGAAAATTGAGTCAGTTAAAGAGATCTTATTTCTCATTCTGCTCTGTTGCCTGATTACTTCATCACGCTTTCAGAATACTGTTTAGCTCTAGACCCTCTACCAACATGTGTTCCATATGCTTATGAGAGGTCCAGGCTGCCAAACTTTAAAAATCAGTCCACCTTTTTCTCAGCAAGTCAGGTTTTTTCATCTAGCTGTCTTGCTTTATTTATCACTCAGAGCTGCAGGCTCATCCCAGCAATAAGCTTTGGGTTCCTGATGCTGTGATTGAAGGCTTACAAACAGTCTCCTCCAACCTACATGCTGAATGGCTCTCGGGGCTCCCTGGGGAGAGATGGAAAAAGCCGTTCATTTTGAAGAGCTCCGTGCCTGAAATGATGGCATACCACTCCACTCCTAATGGCCTCAGTGAATCATGTAAAAGCTTTTACATATAGGCAGACCCACTGTTGCACAGAAAACAACATACTGACTGTACCCCTGTTCTATAATAAGTTTTCAGGCACTGAAGTCTACCTGTCCCATGGGGCTACCAAAGCATCCTGAGTGCACATGGCTGAGGACTGCTCGTAATTCTTTCACTGCAGCATGCAGAAACACAGACCTTATTGTAGACTGAAACGACTGCTCTAAATTAAGGGTCAGACCAGAAACTTGACAAAACTAAATTAATTCTTTAGTGATGTTCTTTAGTATGCTCAGGGAATAGCTCTGTGAGAAGAGACACAGGTGCAGAATGAAAGGAAAAAAGCAAAGAAGGGCTCTCTGAAGTTGTGCTGTGATTCACCCAGGGAAAAAGGCTACAAGAAGCCAAAGTTCAAACTTCGGTGACAATTCAGCAAAAGGGAAAGCAGGGCATGGATGTCTCAGCCAGACTGGTAACAGGATCAGGGATATATCCATGGAAGATAATGAGGAAAGGCTGAGGGAACTGGGACCGTTCAGCCTGGAAAAGAGAAGGATTCAAGGTGACCTAATTGCAACCTTCGAGTACCAGAAGGGAGCCTACGAGAAAAGATGGAGAGAGACTGTTTAGAAGAGCAGCTAGCAATAGGAGAAGGAGAAATGGCTTTAAACTGAGAGTAGGCTTAGATTGGGTATTAGGAAGAAAGTCTTTACTGAGAGTGTGGTGAGACACTGGAACAGGTTGCCGGGAGAAGTGGTGGGTACTCCATTCCTGCAAGCATTTAGAGCCAGGCTGGATGGAGCATGGAGCAACCTGGTCTAGTGAAAAGTTCCCCTGCACACAGCAGGGGGATTGTACCTAGATAATCTTTAAAGTCTCTTTTAACCCAAGCTATTCTATGATTCTGTGAAGATAAAGCAATACTTCAACATGTGGTAGGCACAGGTCCATTCTTGCAATCTTGCTGCTGCATTTAATACTCACATAAGCTATGGCTCTGCAGAGCTGCCATGGAGTTTTGCTTCACTGACAGAAGGAATCAAAGCTCAAGCTTAGCATGCTATTGAGATGTTGCCTTTGTAGCCTCTTGAATAGGTATCTTCATAAATACAAAATGCCATGGATAATGAATATTTTCTCACTTTAGCCTTTTGTTTATAGCTCCTGCCTTACTTTTTGTACTGTCTCCTCTGTGCAAATTAAGACTAGTTCCACCTGTCTCTTCACCTCAGTGCTACTCCTGCTTCCAGCTGGAATGCTGCTTTTTAACGCCAAACTATTTTCTAACTTGCTGCTGTCCCAGGTAGGTTCTCCCAGGCTTCAGTTTCATTCAAGTGCAAGTTCAAAAACAGTCTGAAACAAACAACGTGTACCATTTAAAGTAAGAATAATTCTACCTGCCCTAAAGAACTTAGAGAGGTAATTAACTGGGCACTTACTAAATGTTAAAACACACAAAATATTTCTATTTTCTTAAAACTCTCAGTCATCGTAATTCAAGACTCACAAAGCATTCAGAATACCTGTTTTCAAAGCAGCTGATGCAGCCAGTGTTTTAAATTGCATGGACTAGAGATGGGTAGGAAAAAAAATGAGTGCAACAAAAGTTCAACAAAAATACCAAAAATCAATAGAAAAAATAACTCTGGAGAGTAAGAAGATTGGCTTTGGACAACTTAAGCTAGGATTACAACACCTTTCCTCTTCCATTTCTCAATTGCATCTACATCTTTTAGCTCACATTTCCTTGCATGATATCTCCCAGGCAGCCCAAATGCTCCAGGTCAGGAGGAAAACCCTCCAGTTATTCCAGTAAAACCAAACCTGAATTGGAAGCCAGCACAGACCAATAAAGTACAAGTGACATCTGCTTCCTGTGAGAAATGCTATTCAAGATCAAGGCAAATAAATCCTTGAGCAATAGTTAACCTGAAACCTTAATCAGAGGAGGCTGCTGCAGCTCAGAGTTTTCTGGAGGTAACAGATTTTGTAAGAAATCTATTGTCTACAAAGAAAATATTCACTTTCCGCCTTGTAGATAAATAAAAATACTGTACCTCCTGCTGCCACCTCATATCTGCAAGATAAACCAAAAGGCTCTGAAGCATCAGTTCAGCAGGTGGTGTGGACTGAGGTTTCATCTTGTCTAAGCACTTTTCTCAAGAGACAGAAGAGAGAGGGAGATGAAACAGTACTTTCTAACGCTCCCGCGAGAGCTCCATCTTTGAGAAAGACAGATAACAAATCCTTATTTAAATGAAAGCATGGAGCTGGTCCATCTAGCCATCCATTCACTTCTGCTCAGCTCCTACCTCAATTATGATATTTTGCTGTTCAATAAGGACACCTTGGCAGTGTTGACACACCCATCCAGACTATGACCAACTGCTGGAGACACTGGATGAAGGACAAAGGGGCAGTTTCTGGGTAGGTGTCCTGGTTTAGGGCACATGTCTGGTGCACAGCCTGTGTGCTGAGATAGACAGAGAAAAAAATGTCTGCAGAAAAATGTCTGCAGGTTAGGAGTCTCTTGTAATTAATCCCTGAAAACCTTCAAGTTCATCTACCATGAGGGCAAGAAAGTGACCACCACCACAGCTTGTCTTTAGCAGATTTTTAAAGAGCTCATGAAATCCCAGTAGGACAGAGATTTCCACACACCCAATTTGTTTGCTACTGTTAATGAGCATGTCTAAACTTAACAATATTTTACATACATGTTATTTGAAGTTAAAGGTTAACATCAGTATTATCAAGAAACAGGTTTCTTGTGGCTATCTCATTTTCTATTTGACTTTCAGGTTTCATCTCTGTGCTTTAGTAAAGCTATAAATCATCTAAAAAGATTCTTCCTTAGTTTTGCCCTATGTTCACCTTGCACTTGAATGACTGCTCATCCTCTAACAGAACTAAAATTTCCATTGACTTTACAGAATATTTAGTCTAAGTGGTGACTGGCATTACAATTCAATGGATGCACATTAATTTTTAACTTTCATTCTAGAAGTGTGAAAAGTTTCATTTGCAACTAGTGAGCCTATCCTTTCAGGGAAAAAAAAAAGGAAATATCAAAATAACATTTCTCTCAACTCTGGGATACATATTCCAGACATTAAGAGCAAGGTCAGAGACACACACTGTAGACTCAGCAGGGTTGTTGTAAGAACTAAGACAGATGTTCAAGGCTGTCTCCAGCTATGAAGAAAGATTTTACGCCACCAGCACGAAAAAAAAACTTTGAAAGTTCAACAGGGTCACTACTGAGCAAGTCTGCCCCATGCCAGTGGAAAGAGAAGCCAAATAAACACACAACTGTGTGACTGTTTGTCTTCAACTACTCTGCCCCAGTGCAAGTAACTACAGTCACTATGAACATAATAAGAAATATCATTTCTGTGACAACAAAAGCAAAAAGGCAATAAATAGACATATACCAATAAAGAGATGGACATATTATTTAAGAGTCAGTTAACAATGAGTATTACCATTCTGGAATTAATAAAATATTAAGGAATTCCAGAATTTGTTTCATTACAGCACATTGGCGGATATGTATAGGGCTTCCTAGGTGAACTGGATGGTGTGTTGGCTTGCATATACCTGGTGGCCCCCAGAAGCTCTGACTTATTAACTACTCTGTGACAACAAAGACTTTGACTACCTCCCAAACATATACTAAAAAATTAAACCAGGATAGCAACATGTACTATGCAAGCATCTCCAAAATGCCTCTGGAATCATGTGCCCTGAAAACCCATACTTTGATTTTACAATCAGATTACAGTCCCTGATATGCCCTGTAAGTAGATTTCGGGCACAATAAGGAGAGGATACTCGACTTAGAGCATGGGTTTAATCTGGAAATTTAATCTGGAAAGGTGTTCTCTTCCCTAATCAGAAGAAAGACAGTCCACTTCTTACAAGAATGCTGGTGCAGCATGGGGTGGACAGCCTCTGGAAATAACTTTACCCCTACACAGTATGTCAGGGTGCCTGAAACAGCCATGTCATGCACAGTCAGAGTTCCCAGGAAGGGTCACAGGATGAAGATCTTTTGGAAATGCACAAAGTAGTGATACAGTTCTCACCATAAAAGCAATCAGCACATCAGACAGACAAGCCAGAGCTTCCCACATCCCTCCAGCCTGATCTATTGTCTAGATTAGGATTTTTAAAATCCCTCTCTAGAAAATGTTGGATAAAATTCATAATAGGGAGATCTTGAGTTTCAATTCAAAACAGCAGGTATTTATACTGTCTTGTATGTGCCAGATTTTTAAACTTTGAATCTAGATCTCAAACCCTATTTTCTGCAATATCAGTCCTATGGGAAGGCTTTAGAAAGTGGCCCTGTTGACAGTATAAAGTGGTGTTGTAAGAACTGTGTGTGAAGCAAATACTCTACAGAGCTCACATATATTTTAATACCAGGTCATACAGATTAATGTGGATATAAATAAATATTCTTAAATGTCTTAAAAATCACCTACAAATCTATACAGATTAGATATGGTAAGATAAAAGATTCTTGTGAAATAAATTACTAAACCAACTCTGGAGCAAATCAAAGGCACAGTTCTTGAAATTACTTAAATTTTTAATCTCTGTTTGATGCAAGGGCATTCCTTGACATAGAAAAAGAAGCATAAAAAATTCCACCAGTTTCTAGCAGGTAAAAATTTGTCTTCCACCACCTCTCCTTCTATATGTTCCCTTACGATATAACTTGTTAGGTATACAGTCTGTGTCATCAACAAGCTGCAATAACAAAAAAGTCTGACTAATTGTCTCCAACTAATGTAAATTCATGTCCCTGAGTTCTTAGCAAATAGCAAGTGTAGTTGCAAAGTGTCACAGAGTTAGAAGATCTTGACCTAAAACCAAGAACCAAAATGTCTCCCTCTTTTGGAAGTTACTGAGTATATGGTTGCATGCATCTGCTGAAGGAATAACTGCATTAATTCATTAGTTAGTAATTTAGGATAGAATGAGGGCTCTAAATACTGTTATCTGTTCCAAATTATGTGTTATGTTAACCAGTGTGTACAAAGTGACATGAAGGTGCCAGGTCTATCCAGTCTTGCCATCCATTCCAGTTTGCAAGATCCACTGTTCCTGGGATGCACTAGATGAAAAGATTTCTCTTTTGAAGAGGGAAGTGGGCTGCTCTGTGTTTGCTGAAATATCCCAGCATCCTCCCAGGGATTGAAGTATGCTCTTCTGGGATATAGCTCTCCACTTTGAAATCAGACTGTCAGGGAACTGCTGGTCCTGCTTCTTTCAAGTTTCACAAAAACATGAGTTGCACTGAGTGTCCTGTGGGAGGAGGTGGAAGACCAGGGTAATTGCTGCCTTGGGTGAAATGGACCATTCTGGAACATGAAATTATAGGCTGCACAGTAACTTCCTTTAAGGTATGCACAGGCAGAGACACTGGTCCTAAATTTCACAATTGCTGGAACTGCAGAAGGGTTCCTTGGAGGAGGTCACAGTGGTGAGTGCTGAAAGCACTCTGCTCTCAGCTGGGGGACAGTGCAACCAGCACTTGGCCACATTTCTCCAGTCTAATAGCACTGTGCAGAAGGGTTGCTGGGATGATATTGCATCTGGCTTTACAACCCAGCTGAAATCGAATCATTTGCTGACCCAATAGCCTACTTGCAAAGTCACACAGCTGAACAGGCAGCAGCTCTCTCCCCTCTAGGGCTTCCACACTGAGCTCTTGGCTCTGTTCAAAGTGATGCTGTAAATCCCTGTCCCCCTTCTCTTGGAAGCCCTGAAAGGTTTAATTGTGGTGCATACTTTCTCCCTTTCAGGCTGATTTCCTAAGGAAAGAAGGCTTAAGGAGGCGGAAACCAGGGACATCTGTAGTTTGTGAATCACTGACTAGCTCCAGTCACAAATGATCAAGGGACTACTCTGAAAAAGGTATATAGAGACAAAACAGCAAAAATCAAAATTACAGTATGATCTCAAGAACATTAAGTTCCTACAAGTTGTTTTTTTCCAAAGTCAGACTCCTGTGGAGAATAGAGAGCCTCTGAATTCTTTCTTAGTAGGAACTCCAGAAAGCATCCTACAGTGGTTGGCAGCAGCTGGCCTTCCAGCCAGCATCTCCCAGACCTTCTGCCTTTCATTCAGTGAATGCTTGTGCCACGGTGGTGCTGGGAAAAAACACAGATTTTTGCAGACAGGACAGATCAAGTCATTCATCTATAGAAACAGAGCTTTGCTGCTTCTGCTGTTCTGGGAACATAATCTCTATTCCTAGGTTAACAGGCACAGTGTCCCATACCTAATGCACTTCTCCCATGAGATGAGGCGTTTCTCTTCATGCCATTCCTGTGTTGGCTTTTTCACTCCCAGTACCTAAAAGGATTCATGGTACCTGCATCCCAGACTGGCCATCAATTATCCTAAGTCCTGGATGCTTTCAGATGCAGCCCATGTATTTGTTCTGCTGTGAGAGACATTATTTTATTGATCCTTCTCCTGGACAGTTCAACAGCTGAGGCTTTTGCCCAGGTTAGGTCTGTTTCTCTCAACAAATCTCTCCTGCAAGCAGAAGTAATGTATCCCACAAATTATTCTGTCTTTCATTAGGTAGTTTTTAATGTCTCTGAAGTTTCATCCAGAAGGCAGAGCTTCCAACAATGTAATCTATTTCTTCTGCTGCTAGTTGATTGTAAGTTAAGGGAAAAAAAAATCCAACAGAAACAGTATGTCTCAAAAACTCAGAGATGTCTGGATTCACACTGCACCACAAGCACCTTCGTGGACTGTCTAATTATCCCAGGCACTATTTCCAACAACAGATCAACACTTTCCATGTTTTGGGTTTTTTTCCCAGTGAGAGACTATTTAAAAAGTTACCTTAATTTTCTTAAATTTACCAACTACACTTAATGCCTTGATGTTAAATAGCTGGTTAGTTCTTGCTTTCCATATGGCGATGACTGGCCAGCATCTCAAATCCAGCTTTTCCTCTAGTCTGAATTCTTTCACATCATCTCCATCCCTTGCTGCCATTTCATTCACTTACGAATCAAACTCTTCCTTGCTGCAGGTCTCATTAAACTGATTGCTGTCACTGTGCCTTATAAAGTTCATGCTGGGTAATTGTATCAAAAGGCTTTAGCCTTCTGGAATTAAAAATAGCTCATTTTTAGTAGGCAACTACATAACAGTAATGCCACAACCACAGGTACCACTGTCCCTATCCTCCACATACATTGGTGTTTTTTATGAACCAGATGTCTTTATACAGCCTATGCTTCCCCCTCTAATCTCCCTGCCAGCTGCTGCACGGGGCACACTCAAACAGAGCCAAGGTTGGAGGTTAGAATATATACACCAGGTGGAAGAGGTAGATTTTAAGGCAGGATGTAGGCAAGCACTGCCCCAAAGGTCATGTAACCCAGTGGGGGTTTTCTAGTGATTTTCAGTCCACTTTGGATGACAGCACTTTCAACAGCAGTCCCAGAAGTTGCACAGGCAATGGTGAAAAATGAGGCAAGACAGCCACTTAGGCAGGAATGGGTCAGGAAGGCAGCTGCACACTGCAGAAAGGGTGCTCTTCACCACCTTGGGGGTAAAGAGCTGCAGCTTTTTGGGGACAGCAGATGGGAAGAAAAGACATTGGCAAGGAAACAATTCTGGCACACCACTGCAGAAGGGAGTTCAGCTATTCATGATTAATTTAGCTGTTGCACCAGAGGTCTCCAGTGACTACAGAAGCTTTGCTGTGAGCCACATGATTATTTATTTCTCTTCAAAAAAGAACTGTTTCTATGAAAAATTGCAATAAAACATGCTAAGCTGGAAACTGTCTGTGGCCAGAAAAACTATTAAAAACCACCAACAAGCTTCTTCAGCTTATTCGTGTCCTTTTCCAGATAATAAGAAAGTTAAGGTTAAATCCAAGGGACTTTCCTAACTTCAGCTATTAGAAGCAGAGCAGTAGCTCTGTAAAACAGGTCTTGGCTTCTTGCAGCCATGACTTTTCCCCTGAATCAGTTGGAGCCTGCTTTGTTTTCATTGGCATCAAGAACACATGAAGCACAGTCCAGTGGGTGTACAGTTGTGTATACACCACCAGTGCATTTGCATAACGTTTCAAAGTCCTAACTCAATGCCTGCAAAATGATAGCCACTGCCACAATGTATTTATATTAGTCATTCGCTTTTCATAAGATAAACTTGCACAAAGAGGTTTTTTTCTCTTTATTTTGGCTTCTTTTTCTACAGCATAAGCTTTGTGATAGTGCCTCACAAGCTTTTCTTACTACATCCTACAATAAACGGTACTTCTATAAACCCCACACTTTGGCAACTATCGACGACACCCTTCACCCCCACATTACTGTGCAGTACTGGCCTCCCTTCTGAGAACAGCTTTTCCTTCTGAACAGTTTGTTCACAGAGATACAGTTATTAAATCCCTCCTGTGTCCCCAGTGTGTTTCTTGCACACACAGAATACTAGCACCATTGTGGCCCTGAGAAAGGTGACAGTTCTGACTCTCACTTCATCATCATTCTTTAAAATGCTTGGTCACAACCAGAAACTCTACAGATGTATCCGCACAGCTTTGCCTTAGAGCATTAGTTTTAAATAATTCCCCTTAAGTTATCTGCAGGAATATATTGCAAGACTTGAGTGAATTAAATCTCCAAATGCCCAAATTCTGACATCTGGCATTTAGATACAAAGTAAAGACTTTCTATTCAGTAGATACTTTCTTATAGACAATATGAATGTCATTTCATGGAATGGTTTGAAATTTCAAGTTTTGGGATACAAATGTATAAAAAAGGCCATGAATAAAATCAATTAGGATTGTTCTTGGAAGAGCAAAAAAAAAGCACACAATTTAGAAGCAGCACCTACAAACCTTAACTTTTAAGAGTTGTTACTAGGTCAAAACCTACCAGAATAGTTCACATCACATCACATTCCATTCACAAGCAAAGAGAACAAATCTCCTTCTGTGATTCAGGGCAGTGAGGTATTGGAAAGAATGAGATATAATCCTTCACCAGCTATTTCTACAATTTATGGAGGACCTTGCCTCAAGGTCTGATGATATAGCACACTGGTTGGTATCTGAAGAACATCCACGATAAAATAAATCATACTGTTGTAGTAGTAGCAGTGACACTGCTTCTAGCTTTTTACAAGACCTTTACACAGGCATCTGCACTCCTTAAATGTAATGCTCCATGTATACTGGTGAGGTAACCTCAGGAAATATAGGATTACATACACTCTGCTTCCTTAATGCATCCATCAAAGGTTTTCATTAACAGGAGATCCTGTTTGTCCTGGGCTCTTAGCAAAATGAGTTAAAAATGCACTTTAAAATGTCATGTGAGAAAGAGGTGAACTGCAGCTCATTCAGAGGATTTCTTGGAAAATAAGGTTTTAGGAAAACTAGGCTACTTTTATGAAACCAGTAGGTTATGAAACTGTTCCTACAGTGAAGTAGTCACGGGGGCAGCTTCAATTTACCCGAAGTGGTATAAGATTAGACTCAGCCAGTGGTACCTATCTATAGCAACATCTGTAATACTTCAGTGCAGAATTCCACTGTTTTGTACTACATAGAGCTGTCCATCCCCAGAGATGTAACTTGGCTTTACTCCAGGGTAGGGCACACTCTGGCTTGGGATCAACATAAAGAAACATGTTTTAGTCTTAAACACAAGCCTGAGCAAGGGGTGCTGAGGAATCTGCAGCTCTCCACAAACAGCCTTGGGAAGCATTTTGATTAGGAATCATTTACAAGTCAGAGTTCCTCTGCCACTTCCTCCTTCCTCCAGGGGTAATGACTTACAGAAGCATGAGCAGCAAATGCTGACATTTCCCAGTCCTGGCTAGCAAGACTGATAAAAGAATAACAGGGTGTTTTCCTCTCATTCCTAGCTTGCAAGCAATCTGCACATGCATGGGAAGAGGGTGAATGAAACCCTAAGAAATCCATTCCTCCTTTACACCCCATCATGACACACATTCAGATATTCCAAGTCTTTGCTTCCAAGTTTTTCACAATTAAGTTCATATCTAGCTATAGCTGTTCTTTATGGATGGGATCCTGTTGCTAAATAACAGCTTCTCATTGGCTGCAAAACATCTGTAAATGGCAACTTTCTCAGAGACACCTTAGGTATGGTGAAGCATCTACAGCCATATTATGCCATTCAGGCATTTCTAGCACACCACACCTGGCTTTATTTTTGGGTTGGCCAGCCCTTTTGGCACCTGCCTAAAGGCCTGCTGCTCTTCTTGGTCTGTGTCAGCCCCATTACAGCAAGCTAACCGGCTTGGAACTTGTCTCCAAGCTAAGCTCATGAGATTCCCAAAGTGGATGGCCATACCCAAATACTCTGCAAGGCCATATATATAGGCCATGTTCAGGCCAGCTTCACTCAAAAACACGGACAGAAGAGGTGGAAATACTTGTACCTACCTTTCCAATAATGTCCTGCTAACCAAAGCACTTCAAAATAGAAGTACAGAGCAATCAAAAATTAAAAGAACTGTATGAACCATGAGGTTGTCTAGAAAGAAGGGATACATTTCCAGAACCCACGTACATTTCCAGTACGTGAAAGGGGCACGTACCCCAAGAAGGATTTTTCACATCTGGGATTTCTCACACAGATCTCACACATCTTTCTGCATTTTACATTTCAGAAAATACTTATAATTAACACTTAAAGAAAGAAAGGGGTCACACCACGTGCAATTGCAAATGCAAACTGCAATGCAACCTTATACTTGGCTTACTGTCTCATCATCAAAAACCATTATTAGTCCCTCAAAGAGAAAATAAGAAAGCAAATAAAATCTGGGTTTGGATGCAAGTGTAGGTGTCTCCTTGGCCTTGTTAAGTCTCCTTTGTACCTGTCTAATTATGTAAAATTGTCTTTAAATCAGTGACTCATTAAAGACTCTCATCGAAAACAGAAACATACATTTTTATGCATAGGATTTGTTGAAATACTAGAAAAGGGTATGTTAATTGGCCAAGCAAAAAAAAATTGAAAAAAATGTGAATTACTTATATTGCAGCCATCATCCATAAGCAGAGAACTTTGACAATTTACTTCTCCAAAAGCTCTTGTCTTTTTTTCCCTACTCTTAATTTTATTTAACATGCTCCTGAGATTACAATGCAGAACTCTCTTCTCAGCAAGTTTTCAGCATTTGCAGACCTCTCAGTTGCACACACTTTCAGTTATTAACCTTCCCTCTACTCATGCAGGGTGGTTCTCTGATTATGTGAAGAAGTGTCATTTGAAATTATTCTACAGCAGAGAATAGCTACACACACCAAATTGTAATTGTAAGTTAATATTAACGATCACTATACCTTTCAAAATGATACAGTATTTTCTTACTATTTAAAAAACAGACCCATCATATAAAACAGCTGCCATGTTTATTTAGATAAGTGCTCCTCCACTTTTATAAAGTGGAGACTGATGACAGATGCGTCTTTTAGGCAAAAATATTAATTCTAGAAATGTCAGCATCTGCTTCTTTTCAGCCTAGCCTTACAGATTCACACATCATTTTTCATCTACAACGAGAGTTTCTTTTTTTTTTGTACAGAGAATCTGAAAACATGGGTGTAAATTACTGGTCCCAAGACCTGACACTTTTATTAGCACGTCACTGGTGCTACACGTGTTAGGTCTGATTAGACATAGAAAGCATTTTCCACTGCCCATTTCCCATGCGATGAAGAAGGTTTGCACTTCCCTGACAGAAATTTCCCACCTGACTGTTCCATTTCTGTGAAGCAGTACTTGCTAAAGTTATGAGATGCAGTACAAAAATACTCTATGTAGCTCCTGGGGTTACTGGAGATTAAAAGATATGAAAAAAAAACCCAGGACAAAACAAACAAAAAAACCCTCAAAACAAAACAAATTTAAAACCTCACACAGCTACATTTTATACTGAATTCAAGGAGTCCAACCTTCTGGCTCACCCAGCTACCATTCTACAATTCATTTGCATATATTTAGTACAGTAATTGCTGTTCATTTAATCATTTACATGGTACTGTTAGTAGCTACAGGAGCTGAAGCCCTATACCTCACTCACTACAAATACACAACACTTCCTACATCACAGAAGACCTCTGCAGTACTCACATTACCTCCCAGAGAAATGCATTCCAATAGAAAGCATCATTCACGGATAATTCTGTACAATCAAACCATGAACATACATACCAACAAACAGCAATTAGAAGGCGTCTGCTAACTAACCATCAGTAACTCAAGATAAATCATCTTACAATCAGTGACCAGCTGGAACAAATTAGAGCTGCTGCAAGAATGGACCACACTGGCTAAAACGCCCCTCTGGGCAAACTCTTATATGCTGCTAACCTGTGCCACATCATCCCCAGTGACTATCCAAGACATAGCATCTGCAGACATGCTAAAGGATTTACTGCTGAAGATCCATACCTACCTGGAACAACAGCAAGCAGCCAGGTGTTCTACTCAACTGCACAAAAATGCCTCTGTTGAATAATCAAAAGCTGTCCTACCCCAACTGGTAGCTGCTCTCCACAGCCAGCTATTTTTTATTCAGATGACACTCAGGTTGTTACCCTAAACATTTCAGTGACAGTAAAACCTCTCCAGCATGGTTGCAGAGAAAGGTGCTGACAAATCTCTATATTTCAACAATTTGAGCTGGCCAGAGATGAGACATCGCTTCTGGCTTGCCTGCAGGCCACACTGACCTCTCAGCGTGGCAGTGTGCCGAGGCAATACATCTCAGAAAGAACAGACTATGAGCTGAAAACTTGAGGCTGCCCACATCCATTATAGGAGCACTTTTTGCAAAGTGCTATCACTAAATTACTTAACAAAATATTCCCAGTTTTCCTTGGAGTAGGACAGTGCAGATCTTCTCCTGTAAGAGTAAGTAATTTATTTACATAGGTACAAACAATGTGCTGCAGGTTTTAAGCATAAACAAAGAAGCTTAAAGACCAAGTTCTTGTCTGGGCAGCCTTATGATCAAAATAGGTAACACAAAGTCAGGGAACAAATGGGAAGCAGCTTAACAAAACTGCAACTGTGACTGTCCTGTAAGCTTTGTGATTTCTTTGTTTGCTTACAAGCTTTCTGCAATTTATCCTGCCTTTGCTCCTTGGCAAAAACATATTTTTACAGATGGGGCTAAAAATAGCAATGATAGAAACAGAAGACTGAAGAAACAAAGAGTTGCCAAGTGAGGTCTGCATGAGGTCTCTGCAATTCTGTGTCCAAATTAAACTGATTCTACAGCAGCCTTTGCTAAGAGCTTTCTATTTTACTATTTTCTGTGGGTGACAAGCACTTTTTCCATGGCTATGCTTAATATTCCTGAAGTCTTAATTATTAGGATTGACCACGCAGATAATGTAAAAGAAAAGTTATTCTGACTGAAATCAAGGTTGTATTTTTTTCAGAAACACCAGGGGAGTTTGATTGGCAACACCATTTTGTTTGTAGTTCAAAGACTCTGCAGGGACTTTATTTTCAAAATATTTCTATGATTTCTTTAGGAGAAAATGTTTTTTTTCTTTCATGCATTTTCAGATTGCAGAAAAAGGTCAGTTTGAACTTTTTGCAAGTGTGAGTACAGCCAAATCCTGTACACTTGCAAGCCCTGGTTAGTATTGAGAAAACAGGATTAGACAAAAAGGTCATTTTCAGCTTTGAGACTTCCCTTTCTCCCAAGGTCTCTGTAAAACTCATGCAATAAAGTTGTTCAGATGGTAACTTGTAAGCACAAACTCTCTTCCCCAGCATTGATTAAGACACATGCAAAGAGAAAAACAACCCAAAATCTACTTAGAAATCTACTCTGCTTTTCAAGGAAGGATGCCCACTGTGTCCCAGGTGTTCTTGAGGCAGCATAAGCAAGAGGCGTGTCCTTGAAGAGGACATAGGGCAGTATAGGGCTCTTGATTTGGCACAGGCATGACACAGCTCATTCCTTACTCATAAATGAAGTAGAAACAGAAAAATAAGGATGAAGAGAAATTCCTACCAGGAGCATCCCCCAAAATACTGTCTCTTCTTTCCATGACATTTAAGTAAGTGTATGTACCAGAAGCAAAAGAATTGTCATTAAAGTGAAGACACGGAAGAAAATGCATCACTCTAGATAACAGCACTACAATTTGCGTGAGACCTTCCCCCTCAACTCACTTCTGTTTCAAACAATCGGGAGCAACCAAAATAAATGTACAGAGAAGGGGATTATTTAGCAATTTCATACTCTACCCAAATGTGAAACACTTGCTTAGGAAGGGCTCCTCTTCAAAGCTAAATGAAATCTTCTCTGTATTATCCCTCCTATCCGTAGCCCTCTCAAACTTCCTTAATTAATTTTACTGCTGGTTCCAAAGAGCACTCCAAGTTGGCTCAAATTCCTTTGGATTGCATATCAGCATTAGAAACAGGAGATGTATTACTATTCTCTCTTTTTCTTTTTCATCCCTTCTTTCTAGGAGGAAGCAATGAAGGACAATCAGTCATGTTATCACTCTAGAGAATGAGGCCATTATTGCATCTGAGGCAAACTCTGGACTCCTCATGTAATTTTTACATATAGTTCTTATTTGATAGATGGTTTTTCTTTTTTCTTTTCTTTTTCCTTTGCTTTTATTCCAGCAAATTCTAACAGGCTCAGTCTATTCCATAATAATCTCATTAAATCAAGACAGGTCTGAATTATGCTCCTTTTTTCTTCCTTTTTTTCCTGCTTTACATGACTTCAGCACCGATTACAAAGCCATGATGCTCTCCTCTTCCCTCTCTCCCTGATGTCATGACAGACCTTGTTTACTTTCACTCTGCTGCTGGTTCCCCAGGAGTCAAGTTAGGTAAGATGGCTAGACAGCTTCAGGGAGGTGGCCAGAACCTCTAAGTTTAGTTAGAAAAACACTTTCCCTGTACACAGCAGAATTCTGTTGAGAACCTCCAAATGCCTACAGCGATGAGCCATGAGCTGGTAACCTTCTGCCCACTCTTTTCCAGGAGACACCTATCCACTCAGCCGGAGGGAAGGCTGGGTGTAGGTGAGTTTGGATGATGCTTCGCTCAGGTAAGAATTCACAGTGTCAAACACCGCAAGCAAAACCAGCCTCTCCAAGGCCCCATCACTACAAGGTCCTCCACACTCAGTGCTGGGCCAGCTTAGGATTCTCATTCCAGTTTTGCTTTGCGTGATGGAAGTAAGGAACGAGAACTGAATTTTAGTATTACAGAGAGACCTAAAAACAGGAAATAAATTGGAGAAGCCCTGAGTGAGATTCATTACCTGAACAAAGCCTCCACCAATTCAAAAATGTAAAGCCCATGAAGATGGTACAAAACATTTATGTCATTCCTGACCAACACAAAAGAAGGGATAAGCAAGAATTAAGGTTGCAGTTGTGATTCCAAGACCACCAGCTGATGGCTGCCTTCCAGATTTTAACATTACCACCTGGAGGCTATCCCATACTCAGAGGTTTGCCAAGTCTATCAGCTTCAGGTGGTCAGGTTATCGCAAGCCACCTATACCAGCTGCTTGAGCTCATGCAGCTGATTTTTTCTGTTTAGCAAGTGCTTTCTGGCTCCCTTCCACTGGCAGAACTCACGAGACAGGAACATACACAAGATGGGAATATTGAGCATCTGGGGATGGTAACATTTTAACCAGCACAGCTGCCGGCAGTGAACATCTGTCTGTTGTCCAGGTCTCCTTTCACAAAGAAAAATGCTCTCTCCCACAGGCTCATCTGCATACTATACAAGTATCTGCTCCCTCACTAAGTACCTTGGCCACAGTTAAGTTTGTCCACAGTGTAAATTAGCCCATGCAATGGTTTGTGTCATCATGGCTAGATTCCTTTGTATATCAACAGCTAACTTGAGTATATTGCAGCATCAAGCACACTAACTTTTTTTTTTATTGCAAGTTTCGTGTAAATGAGCCACAAAAGAACCTGAGAAGAAACAACACCTAGGAGAATATTCTGTATGACTTTTTAGCATGACCAGTACTGCATATATGTTGTATAATAACAATGTGATTACCTCAAACTACTTCTTTCCTAAAGAACATTAACACCTGGTTTGGTTCTTAAAGCTTAAAGTTATTTTCCACTCAGTAATTAAGTTATCAAGAAGCTGTCCCATCCACAGCCAAAACCATTGTTTACAAACTGTCTAGGGCCCACTCTGAAGCACTGTGGAAGATCTGGAAGCCCCTTAGATGCAGCTAACTGTTTCATGTACACCCTGCATCATCTGCATCTGTGGCAGAGGGAAGCACCACCACAACTGAAGGATGTTGGTTAAGATACAGAGAATTCCAGAATTTGGAAAGTCAAAGCCCTAGAGTAGTTCTTGAGTGTCATGTCAATCCCACCTGAAAATGCAAGCCCTGTTACAGAAAGAGCAGTGTCAGGTAGAAGGGAAACAGCACCCAGTGCTTACCACAAATCTTTCTGGCCTGGAAAGATTCTCATGCCTCCCAGGCACTGCTGGCATCACCCAGCATGAAATCACCACTAACACTGCCTGTGTCTCACAGTAGTTCATTTTGCTCCAAGGTGCAATCAACTCTTATTTTACTCCAACTCACATATTCCTACTGGTGATGTCTTGCTCTCCTAGTCTCATGACATCAACCAGAGTCTCTTGCTCTCATTAGCCAACAAAGCTTTGAAACAACTGTGTCTGGGGAGGGAATTCCTGCCTGAGAACATAAGAAGTCACTTCTCTCTCTGGTGCTTCACTATGACTTCCATCAAATACCATTCAGCTTTCCAAGTAAATGCACTTCTGCCTGTTCATCTACTGCCTCCCCTTCAGCTCAGTACAGCACAGCTTGGCACATCTCTCAGTTCCCTTTCTACCACTGCAAATTTCACAGAAATTATGTGCTTTCAACCAACAGAGAAAGTTGAGCACATTTGTGCTCAGTTTTTTCCATGCCTGGCTAAGTACACCTCTGCCATTGTTCCTAATGGTCTGAATTGCAGGAGGAGCAGCAGGAAAAAAAAGTAACCATTCTTTTACCAAATTCCTTAATATAATGATTTGTTCTTCTAATACATTTCCTGTGTTTTGAGAATTTTCCATGTTTCAGGGGAAGGTAAATAAATCCTGCAACTCACATGAGTGTTCTATTTTTGACAGTTCTCAAGGATATCAGATTAATGGACAACATTCAGTACCATGAAAATACTGTGTAAGAAAAAGGGAAGCCACACTTCCTGGGAAAATGCATAAAGTGCTCCAGCTTGAAATGTATTTTGCTGCTCTCCTGCTGGCTCATTGCCTGCCTTCATGTGGGGAGAAAGGATAAGGTGTGAAGCCAGATCAAGCTTTCTCTTTTGTCTCCAGCAGGACAAGCCACAACCAAGGAAAGAGCACTGTGAATAAGTCCTGCATACAGATGCATTTCAAGAGAGCAGGACAGGCAGTCCCAGTGGAAGGTGAGCTCATACTTAAGCCTGGCTGGCCAAATGCCCATTTTCTCCAGAAGTGTTACCAGTCCAGGGATATGGCTGTAGCTGAGTCATATGGACCTTCCCCACCTCCCAAAATTTTTCATCATTAGAGCTATCACTGAAGTAACACAAAATCATTTATCCCATTTGTAAAAGCTATAAATAATGTGTTCCATCACCCACAGTTAAACTCAAAGTTCAAATAGAACTTTTAATCCTGCTCCTTCAACATGAGAAAATACTCTGCTCACAGGATACAAGCTCCCAGAACTTGTCATGTTTGTCCAGTTTTCATGTGTAGCTATTTAATGCTAGTCCTACATCTGTATGTCACATTCTCTCTTTAAAAGCATAGTGCTTTTCAAAGCATGCCATATGCCAAAGTTTTCTCAGTTATTTCTAGCTACTGGAAGACACTTCTTCCTCTCCTTGTTCTTGGAATGTCATCTCTGTAGGTGACCCAGGAAGGTGCTCACTGCCATGCTCTGGCTAGTCTGCAGTTGCTCATTGGAAAGCTGGTAATTACTAAGGGCATCCTAATATCCCAGTTAAAGGAACACCACTGTATAGTAATATGTACCACATCAGAAGCAACCTTACCAGCAAGAGAAAACAAGGGTTTAGAGAGTGTGAGTACTGGAAGCACAGGCTATAGCAGTAGAGTGAAAAAAACCCCCAAACCTAAATGCATGATTAAACATTTAGTAAACAACAAATTACCTCCTTCATCTGCTCCAACATTTCAGGCACCTTTTCTACTTCTAAATCAAGCCAATCTCCCTCTACATCCTGAAAAAAGCCTGTAGTTTCTGGGGCATAAGACAGCACCGGACTCCTCCTCTCTCTCCTCTCCTCTCCTCTCCTCCTCACCTTCCACTGTGCTCTCTCAGAAGGGTGGGATGGTCTAGAGCCAAACCCATGGCATTTCTTCTAACTGTATCCAAGCCTAAAAAGCCTTTGACCCTCTGATTTCTACTTACTGCATGATGGGGCTCTATGTATGCTTCAGCGATGAAGTCAACCTGGCCTACCCAAGGTTTTATAATTGACAGTTTTACTATGCTTTTTAATCACCACATTCCTGGCCTCAGCATCTCTTACAGTCAACTGAAGAAACCAATAAAACTTGATATATTGTATTAAGAGAAATATTAAATTAACACCTCCTTATAGGATCTGCTGGAGACAAGACACATGCCCAGATGAACCACTCTTCTGCCTCAATCTGTCGATCCTTATGTCTGAACAAGCAGAGTATTTGGATATACAAAGCACCTAAACAGGTTATTGTAGCAGCAGGCACGATGGAAAAATGTCCATAGGAGTCCCAGTGAGCACAAAGACATTGGCTAAGTAGCTGAGATATTTCTTTTTATATATTCAAATGCCAGTGAATTGGTGATGACTCAAAATAAACAACCTTCTTGTCTTTCTGTGAAAAGTCAAGCATGCAGCAGCCAGAGCTGCCCCTAGACAAATTCATGTGGGTGCTTCTTCCCAGGATTAGCAAGGATAGAAAGTGAAAAAGGAAAAAAAATCTACATTTTATTCTACATGCTACACCACCCCAGGCTCTTCACTTCAGAGACATGAGAAATAATATGTGAATGGGAATTACTAGGGCATAGACTACTTCTCCCTCTAAAACAAAACAGCACTTTGGATAGGTACTCCTAATTACTTACTTCATAGGGTGGATCTTCCTGCTAACTCACCTGAGAGAACAAGAGGAGTAAGTGCCTTCTACCACTGCTTCCCATTAGGTCTAAAAGAGAAAGGCCCATCACCAAGAAACCATTTGCTGATTTCCAGGTGGTTACAAATGCTTGTAACCACCTGTGGGACCAGCCACAATGTCCTAAATCAAGCCCTCTACCCACTAATCCACCCTTCCCACGCTGTTTTTAGCTTGCTCCCCTGCACATCTTACCCATCAAATTAGCCCAAGAGAAGGTACGTCAAGTGTGGGATAACCCTGCAGCAAAGCTGTTGCATTCTGTTAACTGCTGCAAGGAGGCAGAGAGGCTGCAGCTGCCCCTTGGGACTCTGCATGTGTGGAAAGGCATTTCAGAGCTCTTTACACATTGTGAGTTAATGACTGGTGATTTCATTTATCTTCATTCTGATAATAACTAACAACTCCAGCTTAGCACTTGTAGCTGACCAGTCTCCAACTCAATATTGCCTTTCTCCCCAGCAGAGCACAACTGTTTAGGTTTTGTTCCTTTGTATTCTCCTATAGTTTTAACCAAAAGTCGTAAGTTAATGCCTGTTATTCCTTTATTGCCAGTTTTTAATAATTCTGTATATGCAAAAGTTTGTTTCAAATACTGCACTGTCACCAGAAATCAAATCCAACAATTTTACCCTGCTGACCTGAGTTTCATTACCAGAGAAACTATGATGGGAAGAGGTGAAAGCAAAGAACAGGAGCGCTTGTAAAAGGCCTCAGTAGCGCAAATACACACACAGGAACAGCACCAGCTGGGAAGTCAGCTCATACAGAAAAGAAGGGTCAAGCACTTTCAGGTTCCAGGGAATTATATTTAAATCAGGGTTTCACTGCATACAGAAACAGAGCTGCTGGAATCTCTGAATATGGCTCCTATTAAACGTCTGTTATTAATTGCCCAGTCAGTCATAGTTGGACATTTCTCTGCTTAGGAGCTGCTGAACTCAAGGGCAGCCCATCAGGCTGTCGTAGCACTTCACAGTGCGTTTCTACTGCTAAGTTATTGTGGCAAGGGGTAACTATTCCTTCTTTATCACTTTTCGTCAAATATCCCCTTCTGCACCCCCTGTGCTGCTGGCAAAGGCAAGCGCCCCTGGCCAGGCTGGGTGGAAGGCCAGCCTCAACCTCTCTACTCCCCACACGGACGGCCCAGGGCCCTCCCTGAGGGGTTCCACCAGGCCCAGGGAGATAATTTGGTGTCTGTTTCCCCCGCCTGCTGCCTCCCTGCTGTTTGGTTATGGACCCCAGGCACACCTTGGGGCGATGCGTGCCCTGGCTCGGGCGGAGCCACCAAGGTGCGGCCGAGGCGACCCTGCCAAGCCCCTGCAGGATCAACATCTTAACGAGTCACTCTTCACCCAACAGGCTTCACCTCTCTGACCGCCTTCTCACTTTACGGCTCCTGGTCATTTTCACAAAATCTGCCATCACAAGCAGTTTTCCATGTTGTTTTTTGGGGCGGCCCCTCGGGAGCGCGCCGGGAGGGCGGAGCGGGCCTCTGTCCTCCCGCGGCCGCCAGGTGGCGCTGGGCAACAGCGCCCAGGCCCCGCGGGGCCGCGCCCGGCAGCGCCGCCTGCTGGCGGGGCGGGAACGCGCACCCAGAGCCGAGGGACGCGGGACACGCGGGGACACGGGGACACCACTGGGACACCACCGGGACCCCACGGGAACACGGGGACACCACCGGGACCCCACGGGGACACCACTGGGACACCACCGGGACCCCACGGGAACACGGGGACACCACCGGGACCCCACGGGAAGACGGGGATCCCACGGGACACAAGGATCCAGGGACGTGGGGACCCCTTGGGACACGCGGCCAAGGGCACCGAGTGCGTGCCCTCGCTCAGACACGCTCTCGCGTGGGCGCGCAGCAGCAGCAGAGCGTGCAAGACACAGATAGGCGCACGTGTGCACAGAGGGACCCACACACACTCCGCCATTTCCATGCCACTGCGGGTGTTCCAAGAAAGAACAAGAGAACAAAAGAATGAGCAAAAGAGCAAGAAAAGAACAAGAAAAGAACGAAAGAATAAAACAATTTTTAAAAATGCCCTATCTCCCCACGACCACCACTCCCCTGCCCCCCCCCCCCCCCCCCCCCAATTCATATCCCTTTTTCTCGATATGGCAAAACAATCCATTTAGATGAAACTTTCCAGTTGGCCTCCAAGCCTTTATGCAGGATGTTAAGGTAGAGCTTGCCAGTATTTGCTCTTGAGTATCAAAACAGCGAGTTGCAAACGCAGGACTCAATCTGTCTCTGAGTTAGCACTACTGAAATGAAGCTAATTAAACAAGGAAATCGTGGGTTGTGTGGGATTACACAAAAACCAGTTTGTTTTTCAAAATTGAGAGATAGCACATAGTCATCTCCAAAGACAGCAATCTGCTGTTTTGACAGCGCACTAGCAATAGGTGATAAAACTATGCAGCGGACATAATTAGTTCCTCATTTTTATCCCATCCAACCCAGCTCCCAGATTCCATTTTATGAACAAAGTTATCTCAATTGTATAATGGAAAACCACATTCTTTTAAATATTTGTAATTTTTTAAGTTCAGT
The DNA here is from genome assembly GCF_030490865.1 of Poecile atricapillus. Classification (NCBI taxonomy): domain Eukaryota; kingdom Metazoa; phylum Chordata; class Aves; order Passeriformes; family Paridae; genus Poecile; species Poecile atricapillus. Next base: position 46,634,501 of record NC_081250.1, on the reverse strand, counting down.
GTTGTTTAATTCAGATAAAAAGAGGAGACATGGAGCCTAAATGAAATTTGGTTTAAAAGGACTAGAAGAAACATCTTCTCTAACCTCCAGCATTTCAAGGCCAGTGCTGTTGAGACTTTCTCACTTTAGAACGATGTGGTGGAATTCAGCACTGTCTTATTTGAAGACATGTAGATTTTGGAGCCAAATTAAAAACTAAGAGCACAATCGTAAGTTATCATCTTTGAAAATTTCCATTCTTTACATTGCTTTCCTTCCTGCACTGAAATGCTGAAACCCTAAATGCTAAAAAAACTCCAGCAACTTTATTTCTGTCAACAGACTGCAAAGAAACATCTTGATAATATTTCATAGGGCTGACACATCCTCATTCTGGTATTATGGCTGTTGAAGACAAATTGTCAAACTCCTACACATTTTCAACATATTGGTTCTGATTTATTAAACCAGTAATTTTAAAAGGTATTATAGAAGATTAAATTTTATCCAAATTCCTGTTCAGCACTGGGGAAATGGAGAAGCAGAGTTTAATACATTTTGTATTATACACTACCCAAAGATTGTGTGCTTAAATAATTTTTAATTAATAGTATTAAATTGTTATTTATTCTGTAGCTGAACCACAAATATGCTTGTTGGCATTCCAGATATGAATATTTCAGGCTATTCTGACTAGGTATGTGTGGTATGCTATGTTTTATTTTAGTTTTCCTTCTGTGGGCAAATGTCATCCATAGGAGAAAATCTGCTATCTGATCAAAGTTGATATGAACTTCAAATGAGATTTTAGAATTATTTTATGATACTGACTTAAAGCTCCTACTCCCATCCTGACTGGTTTACTTTGTTTGCAAGAGCACAAATACCTTATAAATCCTGTACACCAGAAATTACTAATTCCTTTTTTGCCTGTGCTTTCATCTGCCCACTTCCAGGATGTATCTTATGCATGCTTCCCCACCTTAATAAATATAAGTATTTAGAAAAATATAGAGTTTAAAATGAAGGAGAGATGAAGGATTTTGTGGGGAGCTGGGAATTACAGATTTTAATCTCTGTACTGTCAGGATACCCCTGTGTTTTCATGGGAAAGCTAGCAACTTGCTTTCTGTAGCAGCTCCAAGGTGCCAGCCTGTTTGAGTCCTGCTTGCTCCCTTAGAGCACACATTATTTTGAAAGCACCAAATCATGAAGGACAAAATTATTCCCTAGGCATGACTTGGATCCCTCCCACTAAAGTTTGTTACATACTGAGAAAGGAACATCCTCTCTGTTTTGAACCCATTGTCCTACAAGAAAAATCAGACAAGGAATCAAAAATTATCATAGAGAATACCAGGCTACACACTGAAGTCTGAAGAGCAGTATCAGGGAACAAGCAAGTCAAATCCAAGCCTGCTTTGGGAACTTTGCCACCTTTCCATAAGTTTGAAGAAAGTTTGAGATAAAGGATTTCCCAGATACTGTCAGCGATGAGAGGCACACGCGTAAGATATTTAGAAGTAGAAACCGACACACATTATGAAAACTGCAAAAAGTACCTTTGGTCATATTAAAAGTACCTTTAGATATATTAATAGTATCCTCATTAGCCTCTTATATGACTCAGAGAAACACTGCAAAACACTGTTCTCAGGAGAATGACAGCAAGTGCTGCACAGGTTGATGATACTTCTGTTGATGTACAAGTGTGTTTCTTCTCCCTCCATCTCCCTCCGTCCTCAGACTAGCCTGTAACTTACTCCTCATTTTATATAATCACTTGCTATTACCTCTGCTACACTGAATACTCAGGAAGCAAAAATGTGTCCTCCAAATACCACAAATGCTAAAGCTTCAAGTGATGGCAATTTGAACATGGAGTAAAACCCCGCAGCCCATACTTCAGGAGGCAGAGCTATTACTGCAGACCACAAGGAATGTAACACCACCACGAGGAAAGAAAATGCCTCCCTGGCTTGGTTTCCACCAGGTGTCAACTTTTATGGGCCCTATTCCCACTTAGCTGCTTTATAAAATGCTCACAAAGTTAGAATCAGGCTCACAGTCAAAAAGACAAAGTCACAGTAGCAGATGCTGTGCAAGTACTACTGATAAGAGATTTTACATGTGCCTGTCAACTACAAAAAACAGTGGAGAGTAGGAGATATAATAAACATAGGATTTTCCTTTCCCACATCATCCCAGACATACACATGCTTGCTTAAGTGCAGCACTAAAAGACCTAGATGGGGGTGGAATGGTAATTGCAGGAACCTTTGGGAATTTAAAAAACTGACCTCAAAAGACAGGGAGCAGGGCAGTTCAGCTGGCTGCTGAAAGAATAAATAGTACACCAACAACTGAGACTGCTAGAAAGAATTGCTATTCAGCTGCATCCAGGAGAAGGAAAGTTATGCTGCCCCTAGGAGAGAGGGCAGAGAACAGACTGAGCACTGAAAAGCAGAAAATACTTACACTTCTTGCAGTTAATTATTTTCACATGCATTAACTCATTTTCAAATTTTTGTTGAGCATAATGAATATCTGGGTGCAAGGCAGAGGGTAGTAAAAGGAACAGGACTCTCCTCATTGTTATGCTCTCAGAGTTGAGACTGGCTCTGTTTTTTCCTGGGAAGAAGGATTCTATTGGCAAAGGCACATTAGCTTCTGTCCTACTCTCAGAAAATTCCTGGTGCAGTGTTCTGGAGAAGGAAAAGAAAAAAGGGAAAAGGAACCATACAAAGCACACAAGCTACTCAAATCTGTTTGGGCTCCAATGCCTCAAACAGGAGATCTGAGTGCTGGAACTCTGGTCTTTCAATTGCATCAACTCTGACACCCAAGTAGGGGCAATAAAGAAATTTCCATGCCAATGATTTTAGCACAAAATAACAAGTAATGCCAGTAACTCCAGTTTAAAAAAAAAAAAAAACCGACAAAAAACCAGCACATGCACACACATACACATCTGCTTTCTGTAGAAAATCTCGATGCTTCGTTACAAAGCTTCTGGCAGAGAGCTGAAAACTTCTTGGGTTTTCAATGAACCTTGGAGTTGTTAAGTTTAATGGTGTTCTAGTCATGTTTGGGACAGAAGTTTAGGTACCGTGGGAGTGGAACTTCCTGGAAGAAAGCTAAGACATTCAGGCATTTTCTATGGCTAGAGTTAGAAAGCATTTTTAAGGCGTTGCCTTTCATATTCAGGCACCCACACCGGATGCTGGGTGTTTATGCCCTGCTCCTGACCCTTTGCTGCCTGCAAGGATTTCTGCAACTTTGCTTCACATTGATGTACCCACAGCAGATTGCCAAGGATGCTGATAGTTTGGCACCTAGTCACATTCTATTTCTGACAGGTTAAACCAGAGGGAGTAAATCACTGTCGTGTCTCAAAGCACTCTTTTTTTCTCTTTTCTCTTTCCCATGTCTATTTTGACAGCCAATGAATTATTCTCCCTATTCTGCTCTCAGCCTAACAGGAAGCACTATATGAAAAAGTTACAGCCTGTCACAATCCTGAAAATAATTTGCTGGGTATCATTTTACTCTCCTTGACTATCCAATGTGTTTGTCTCCAATCATTAAATAAGGCAAAAGCAGTGAGTATTTTTGCAAACATTTCAAAAATTGATAGAATCCAAGGAGCTTTAGCTATGCTTTCAATATGACTAGTTTGTTTTTAAAAATGTTAATGTATTACATGCCCCAGCTGGAGACTAGTTTATCAGTTAGAGTTGGAAAGTTACTCTCTTATCAACACAAAATGCTTCAAGGACAGAAAACAAAAACAATGCTGTAGGGTGCAGTAGAAAGACCAAGGAGAATTTAGGAAGAGTGATACTAAGTCAAAATGGAATTCTGCAACCACACTAGAGCTCAGCTGCAATTCAAACTTACTGATACCAAGTTTCACTTTACATCTCTTACAAAATATATTAAATATGAACAATGTCAACAACAATGATGTGATTAACTAAAATAATTCAATACCCAAAGTGATACAAGGTCAGACTTAAGAAAGAGGAGTGGAAAATCACAGAATTTCAGAATATTCTGAGGTGGAAGGGATACACGAGGATCATTGAGTCCAGGTCCTAAGTGAATAGCCCATACATGAATCAAACCCACCACCTTGGTATTATTAGCACCATGCTTTTGCCAGCTGAGCTAATATTCATTTTCAATCAAAACTAGGTTGTATATGGTCTTGAGCAACCTGGTCTAGAGGGAGGGAAGGTGGGACTAAGTGACCTTTAAGGTCTATTCTAAGCCCTTAACATTCTTTGATTCTATGATATAACCTAAAGTCCCACATGTAACAATATATTGTCTCTAATATTTTATTTTTATTTTATTATTTGCTTTTGAAAATCAGGGAGAGAAAACAAGTAGGCGTTGATTGATTAATTAATTAATCTGTTAATTAAGCTGTTGTGTAATTCATTTACCAGGATTGTGTATACTAAACCATCTTGTCTAAGGACACAGAGGGCTGTGTGCAAGTTTAAAATCATTAACTATTGTTATCTGATAACAACCACCAAACCTACGACATCCAAGTTTATTTAAACTGAAAGGATGACAAACATGAAAGCCAAGCACTCCTACTCCTTTCAGCCTTTGCTTCATTGTACCACCAGCCAAAAGAGTCTTGGACTCTCCATAAAATATTTGGCAAACAAAGGCCCTGTTAATTGACAAGCTATTTCTTTTACTGCTTCCTACCACAATTTGTGGGAATCTTTCAGACCCAAATCAATTCTGCACACAAGCGTTCCCATGAGATGCCACACGCATTCCCATTTGAAGCCACTTACAAGAAGTGCTACAGCCTCTCATAAAACCTTTGTCTTCACTGGGCACTTCTGGAACCACGTGCAACCCTTTCATCCCCTGATGGACAGCAGGTTCTTTTTTTTGCTTGTTTGTTTGCTTACTTTAACCAGGTTCTTTGTTTTCTGCCATCTTACTGCTTTGTTTTTACACTAAGATAGATCCTTGCCTTTGCAAGGAGTTACAGCAGAGATGTTTGCAGCCCTCATTGCACCCCAATGCCAACAAATAATAGTCTTCCCCTTGTCAGAAGCTGCCTGTTAACAGCTCTCCTTTATTGCTAAAGATCAGTGTAGTTAATTCTTCTTTGTCAATAAGAAAAATCAATCTCAGCCTGTTAATTAGGAAAGTTTAACAGGGGACAGACACCTGACAGCATAAGCTCTGTTCCTTTTCTGTCAGGAACAACAGCAACCTGGACTCGTGCTATAAGCCCTTATTGTCATTATTTAAAAGTGGTCAACCTGCGTTATTTTTTTCTTTATATGTTTTAGGAATTCAAAATCCATCCTCCTTTGTGTATTTATTTCCTATAAATGACAAGAAGTCCTGGACACTTTTTCTCTGCACTGCAATGCCCCATTCAGGAATATTGTTAACCAGCATTCATTTGGGCCATTGAGGTATCCAAGAAGCTTTAAGTCTTTCATGGCTTCTAGTATCACTTCATTCATTCATTATCACAAAACCATCTTTGATCATAAAACTGGAAAAACAGTCTCTGTCTAAACAAAAGCCTTATGAATTTGGAGCACCTTTCTCCAATTCCTCAGCATTTCCACCCTCCTTTTCTTACAGGAAAAATTCCCCACAGAAATCTGCTAAATCATGCTTTCATCTTTATTCACATTCTTTCTCCATGTTTTTTTTCTCTCAGGGACAGAATACACATGCTTAGAACATAAAGCACAACAGGCACTCATCTTTTACTGCTGCCGATACATGCCATCTCAGAAATAGTAACTGGACAGTGCTACCTATATGAAATGATGTACAAGGAAGAACAGCAGGAGGCTGACTGCACAGCCAGAGGAACAGGGACCATGCTGAAGCATGGAAGACAGATTTGAGCTGAACCCTGAAGCATAGGAGGGGCAAGAAAAAAGGCTGCAAGAAGGAAGGAAAGGATATGAGAAAGAGGCTGTCTGTTCTGAGCCCACGATCCTTAAAGAGTAATCTAGACCTTCAGGGCGCTGTTCAATACCTCTATTCCCTTGGGAATGTACCCAAACAAGGCATGGTCTCTCACTGCATAAAAAGACTCATTTGATCCTCGCCAAAATTTAAAGTATGATGAAGGGTTTCTGCAGCCTGAGCTGGGAACACACTCTGAGTAGGTGAGCTAGGAAGCTTTGCAGGTAGGAGAGACATAGGATGAAAGTCAAATATCCACAGAGAGAGGAAATGTGACCTTGACACAGAAAAATGCTTCCCAAATTCTAAGATCCGAAATGTTATAAATAAAAATTATTTTCCCTGAATAACTCCACTGAATCATCCCATTTGCACTTCTATGCCACAGTTTACTTCAATTTCAGAAAAACTCTGAATAGTTTTTATTTTTAACTTTGCTTCTTTACTTCTAATAAAATATTTTGTAACTCTTCCTCAGAGATGTTTTTGAGAGAAATCAGAAAAAAAAAAGATTAAAAATGGCTATGCATGTTGATAAAAGAAAAAACACACTGCGTTTGACCTTTCCTTTTTAAATATCCTAATTTTCTTTTAAACACTGGTATTTCCAAAATTAAAGAAACTTAATATTTTAGACATGGCCAAGGTAGCGTACAATCCCCATGAAAGTAGGTATACTTTTTGAAGCCTGAAGAAAATCAGATAAAGAAAATATAAATAACAGGAGAATGCTTATGTCTCCATGCTCCATTATTTTTCTCACTGAATTTCCACACATACCAAGTCCTTTCTCTTCCACATCCACCTTCTCAACCACAATTCACCTCTACCTGCAGGACTGTTTTTCTATTAGGTTACTGGGAAAGCCAAACTCCTTAGCCTTGCAAAAAATCTGCAAACAAAATTATGGGGTGTTCCCAGAGAGACACATTGACCAACACTTCACATCCCATTTCTGAGCTTTCCCTGGTCTCCATTTGCATCCACCTATAAACAAACCACTTTACTAATGTCCCTAACTTTGAAGATGTGAACATTGCTCTTACCAAAAGACTAGTTCTTTGCTTTTCCACCCCTCACTACAACTCCTTGTCTCTGTTTCTTAGCCCCAGAGTAAGGGCAGACAGTGTCTGCTGCAGTTTGGAGCTGAATCAAAGCAGCTGAAGTACATGGAAATTTGGGAAGATCAGCATTTGGCACTGCACTAAGGATGGAAATTTGAATTTGAATTATCCTCAGCCTTCACTGAGGATGCATTTAATTGCGCGTTCCCCTGAGTTTCCCAGTAGACTGGCGTTACTCCCCCACTGTCTTTTGTGGTGGGAATGTATTCCAGCAGCTCCCAATACCAGTTAAAGCCAAGCTTTCAAAGCAGTATCAGGGTGCTTAATCACCCAGCTGACTGCAGGGGCAGGATCGGTCTTGGCTATCTTCAGCCATCTCTGAGGCCAGGAGCTGGGTAGGCTCCCCCTCTAGTTAGTGAAGGAAGATAAACATCTGCAGAGAGTAATCCATCCCACCTCTCTCTCTCTCTCAATTAACTGAAGAGGAGCCCAGATAAGTAGTTCAGATCAGACACATTACTTCTGAATAGCTGCAGCTAGACAAGATTAATTCCACCCTCGGCATCCAAAACACTTACATATGTAGTTTCTCATTACTTATCACAGTTGAAATGCCTGTTACTCATTGATTTAGAAACAGATTTTGTGTTGTGGTCTCCTTTTCTTTGTGCAAAACTTTTTTTATTCAGTATTTGTATCCTAGCACTCAGGAATGTAAGGGACAAGACATTTCCTGTACGCACATACCCACAAGTGCACCTGCAGACCAGTAGCTGGGCACATCTTGAACCCCTCTGAGCAGTGGTTTAAAAGCCCCCAAAGATGCAAAGGAGATTGAGCAGAGGCTTCTTTTTGACTCGGCTCTTCAAGAGCCTCCAGTCCCTGTCCTCTGCTTCCAGCTATTTGGGTTTCATTTGTCCCAAATAATTTTGGAGGAGCAGCTAAGAGGAGAGCATTCCTTTTGTGAAACGATGATGTTTGGGGACCAAACACTCATAACCACCCTGCTGATGGTCGTCTCCGAGACATGCCTCTCTGCAGGACAGACAGACAGCGCAACCTTTCCCACTCCCAGCTCTCAACCAGCCCAGCAATGCCATAACCCAGCCTCCATTTCCCAAGCAGGTTGGCTTCCCTGCTCCCCGCAGGGGTGTGGAGCGAGGCCGGCCGGGGGCTGCGGCGTCTCCGCGGGGCTGCGCGCTCCCAGCACGGCGGTGCCTCGCACGGCCACATGCCTCACATGCCGGAACGCACAGCGCCCACGGTCTGGGCAACAGCGCTCAAAGGAGTCAAAAGGGGCTCCTTATGAGTTTGGATACTACCACCTAAAGATAAGCTTCTCCATGGTTACCGCTCTCACGCAAGGTCACTTTCCTGCCAAACCTCCTCTCCTCCCTCCCTGGCTCTGTCTCCTTCCCCCTCCACTATTTTTTTTTTTTTTTCCAAACGTGCTACATCAAAGGAGAAAATGAAAACATTTACGATAATCACAGTCTGACGATTTTAATGCAGGCTGTAGGAAAGGAAACATGTAAGCCAAGTGCTCTTACTGTGCAAGCAGAAACACACTCTCAACCTCATAAAAGTAGTATCTGAGAAATAACACTTGATTAAAGAAGCCAGTCCTTCATTTAAGTAGGTGCTTATGGTAGGGAAAACAGCCAGGGTTTCTCTAGAACAGGCCACTGGCCTATCACGAAAAGCAGGAACAGGCCAGACAGATGAATTATTGTGAGACAGCTGCGTTTCAGCCTGGGTGCGAGGAGATCCTTATTATCCCGTCCACCTTTCCTACACAAATGCCTCTCCCCAGAGAAACTGAGTCATTAAAAGCAGGCTCGTTCACTCCTGACAGGCAATATGCATTGAGTGAGAGGTGATACATTCTCATTTTCAGCAAGAAATCTTAGTCGCCCCAAGGAGCAGCTCACTTAGGAGAGCGGTAATGGAATACAGGGCCTTTCATCTCCGCCTCACTGCCGCGAGCACAGCCTGGCTCGGTAACAACCCAAAAGTTATTAGTTAATGGCTTGTTTCGCTGACCTCCATGAAATCAGTTTGGTGGGTTAGGTCTGGTTTTCAGTAGACAATAGCTAGGACCACAAGGGGTGTTAAACAGGAACCACAGTAATGAGTTGGGCACCCAGCAGGTAAGGACCCAGTGAATTGCCCAGGTATAGCCATGACGTTGCTTTCTCTGCTCTTCAGAGCCATGGAATACATAAGAAGCCCTGCAACTGGCCAGCCTGCTCCACCAAGATGGGGCCCCTCAGCTCCCAAGATCCCAGTTTTGTCCTCATTTACACAAACAATGTGTTAAAAACAAATAAACAAATGACAGCCATTTCACATATTTTGGGAGCTCAGTAGTATCTTGTAGGCACCATTTGGAGCTGATAATACCACAAACCTGTGGTGTCCCAAAATGTGTTCCCAGAGTCCAGATCTGAAGGTGTGTTCTTACTTTTGGGTGCATCATTGTGCAACAGTAAAAATATTTACGTAATTTCTCATTTTAATACATTTAGTGAGTGCAGATCAACCCTACATCTCTCCAGGAAAACAAATCACAGCCATCCCTCTTTACTTTCTTCTTGCTCAATGGTATCTACAGTCCCAAGTTTGAGCTACCTCTGGGACAGTGATGGCCTATGGAGTCCAGAATTGTCCTAAATTATTTGGAGAGCTTGCTCCCAAGAAAATGAAGAATTCACCCTGAAGTGAGAGTAGTTGGAATCCTTATACACCCATCCCCAAAATACCAGTTTGTGCTACTTCCTATGCTAAGTTACCATGAAAGACTGAAATCCAGAAGAAATCTAACTTGGGTTGAAGAGGTTCCCTCCCTCTGTTAAAGCCTGCACAAATTACAGCACATCACACACAAGCCTGTTTCCATCACTCTGCATGACTGGATAGGTATCTTCAAATAAGACATCCATCCATCCATCCATCCATCCATCCATCCATCCATCCATCCATCCATCCATCCTCCAACTGCTTAGATAAGAGATTCACTGAGGACCCATTCTCAAAAGGGAATGGATGCAAAGCAGGCAACAAACTGCTATCACAGCCTGAGGATGCCTCCTTTATTTACTACAGATTTAAATCACATACGAATTAGCATAGGCTCCAGTTCTGGGGGGAACGGGCAAGAGAATAAAAAAGGCTCTGCAGAGAGAGTGAAGTGTCTTTCACATAGATGGCACTTCTTTAGCTGTCAGAAAGATTCAGACTGAAAGCTGGACATTTTATACAGATGGTATTAACATCCAAAACAATCATGCTCTCTTTTTTGGAAGGGATAGTTAAGTAGCATTAAACTTCTTACTCTCAATAGTTGATGCTGAGACTGGTAACTCTCAAGGTTAGACCCTTAGCTGTGATCTTTTATTCCTTTATTTCTTCACACTGTTCTCCCTCATTATCTCCCACCTCTAATGCTCTTCTCAGCACAGGAGCTTTTGATATTCAGAGAACAAAGGAAAGTTGATCAAGGAGATGTTGGTATACCAATAACTGGGCAATAGGCAATATCTCTACAGTACTTATGAAAGAGCAAAGCAGAACCCAAAAAGACTCAAACATGTCTCCACAGACTTCTCAGCCATACAGACCTGCCTTCCCCTGAGGAGCATAACTAGGGAAAGCCAGAGTGAAAAGATACTGCTTTGCAGCTGAAGCTGAAGTGAGAGGGGGACCCACCAAATACAGAGGGCGTTCTCAGCCTGGGTCTGAAGGCATTCAGCAGAGCTGGAGCCCAGGGCAAATATCACTGTGACATATGTGACAGCATGTTTTCATTATTACAGGATTAAAACTTGAAAAAAAAATTACCTGAGAACCATGATCTCCACAGGAGAAGTGATGACTTAGCGTAAATTGATTTTGCAGATTACCAGGGTTTTTGTCCCCACAGAACAGTAAAAGTACTCTGCAACAGCTTTATTAAATGTGTGTATATGTGTAAAGATATATGAATATTTGAAGCCCATCTTTCTGTCCTCTTATTTTATTTTCATGATGCAGGACAATTGTATCTGGTACTGACAAATTTCTTGGCATTCTACTGAAATGTAAAGCCTTACATATTCTACTGATAACAGACCCACAAATTGCAACAAAAGCAGTAGTTTGAACTTTGTGTTTTACTCATCTCACAGATTACAGAAAGGAAGCCAAAGTTATCTGCCCCAACTCATACAGCATTATCTTTTAACTTAATGGAAGTGAAAAAGAAGCCTGCACTCATTACCCAAAGGATGCAATTATTACTTCCTCTCTATATTGTTGCTAGTCAAGAATAAAATCCAGGATATGACCTTTTCATCAAGCGTCAAGCCAAAAATCCACCTGGGACAGCCTCAGGAGGCTACCCTCATTCTTTCACTCAGTAATTCAGAGCAAAGGCCCTTGGTGCATACAGCTAAAAGGAATCCTTGGCAAAGTTTGGCTTAAGGAAACATCTAATAAATGCTGACCAATAGATAAAGGCCAAAAAGATTTCTGTTTCCACTTGCATGATCCTATCACAAAAAAAAGGCGCTACTAATTCAACAGATCAGCCCTCTCCCAAAAAACCTGCTCCATCTGCATACAGTGTAAGGTCAAAGTAAATATCATAAGCTCAAAATGTGAGTGATACAATATAGTAATGCCATAAATTCTTCAACAGAGACCTGAATTCCAAGGGAAAAAAACATAATAGTGTTGGATTCCTTATATTTTTTGCTTTGTTATGGCAATAATAACGTGCCTTTTGAAGTTCATAAAGGGAGATACAATGCCAAAAGGCAAATACTTACAATACAAGAGCACTTGGTACATTTATTTCCTTCAGGCCTAAATTCTTCTCCTTCATTGTAAAGTCTCCCTTCAAATACACAATCTGGAAAACAGCATTTGAATAAGTTTAGCTCAAGATAGAATGCTGCCTTTCTCCCTAACATATAAGGCAATGTGAAAAGTAAATCATACCATCCTTTCTTTCTGTTGGAAAAGACTTCCAAGACATCAAGTTCAACCTTTGACTGATTACCATCTAGTCAAGTAGACCATGACACTAAGTGCCACATCCAGTCATTTCTTAAACACCTTCAGGGATAGTGACTCCAACAACCTGGACAGTCCATTACAACACTAACAACCCTATCCATGCTGAAATTCCTCCTGCTGTCATCAGGGGAGACTGAACCTCCCCTGGCCCAGCTTGAGACTGTGTCCTTGTGTCCTGTGACTGGTTGCCTGGCAGAAGAAACCAATCCCCTCCTTGCTACAAACTCCTCTCAGGTTGTTGTAGAGAGACAATCACTTCAGATGAAAACAAATCACTTCAAAATCCTGAATAAATCCTTAAGAAACCCTAAGTGTCTTGCAGGTGGAAGGGTAAGGGAAAGAAAACATCCTTCTACAGCAAATAAATTTGCAAAAATGAAGTCGAGGCTAGGATAAGTCTCCCATTACATGTGCCTTTTAAATAGTTTTTTAGGCTGTTTGCTTTTCAATAATTCATTCTTACTCCCTGAGTTTATATTAGATATTAGCAGATATTATAATCTATTATTATTATTATTATATATCAAAATATAATAAATACATTATATCACAACTAGAGCAGAGCTTACATTCAAAATCTCTGATAAAATCAAATTAACCTAAAAAAAACATGGCAATTTGTCACTGTTCTTCACAAAGGCAACCCATTCTCACTCCCCTTCAAAAAGTTAATCTCCTTTTTTATGATTATTCTTCCTCTCCTGACAAAATCATGGTCATCAGTCATGCAAACCCATCTAACAGACCCTCTAAAAAATGACATAAACACAACTATGAATATTAGCCCAGGATATTGCCTATGCATCCCCTAGTCTGCATGTCCTCTATTAAAACATATTAAAATAAATCTTGTGTCATTTTGTTCATTGTGAGTCACCAGCCCACATTTTAGTAACTTCTCAAATATAATAAGGAAGTTAGAGGCAGCCTCCCAGATAAAGATGGGTATCGCTAGAAATACAGTTGCACAAGTAGAACAGCATCTTAACTATGAAATCTCACCTGGACACACAGGACAACACATTCCCCTGAGTTTGGAAGGGTTTTTGCAATGAACAACACACTGTACTTCTGATTCTACTATCACTCCTTCCTGGAAAAGAAGCAGATTAGACATATTCATTGTTAGTGTTGTGGTTTACTTGTTTTAACTTGTAAATTTGGTATACAAAACTTTAACTTGTAAATTTGGTATATAAAACTTTAACTTGTAAATCTGGCTTTTTATTTAACAAGTAAAAAATCACAATTACTGTCAGTAGAATTAAAGCCCAGCACATGCCACAAAGCACTGGGTTTCAAAACTTCTTTTCTTTCTGTACCTGCTTCCTGGTATCAGGATTTGGGTTAATCCACAGTCAAAAGATCCACTTCAGTCTCCCTGACTCCAGACACAGGATTTGCCTTAAAATGCATCAGGTAAAAAAGCCAAGCATCCTCTTAGGGAAAGGAATCCTGCTTTATCAGGAATCCTTAACCTCAGTAATCTGCCATGCAGCTCTGGTGAAAACAGGCCAGACACAAGGCATTCTCCTCCCTCTCCTACTGGAGGAAAATAGACTTAGAAAGCAGATAAAAGCATCTTGTTCTGTAGAGGGGAGACGCTTATCTTTGATATTTTGACTGATAAGTATTAGTAAATTAACATTTCCTGTATTTATTTGAGAACTCAAGTGTCCTGAACAAATCTGTGTGTGAGGGTCAATGCAAATAAGCTGCTACCCTTCTTTCTGCTTCCAGCTGTTTGAGGCAGGGCAAAATAATTTTTTAAATGTGTGTATCTAGGGCAAACAGGATCACCCAGTTTTGCATTTAGACACTGAAACAGACAATAAAGAACTGACCATTTCATGCAACATATTTAAATTCACGTAGTGAGTTTCTTTTCATTAGGTGCAAGGATACAGAGTACTGCTCCAGCTTCAGTCATCTCAATGCACTTATTTTTAAAAATGAGTTGGTGTCACAGAGCAGAGGTATTACAGAAAAAGAGAAGAAAACCCTTGAAACTCCCTTCTCCTCTTAGTAGAAGCTCTTCATACTAATAATTTCCTCTTTCCAACTGCCATTCTTAGTAGCTGCCTGAGTGTTACTATTAAAACCAGATCAAATTGTCAGCAAAAATGGCAGACCTATTTACAGACATAAGCTAAAATCACCTAAATAATTACTTGCTTTGAGCCTGACAAGCAACAATCTTGAGAATTTTATGGTTGCAGATAGCCAAGCTACCAAAAATACTATTGTGTTAACAGTGCAGGAAAAAAGGTTTGGTTGTGGGTTTTTCTTAAAGAAAGGTAAAACCCATGGACACATACACACAGAAGCGTCCAATTACTAAAATAATTTGTATCTCACAAAAGGCTTTGAATGCTGAAGAAAAGAGGACATACTTCAAGGTCAAGACAGCAGGAAATGGCATGGCTGTGTACCTCTCCTTCAGCAAAGTTTGGGTATTGGGGTACTCAAGTCATTTAAAACCTATACTTCTGAATATTTGGTTATAGCTGGCTGCATCTGAGTGGATTTAAATTCGTTTAAATGCAAAGTCCATACTGTGCTTTGAGCATAAAATATTTCAGGTTATTTGGATTGGATAAATGAAGGCTCAGGATTTCCTGGGAAAAGTTTGCAACTCAATTAGCACAATTTTTATGACATCCTTACCTGGCACTGGTACGTAACACAGGGATTGCTGGGGAGGTGCCATTTCATGGAGCTGTTGTACGTATTTCCTCCAAAACTGCAATCTAGAGAATGAGAGAGAAGCCCATCAGTTCAGCTGAACAAGATCTTGTGGTAGGCTGCTGCCGAGGATCAGAGGGCAGCATCCTAAATGCAACCCACCCTCTCCCCTGGGTTAACAGAGGAGGTAGAGCAGAGAGCTGGGATGAAAAAGAAGGATCATGTCCTGGGAGGACTGGCAGCACTGCCCCAGACAGCTGCTGCTGATGCCCAACTGGCCAAACTCCTTACTAACTCTGACTGGTCAAAACAAACCAAAATCAGTGACAATTCACTTAAAAATGTATGTCAGCACTTGCTCTGCAGTCCATTGAGGAAGTACTTGGTTACTTAAGCACTGGAATACATAGAGGGAGGAAAGAGTGTGAAAGAAGAGCTGGAAGCATTCATCATCTAGCTTAGCCATGCTATCTTCTTCCATTAGCCAAAGCCCTCGGGAGTGCTCTTCAGCAAGCACAGCTCAGCATGGATGAGCTGACACTGGCAGCTACCTCTCCTTTATGCCTTTCCATATCCATGACAGGAGGGATCATCATCAGCATGAACTGAAAGTTCTCATGTGTGTATGGTGAATCTCCATGGGGAGACATTTTGGACTCTTGTGGAGTTTGGCTTTATTCACCTTTGTGTGCTGTATGACCACTTTGTTAACAGAAAACAGGTTTGTTTGCCCGTGCACCCAATCAACCCGCATTTGTTTTGTGCAAAACGAATTTTCATGAAGCCACTTGGAATAAAGCAAACACCAAAACAAACATTAATTTTCACATGTTTGATTACATGTTCCTACTAGTTTCTCTTCCTTTTTGGTTTTCTCTTTTGCCATTTTCTGATATTCTACAAAAAAAGAAAACCAAAAAAGAACACAAAATAATGAAATAACTCACCAGAAAAGCAAAACCAGAAAATACTTATAAAGTAGAAATATAATATTTGTTTAAAAAGAGTTAGTTTATTAATGCAAATAGTTTCAACTAGAAAATAATTCTTTGGAGACCTAGAGTGGTTCTGAGAAAAAATTTGGAAATAACACATACCGCATTCTGTGGGAAAAATGCCCATTTTCCATTTATTGCTTTCAGGGTTTTTTTTCCTAGTATATTTTATTCAAAATTAGCTTGATCAAAGAGCCCATGAAACCAACAGGAATCTTGCCAAAGACTTTGAAACACAGACATGTACACAGAGCTGGAGAATCACAAAAGTACAATCAGTCAAACAATGCCCACGGCACCATTCTGTTTCCACACCCTACCTCAATAACTACTCTTTCTCTGCTGTGTATGGTGCACTGTCCTGCTTTGGAATAAATCTTACGTCCTTCTGAAAGTAAAGGCAATTTATCAGCCCTACACCAGTAAATCTTTGAGCCCACTGTAAAAAAAAACTCGAGAGTTTTGGTTTGAGCTCTGATGTACTCAGGAACTTAAAATCTCTTTAAAATCATTTTGAATTCAACAAAAAATTTAAAGGAATCATGACGTAAAAAGATCATTTTCAAATGTGTAAACTGCCTCCAGTTATGTTCCTAAACAACAGAAGACTTGTACTTCAGGATTTGCAGTAATCAGAAATTCTTTTTCCAGGCTAAATACAGAGCAACATGTGAAAAATTTGTAGGTGCTGTGGCCATTTCACTTACCTAAGCTGAAACGGGTATATTTTGAAAAGAAACGATCAATAGTCTCAAAGTTGGCTCTGATAATTTCATCTTTGTCAAACTTTGAAAGGCACAAAGTATACAACTGAGTCTTATAGAGTAGTAAAGCCCCTATGAAATTATTTTGAATAATAAAGAAATGTTCAGATTCTCTGTGCATTAAATACAGTTCTCTGACATCTCACATATGCAGGACAGCACATCAAGAGAGGAGAGTGAAGCCCTGTAGTCCTCTTAAGCATTTTGAAGTTCCATTCTGAAAAACACTGAATTAATCTTGCAGAACAGTCTCACTTACTGCTCACTGAAAACCCTGATAAATGCAGAGTCTATTCATTGTGTTTAACATCCCCAAGTTGCTGAAGCCCTGGTCATACTGGTCCCAGTCTGAGAAACAGTTTACAAGTGTGCAGGACACTCAGCATGGAATGAGCTGTGTTGTTAAATATCTGTGTGTGTATTTTACCAGAATCAAGAATCAAGGGCTGGGTTGGGAAGTAGCAACTGCAAAATACCTTACATATTTGCTCAGCAATTATGTTCTTTAATGTAAAATGTTTCCTCTATAAGAAAGCTAATGACCCTGGGCTAATCTGCATGTACAGATGTGCATACTAAACTGAAATTTTCAGCTCAAGGATTAGTCTGGTCGACAAAGCATGAAGGTGGTGCACTCATGCAGTCAGCACTGCTCCTGCTGGAGGTGCACACCCAAGCTATGCTACAAAATCCCCTGCCCTGCATCACCAGCCATTGTCCCTGTGGAAAGCAGCAAGGGGATGGCACACCAGAAGCAACCATGGTAAGGAGAGTCTGCAGTCACCTAAAGAGAAGTTTGAAAATGGGAACCAGAATGGGAAAGATGGCAGAAGCATGGGAGCTACTAAGACTGCTCTTGAGCTTTGGCATGGGCCAGCGTGCGGAATGAGGGAGACAGAGCAGCACCCGTCCAGTGCCAACACCAGTGTGGGGCATGGTGGGAGCTGGATTTCAGCAGATGCTCAGCAGAAGGAGCAGCAGGAAGCAAGGGGAGAGTTAGCCAGTATAACAAGCAGCCTTGGGGAGAGATGGGGGAAGGCTGAATGTCAGGAAAAACTGAAAAGGGTTAGAAAGGAGTGTTTTACAAACTCTGGGTGAAGCTTTAACCTGTCTCTGACCACAGGTGTGCCCTGACACTGCCCTTTGGATGCCCCAGAGCTACACCCACTACAC
Organism: Poecile atricapillus; assembly: GCF_030490865.1. Taxonomy (NCBI): domain Eukaryota; kingdom Metazoa; phylum Chordata; class Aves; order Passeriformes; family Paridae; genus Poecile; species Poecile atricapillus. Next base: position 46,616,813 of record NC_081250.1, on the reverse strand, counting down.
ACTCTTCAAAAGGAAAAAGAAACAAAGCCCACATACCGGCTACGTTTTCTGAACCTCACTTTGAATGTACAAATCTCTCAGCTGACACCTGCAAACATATAGCTGGACTTTTCTAGTCCCCCTACTCACAACATGGGAATTTCTGAGCCTCACCTAAATTCATCTGAGTGAAAGCTGCTTCAGTCTATGTGCCAGCTCAGTGAAGCCATTCTGGCTCATCCATGGTTAAAGGTTAAAGGTCCACCACATTTGGCCTGAAAAGTAGAATAGAAATATTCTACTGAAAAGTAGAATATTCAGTAGAAGTCACTGAATATTTTGTGTTCAAAGTCATCAACAAAGTCTCTTATGTCAAGTTCCACAATAGAGTATGACTGAATATACTTGAAGTTCCTGAAAACCTTTTAAAGCCTTTTTTTTTTTTTTTCCCAAAAAAAACCCTTTAGAAATATTCCACCATTCAAAGGAAGAGCAGGAGAAAATAATAAAGCAAGAAAGTTCAGAGATTGGGACTATCACTTAAATGTTATCTTATTTACCTGAATACCTACTTAAAACTTGAAAAGGGTTACAGAGGAAGTTTTCAAGAAGGGAACCCAAAAAGCCTGAGAACACTCTAAAGAGTATGTGAAAGATTTGACATTAATAAGTAAATTTGATCTTGACTTATATACCCCGTAAGGAAAACTTTTAGGATTCCACATGTGGAAGGAAATTAAATATTAGTGGTCTACACCATTTTTAAAAATGCTAAAGTGATTCATATCAGTCAAGGAGTGTGTACTAATTTTTCAGTCTTTCCTGCTCCTTTCTTTAAAAATAGCTGGTGTTTTATTAATGTAAAATATTAACTTTCAGTTAGTTGTAGGTCTTGTTGCCATTACCTCCTTCAACCCAAACAGTTCAGGTAAGTCTTGGATAAACATGCAAGCCTAAAGTTGCTTATCTGAACCTAACAAAACCACTAAATACTTTGAACTTGGTCAATTGTTGCATATGCAGTGGAAACTAATGCCAATTGCTTTCCAGTCACCTCTTAAGGGCAAAGTGATCCTCCAGATTCAGTTCTTCTGGCACAAAAAAAAAAAAAAAAAAAAAAAAAAAAAAAAAAAAAAAAGCTAAAATAAATAACTTCTAATATAATTATTTAGCTACTTTGTTTCAATATTGTGCATGCCATACTTGGGCACCTTTGCTTCAAATGTAGTAAACCAAGCCTTGGCCAATTTAATTTGAAAGAACAATTTCATTCTAAAACAAGCATCATCACAGAGAATTGGACTAGAATAACAAAAGAGGCAAATTATAGCAGATTTTTCTATTGGCATGTGGACAAGCTGATGATCAGGAAGCCATTTGTCTTTCCAAACCATAGAACTCTGATTAATGACTCTTTTTTCTTCTTCCCCAGATACCCACCCATATAGCAGTACCATAAAGATAGGGAAATTGACTGTAAGAGACAGTTTAGCTGTGCAAAAGCTCAGCCAGTGTCCTCAGGAGTTCATTAAAAAACAACCCTTTTTTACTCAATTTGACATTGCCTAATTAGATTCCAGAAGAAACTTGTGCTTATTTTAGTCTAATGAGAATTTTATAGACAAGTCATTTCCTTATTCTCCCAAGAGAAAGTGATAGATTGGTGTACAATAGACTGGCTCCTCATCCCTCATTTCTTCAGCATCTTTCTTCTCCTATTAAGTCTTTTTTTTTTGCTTTCCCTCCACTTTCTGTTTAAAAAATGTAACCTCTCTATTGGCATGGAAAATAAACATTAAGAAAAAGAAAAGAGTCAGAAGACATGTTTTATTTAGTGTTTGATAAATTAATCCTCAGGGAGGTAACCAGGCATGCTAACACTAAATACCAGCTCTAGCCAAAAAAAAGAGCCAACTCCAAAACCCTAAACAAAAAAAAAAACAAAAAAAAACCACCAATAACTTGCACATTCTGCAGTATTTCCCTGGCATGAAATCAGTTAGCCAAAATAAAAGAACTGAATCAAACATATACCTATTATGAAATATATTTTCATATATCATAGTGATGGTAGAGCCATTGACAGCTACCAGAAAATTAAACTTCCTGTTGAGTAACCCTGGTCTTCATTTGTCAACACAGAAGCATGAAAATGTATACAAAACCTCCCATGCTTATCAAGTCTAGCTCCAAACAGTGAAAATCCAACTCTTTCCTTTGTAACCAAGTACAAGCAAACCTATTTGCAGCCGAGCCATGGCCATTACCATACTCAAGGGATGCACAGGGGCCATATAACTGCAGAGTGAAGAGGCCACGGGGGTGAGCTGTGCTAGGACCACACAGCTCACACATAGAGGATGCAAGGCAGCCCATATTCACTGAATAAACAGCAGCAGAAACAAAGACATCGACTCCTCCCAGTGCTGTTTTTGTCCCTTGCAAACCACTGGAACTGAATTTTACCTTCCCAAAGGTCTTGTGTTCCATGCATAGGGTGAAAAAACTTGCCCTGCAGGGTTCCTGAGAACATTGCAATTCAAAATGGCACACAGTTAGAGCTGCCATTGAATCTTGAGCTGATACTCCATGTGCTTGCCAAGTCTGGCAGCTGGAGAACTTTCACCTCTCATGGTTATGAAGGCTGTCATGAATGATGTTGCTCAGTAAAAAAATTACTTGCTCTTGTACCCAATTTTCTCACACCAGCAAAATCATCCATGTACATCTTACACCTTTGAAGTTAAATAGTAAAAAAAATTCTTATTCCGGTAATACATGTCCTAAAATGTTTATCATTTTGTTCCAGAGAAACATTACATGTGAAACCATCAATGTGAAAATCTGGGTAACTGATGTTTGACTGAAAAACTGTTTGTGATAACAGGACAAGACTCTTCATTAAAAGTTTCTTACATAATGGAAAACTATATTCACCAAGATAATAAGAGCATCTGAAATTTGAGGTGCTACAGAGCACAACAGTATACACCAGACATCCAAGAGATGTCAAATGTATCTGCTAAGACTTTTGTAAGAAGTGTCAACTCAAAGAAAGGATGGAGAGATAGAGACCTTTTCTTAGGCATAACCAGAAGTAATCAAAGGTGGCACTGTGATGATGCTGAATGGTACTGTCCCTGGTGGCTATTTGTCACTGCTTCAAAACTTCTGCCTTTTCTTCAAATACAAAGCTAACATCTGAATGAACACTGAGATAAACCTGTACTTCCAGTCTCAAGAAACAGACCTTCTGGCTTAGAGCTGGAACACCAAGAGACTCAGAAGCAGTGAGAAGGGCCAAAAGAAAAGTTAAGAGATGATTATGTCCTCAAACCATCTCTCATAACCAGTCCCTGACCGAAGCCAGGTCTAGATTATTCAGGTGAAGGTGAAAGAAATTTCTTTAGGAAAATATACATATTATCTTCACATCCCATCCCCCTCCATCCATGTATTATCCCCTGCCTCTGACAGCTTGCCTTAGAGCATGCAAGGATGGGCTGCAAGGTATAGCGCCCCACTGGGGCCCCAAAAAAAGGTCCCCCCAGCCAATCTTGCAGCAGGACACCAAAATGGTGTTGGGTACCTCATCCTAGGGGTGTCCAGAGGTAAACAAAGTACAGAGGTTCTGTTCATATGGATCCTGCAGGGTGTCAGCAGAACAGCCAGAACATTGGTAATCTCACATCCCCCCTCTAACTTCCTTTGCAGGCCAGCCCTAAGAGCTGAAATTGGCTGCAATCCTCAACCATAGTATTTGATATCCTTTCCAAGAAATGCACGATTAACTATGATACCTTTGGATATTCAATATTTAATAGACCTAGCATGGTTGTTGCCTGGGCTGGGATTCCATTCTCTGATAGATTCCACATCAATGGAGCATAGCACAAGAATTTCTAAGATCAATAATTAATTATTAAAAAGAAAACCATAAACCCAACCAAAACAAAAATCCCCAGTAATTCTCAAAAGTTAACAAGGACAGAAAATGCAAAATTGTACATGAGAAGTGAAAGAAAATTCTGAATATATTTTCTTTGTTGCAAAAGAATTCCCAGCAACTTTGTCTTTGCACATCCATAGAAGCTTAAGATTCTTAAGATAATAGAGTAGAATATGGTGCACAATTTTAGAAATGCAAACTTTATGCAATCCTGAGCCAGTAATACCACTTCTTCAGAGTGCAAATAACTTACTATTTGATGTGTAGAGAGCTCTATATCTAAATGACAGGTCTCCATCCAACTAAATAAGATAATGCTGCCAAATCTATTTCTATAATCTCAGTGACCTCATAGGTTTTCATTAAATATATGAAATAAAATGAGAGATGAAAAGTGGCCTATTTAACCTATGCAAAAATAATAAGAGGGCTTATTTATTTTAGTATTTTCAAAATGAATAGCATGCTAGAGGTATGTGGTATGTTTTATAAACTACAGTAGATATCTGTCAAAAGAATAATCTTGCTGAAAACTTTTCCTATTAGACTGAGTCGCCTGCATTCTCCTTGCAGCAGGGAGCCATAATCATGGGCCCACATTTCTCAGTTCCAGACTTTTCACAAACACACAGAAAAAGTGAGCTTTACCCCGCCAGCTTTACAATCAAGGTCCTATGGGCCTAAAGTCAAGAACATTGTTAAAACACATGGCTAGTCTGGAGAATTTAAATCTTAAATCTTAATTTAAATGTTCAACCTCATTGCAGCCTACAATTTCCTCACAAGGGGAAGCAGAGAGGCAGGGGAGGGCAGGCACAGGTCTCTTCCCTGTGGTGGCTGTTGACAGGACCCAAGGGAATGAGGCAGTGTGAGGGGAGGTTCAAGCTGAATATTAGGAAGAGGTTCTTCACCCAGAGGGTGGCTGGGAACTGGAACAGGCTCCCCAGGGAAGTGGTCACAGCACCAAGCCTGACAGTTCAAGAAGCATTTGGACAACATTCTCAGGCACATTCTTATCCTGTGGAGGTCCTGGAGTCAGAATTTGATGATCCTTGTGGGATCCTTCAGACTCAGGATATTATGTGATTCTGTGACAAAGCAAAGCCAAATCTTTTCATATGCTACTTTCCATCATGGGTGAATTTTCTGATTCCAAGAGCTGTACTAGTGGCTGCTCCTTACTTTTTCTGTTTATTACAAAATATGAAAAAAGATGTGCTAGAAATTACCTAAATAGCATAAAAATACCCAAATGGAAGCAAGGGACTTATGCTCAGCACACAACCATTTGCAGGAAAAGTTCTCTACCAGCAATTCAGTTTCTCCTGTATGCAGAGCTCTGAGTAGGAGAGTTCAGGTGTGTGCACCTGATTGTGCTGCAGATACAATCATAGAACAGTTTGGGTTGCAAGGGACCAAAATAGGTCATCTAGTCCAATCCCCCTGCAATGGGCAAGGAATGTCCTCATGCTCCTCATAACAGAATAAAATTCACTGGCAGAGATGACTCATGAGTGTTTCCTTCCTACAAAAGCCCACTCTGGAACATGCCCTTTGGTTTAATGCTATCCTCCTGATGTTGCACTCGCATGACAGCAGCCATTCATTCACTCACTCATTCATTCATTCATTTATTCACAAGGTAGGAAGACAGACGTGAAGCTGTCAAAGAGAGCTGGCAAGAGCCTGTAAGGCCTGATTAAGCTCTCCCAGGCTTTGGGAACAAAGCCAAGAAAAAAGCCATCAGTTTTTGATGTCTTTCCTTGGTAACATTTTGTTCATGTTTAGATGAAATGCAACTAGTAAAAAAAAAAAAAAAGTGCCAAAAAAGCCCTGTTTTCCTTTTCCTGCTTGCATTCCCCATGGGCACTCTGGCAGCTTGACAAAATAGTAACTGAGAATGAGTGCTGCAGGGCCAAGTCCCGGCTGCAGCTGAGCTTTGTGTGGGGAGTGCCGGGGAGCTGCCGGGACACCAAAGGGAGTAGCTAAAGTGATACACTGCCAGGCTGGTATTTGCAGCCTTGATTACCCACCATGGGACACTCATTTTAGGTCTCACACAGAACTTCAGCAGTGTTCAGAGCAGTGGGAGAGCAAGCAGCCTCTCATGGGGTAGAGATGGTTCCATCAGCCTCTTCCCCTGGAACCAGAACAACCTGGTAACACAGCGTGGTGTCAAGACTGTGAGAGTTAGATTGGGTGCATATTTTGCATTGTCTTTCAGAAAGCACAGAAAAACTTATTCAGAAATTTCATATCTACTTTGAAAATTTAGTCCTTGAGAGCTTTTTTGTTCTTTGAATTATGAAATTTATTCATCATGCATTTTAAGCACATAGAAACGGCCACCTTAGATCAGACCAAAAACCCTTCTAGTCAATAATCTTCTGTCTGATAGCAGCTACTAAGTGACACCTTGGGAAGTGTGAAAAATACACACCAAGGTCCGTAGCTCTAGTTTAGCCTCCAGAAGGAATAAGTAGCCTGTCTGACTCAGAGGGAAAACAGAGCATTTTGGTTTGTACCTTGCTCCTTTCCTAACAAAATCAGAGTTCAATTTTCTCTTTGGAGAACTGCTGAAAATTGAGTTAATCGTGCCACAGAAGTATCTTTTATAACACTCAGAAACAGCTACCATTCAGTTACTGTCAACTCAGAGCACAGTATTGTATCAGTAAAGTTAGGACTGTTTATCCTATGTGCATCTATTTGTTCCCATCCATGTTAACTTGCTTTGCTGCTTTGTCATCCGTTGATCGGTGCCCTGAGAACCTTCTGCAGCTCCTCACAGTCCATCCTCTTGCTTTACTGTGCTACAGACGTCAGGTCACCAGCAGCAAACCTCCTGTCCCTCTTCACCCCTTCTCTAGATCATTTCTGAGCACTTTGACAAACGGAGATCTTTGCAAGGATATGTTGGCAACCTTTTTTTACTATGAAAACAACCATACACTAGTTACTTATTTGCTGATGAGAAGAGTATCTCTAAAAACTCAGGGCTGCTTAGTTTCTTCAGCAGTTTCCTTGTGAGGGATCTTGTTGGATGCCTATTAGTTGGATCTCTCTGTCCATTGATACATTCAAAGGACCCTAGCTAACTAATCCCTCTTCTACCTCGAGTGTCCATGTGCATCCTAATTCTATTTTTCAATAGTTTCTATTAATTATCCCATTAGCGATGTCAAGCATAGCAATCTGCAGATGCCAGGCTCAAGCCTATCGATAATGTTCTGTAGGTACCCACCCCAAATCAGAATAAACAGAAAATCTTAAAAGGAGTCTGAATAAAAATACTGTTTGAATTAAAATATTGTTTGTTCAGCTTTGAAACATTCACTCTTTTCATATTGCATGCATGCATGCACATATGCATATGTATGTATATAGAATTTTCAGACCATTGAGCAAATACACATCCCATTATGAAATTGAAAAATCAAACTCCCTATCCAACCGACACTTAGCAACATTTTCCTTCAAAGCTGACACTAAACACAGTTTGACAAAAGAAATAAATTACATGCAATTTATGTAAAATCTGTAATTTAAATTCTTGTTTCGGTAATGTTTTAATATTTTTTCCAGTTCATTTCCTTCTCTTTTAAGTGTCATGTTTCTAGACAAATCCTTGAATTGGGGCTTGCCAAACTCTTCCAAAGCTGCAGCACAGAAGCAAATCATAAGCACAGCATCTAACACACCTCTGCAACCTTCCAGGAAAAATACACATCCATCATGTCTCTTCCATCTGAATTTCAGTGTAATCTGTTTTCTTGCATTTGTATTTCCTCTAGGAAGGCAAGAAATTCTTTTATTTCCCAACTATTTATCCTACCCTATCTCCCTCTCAATCCCACACAATCACCAGTGGAGAATTAAAAATGACAGAGGAAAAATAAAATAAAGCTGTCTGAATTTTACATTCGCCACCTCGTTGATTGTGGAAGCAGTCCCTCAGCAAAATTAGTGCTTTAGAGTGTATTACTTACTGCATAAATATAAAAAAAATAAAAAGACTACTTTTCAACTTCATCTACTTGCATTTTTTTCATGTGGTTAAACATAGCAGATACATGCCATGCATGCTTAACCTTTTTTTTATTATTATTTGATCATTATCTCATTTTAAACATCTTGGAATATACAATATTGGTCAATAAATAAATGTATAATATTTGGAAAGCTTATTTTGCTTTCATAAAAATGTCTACAATATTATTGTTTGAATCAGGAAATGTTTAATAAAATTAATAAAATTTGTTTGGTTTTTTTCCAGTATGAGGAGAAATAGGAATAACCATGGATAAATACCATATTCTTTGTTACTCAGAAGTATTATTCTGTCCAATCACATAAAAAGTTAGAGACTCTTACTGACCAGTGACTACTAGCAGATTGATGTTGACCTAAAATATTTCTGATAACATTAGAAGGGGGATGACTCTTTAAAAACTAACAAGATAGCAATGAAGAATAAAGATGTACTTCTAAAGGATTGTTGCTGTGCAAGAACTAATAATTGCAGGACAAATATGTGAATTTATGTATTTCCCTCAGCTTTGTACACATACGTATTTCAGTTATGGTTACTGCCCTCTTCTAGCCTCTGGTGACAGCCAAGTCCCAGCTGAGAAGGTACAAATTTAGTCCTATCTTTGGGAACCTAAATGTGCACTGATAACATTTTAAAAAGAGGGTAAAATGATAGGAAGGGAATGGCACCTTTGCAACGCTCACAGCAAGCTCCTCTCTGCTTAATGACGAGGGCACAGTCCTTGGAGAGCACTGGACACTTCTCTCTTTTGCACGTCACTTCCTTATTCTGGAAAAAGAAAAAAAAAAAAAAAAAAGAAAAAAAAAAAAGAGAAAAGCTATTGGAAGCACACCAAACCCAAGGCTACCATTTCTTGCAATTCAGAACATAAAATGTGGGGACAGCAGTCTGCTCTTTTGCTTCAGGAGAGGTCCTTGTGATTCAATACACCTTTCTTCCCTTGAAGGAACACAGTAGAAAAGAGTCTTTGAATAATCAGGGAACCCAAGTAAATGGTGTTTAAACCCCATTTTGACAGTAATTCATGACTGCTTCCCAGTCTTGTACAGCAAATGTGATGCACTGAAGAAATCCATGTTACTTAAATGAACAACTACCTACATGATGTTCTTGTTAAAATACCCTCAGGGTCTTGAGGAGCTGCCCCATGAACTGCACTGCTCAGGAATCACTTCTCATAGTGACAGAAGGACAAACAGCAGAGAAAGAGGTGGTAACCTCAGAGAAGACAAAATTCTGCCAATGCAGAAAATCAATTTTATCTAGAGGTTCTTTAAAAGAGGCTACTATGTACTATATCAGACCAGATGATTAGTGTAATTCATCTTTCTCCCCAAAATGATGAGAATCAATGAAACACCAGAAGCAGACAGGGTCACTGTACATTATAGTGTCATCTTGCTATGGCAAAAAGTCCGTGATTTCCCAAGGCCAAAGAGCACACTGACCACATTAAGGAGTGTCAATAGAGGGTGTGCAACAGCAGGCAGCAGAAATATTCCATTTATTGCCTACCTTGCCCCAGTGGTGTCAACCCTTTTGGTTATCCCTGCCGTTAAATAGGTGCAGAAAACAATACTTTGGATGCTTCTTTTAGTAAAATTTTGCTACTTCAAATTCCTTACTTAATGGAGCCCTCTGAAGTCACCTCCACCTATAATTAGTAGCTCAGTTCATTAGGTGACACAGGTGGCCATCTAGTACGTGCAAGTATCCACCTCACCCAATCTTATGACTTAATTAGAGACCAAAAAATCAAAGGGCTAGAAAAATGTAAATCATAAAACTGAGGAAAAAGAAGCTGTGCTTTCCACTCTTTTTATTTTGCTCCCTGTGGCCTTATTCAAGGTGCCTGTGAAGAATAACACACAGCTTTTATTACACTCCAGCCCTTTGTCTAAAATCAGAGGTTTATTTACTTCAAAGTCACTGCCTGATCTGATGGGAGCTATAAAGGCACTTCAGTCTTATCAGTGTAAATGAGGACTCACTCTCACCAAGACAGTGTGAAATCAGCAAATGAGAATCTGGCCCTAAAGCACAGCTGCAGCAACACAAACGCTTACTGTAAAAAGCCAGGTCACTGCTACATGCTGGCTGTTCTGCATCACTCCAGCCCTGCAGAGCAACCATAAATGCAATTTAACCAGCAGGTTAAGCTGAATTTATGGCAGGTCTGTAGCTCTGGACTGGCACAAAGCAGCCACAACACAGAATTGCAACTGGTTCAATATCTCTTTTAAAGCGCTCAGTGGAATCTTGATTCCCATTACAGGAACATGGTGCCCCTGTAAAGTCTGTTGAAGGGCAGCAGTCAAGCTTACCAACTCAACTACAGTCTGTATTTTAAAGGGTTCTTCTAAGATCTGATTATCTTTAATGAGTTTGCTTAAGGAAAGATTTAACAAGCCTATCAGCCCCACTACCTTGATCTGTGGGAAAATCTGCCTGGTGAAAGTGGGTGTGAAGGAAAGGCAAAACCCAGTTTAGGTTTTGTTCCTGTGGAGAACATGGTTGACCCAGCTGCAGCATGCATTGTGCACCTCTGAGAGAAGTGAGGTGCCCTGTGCCCTTCAGAACCTACCTGGCTGGGCTGGATATGTGTAAGGGGGGGCCAGTGAGCAGATACCCATTGGACTCCCTTCTCAAAGGACAACATTATTGTTGCAGATGGCAGCAAGAGGGACAACAAAATAACACAGTTCTGTATTTTTATTAATTCCCTGGTTGCCAGAGGACTACTGGGACAAATTCCTCAAGTAGCCCAGCTTCCTAGGCAATTTCTCCCCTGAGTGATGTCTGCCTCCTTCCACCCTCAGGTACATCCTGACATGGTTTCTTCTTGTAGGCAATGCAAGGAGTTCCTAAGGATGACCCCAACACACACATTTCAAACAGGAGAAACTTGCTAGTTAGTTTTCCCAGTAGAAGCCTCCTGTTTCCCCCACATTGCTAAAATCAGAAAAATTCTCTCCAGTGATGAGCTTGGTATAATTGAGCAATTCAAATTTGGGTCTTGCTCTTCTTTCCTTATCACCAGCAAAGCTGCTGTTTTAGCAGGTTTTCTAGGAGGGAAAATTTTGGAATTCATGTGCTGATGCCAAGGGCTGTTTTGCATTAAGCAGCTGTTCCACATGAAGAATATTAGTGGTCCACAGTGCAGTGACAGGAACTGAAGGGCCCTTCCCCCTAGGAGGGTGTCTTAAGCAGTAGGCTACAGATTCACATTTCCTTTGTCTGTCCCAGTAGACTTTGAACTATTTGCTGTTCAGTGCCCTCGCTTCAGCAGAAAGGGGCTTGTTCTTCATGCTCCCACAAGTCACTGGTTCTTACAGCAAGGGTACTTGTGGGGAAAGCAGGAGATGAGTCACTGAATTGCCTCTGGATGTGGAAGGCAGCAAACTGGGATCACCGGCTCAAAGCTCACTTATTACAGCACAGGTGGGGAGGAGGTTCCCCACTCACCACCCACTGCACTCTTTTTTCAGCTCTGTCCCTTGGGGGAGAAGCTGCATCCTCCTGCCTTAAAGGACAGCTCCATGTATCGTAGGTAAATAGAGCCAATATTTGCCAGCACAAGAAGAGCAGCTAAGCACTAAAACAGGGTAGGATTTGCAAAGCTGGCATTCATCGTCTCTAGCTTGTTATAGGCAAGGCTCAGACAGCTCCACAACAGGCTGTTTCAGATGTCATCCCAAGCTGCCTAACTCCCTGCCATCAGGGCTGGGCTGCTCTTCCAGGGTGTGAGGTATAGCATCACTCAGGAGTGCAGCCCCACCACTGCTTGTGGGGCCTTTTACTAAAAAAAATACAGTAAAGTATGTATGTTTTAGTAAAAGTACATACAAATGCAACATATTGCTGCCCTGGCATAGTCCTCATGGCAAAATCCCTCTTGAAGTAAGAAGAGATGATTGTAGCTCCAGGGAAGTGCATTCTCTTACTACTTCTATTACTATTATTACTATTATCCCAAAATTCTTTTTAAAATGTCCTGCTGTTTTATCTCAGTGCTGTATCTTGTGGAAAACAAAGTCAGCAGATGTGGAGGAAAGGGTTAATGTACCATGCTGATCCATCACAGGCCTGCAGCAGATAAAGCAGGGCTGGTAAATCATTGTTTAGTCTATTGCAGTCAGGCATTATCCAGTGCAGATCTCCTGGGCCCACTGGGTGTAAAAGTACAAAAATAAAACAAAAGACTAATTGTCATCTGGAGGCTGGGTTTTTTCCCTTCACCCAGTTGCCCAAAACACTGCTCTTAATGTCTACTGTCCATCTGCTTGTTTCAATTTTGCTGCCTCCTCCCCTCCCATTTCACAAGGGCAAAGTGGAGGCTGAGAGCAAATGGGACTTAAGCAAGAAATCCATTCCTTCCAATTACATCCCCTCCTACCCCCAGTAATCATAACATTTCATGACTTGTCCCAGCCATACATTTAGAAAGTCGCTAAGTAGCTGCATGCAGGAGAGCTGTATTACCAAGCCTCCATCTGTGCTGTCAACAGCGTCTCTGAATCTGTTGAAAGCTCTCAGATACTTTGAATTTTGCTGTTCTTAAGAGAAAACTTCTTAGACGGCTACAATCAGAAGCCAACAGTTATGGGAGGGTAGGGGATTTTTTTCCCCCTTTTGTTTAAAGGACATGCACTCTGGCACCGAAAAGTGCGGAAGAGACACATGGCCCATAAATATATAAACCATTTGCTAAGTCAGAAACCTGGGAGTCAGTCAAATCCATAATAGGATCCCAAGATTCATAATAAATAACTTTTAATTATAGTCCTGCACAATAGTTATTTTAAACAGATGGTTTATAGATTCACATCTGGGATTATTTTTTTTTTTTAATTTAGTGCTCAGGCACACACACAGAAAGGGAGAGAACCTCAGCTAAGGTTTCTATTAGTGCTGGAAAAATACGTATTTTTTTAAAAGAGGTCAGGCTGATCCAGAACAATGCTGTGGCATCTGACGCAACTCCCCAGTCAGTGCTCAGCTCAGCAAAGGGTTCACTCTGGAATCCCAGACTCCTTTAGAAAGGAAAATTTAGGGAAGTGCTAGAGGGTCACCATGGACTCCTCACTACACTCACCAAGCCCAGCTGCTGGAGAACTCGTGTTCTAATTCATCTGGAGAAAGGATCAGAAATTTTGTTGGGTGTCCATATTTCTCCCCTCTCCCACACTTTGTCAGTGAGAACCAAGGGTCTCCTTAACTTGGCATGCAGCAGTGATGTCAAATTCCCTCACAGCAGAGATACACTAACCAGACCCAATATCACTGTTACTGCTTCATGTTACCTTTACTACAACCTCCTCTCAACGCAATTTGTTCACCTTCTACATACACCTCATATTTTTACCTTCTATCAAAGAACCCCACACAAAACAGCCCATTCTGGAGACAAATTATATCAAACTAACAGTCTTAAACTCATATGGTACAGCTAAATAAAATGCCAACATGAAAAGAAAAAAAAAACAAACCAAAAACACACACACACACACTAAAAAGGAGTCTGAATATTTGGCAGAGATCTTGGAGAGGATATGTGCCAAACCACAGCTTGGAAGCCACAGCCAACTTTCTACAGGGTTCCCCACTGGACTCCTGCCGGCTCACAGCAGCCACCAGAACGATGGCTCTTTTCAACCTGGATTTGACTTCAAGAGGGAAAAAAAAAAGTAATAGGAGTCTGCTTCATTTATTCAGGACTGTACCAAGGAGTGCTTCCATCAATGGTATTCTGAGCCCTCTCATGTGCTGTAACAGCTGGCTGTAGAAGACATTGCAGATGTTTCTCAGGGGGCCAGATGTCCACAGTGATGGTCTGGGGTTGCTTTTTTTCTTTCTTTCTTTTTATGTATTGAAAATGCTTTTAGGAAGCTTGCACTGCATTTCTAATACCCTGAGGTTATTAATTATTTATACCGAATGGGAAAAATGTTACTTAAACTTTCATTTAACCAAAAAAAAAAAAAAAAATGCTGTGGAGAGAAAAATAATAAAAGCAAGACAGACAGATGAGGTAGAAATACCAACTACCATTAATGACTAAACCTGAAAACATTCTATTTTTACCATTATTCATCACAGTCCCACTGGTATTTCTAATAGGACTCCTCACCAGGTAGCACAGGATGTCCTAAAGTTTCTGCTAGGAGAAGCCTGTGGGATCACCCGTCAAAACAATAACGATTTTCAAACAATGGCAAAAGTTACCCCCGAGGAATTCAGGATGGAGCTTTCAAATACATGCATGTGACCTCAGGAGAAGAAAGAGCCATTCAAAATTAATGAAACAAGTGTATTCAATTGATATAGGCAGCCTCTCCACCACAAGCAAAGGGCAGGCTCGAACACAGGCTCCCACCACGTGCCATCAGCCCCATGTTCTTAGGCCATGCTGCTGGGCTCTCTGCCAGGTGTTGCACACAGCCAGAGCATCCTCTCAAGTGCACGAGAAGCCACACTCACACCACAAGGGCCACAAGGAGCAAAGGCCTGGGCCAGCACTAGCCACAGGCTCTGTCCCTCAGCAAAGCTTGGGAGCTCCCAAGCCTGCGCCTGCACCTATGTTTATGTGCAAACAACCCCAAAGTTGGGCCAACTCAAGAACAGGCTCAGACACATGCTAAATTCCCAGTCTAGACAAATCCTGAGGCTCTTTCTGAAAATAGTACCCTTGCTTCTTTGGCACTCCTGCCTAGCACTATTTGTCTCAGGTCTGATTCACAAACCTCCCTTTAATTGGCAGAGTTGATGCAAGCAAGGGATTCCTGCTAAAACTGTGGGACTGCTGTCTTCCATGAGCCTTTTTCTACCTGAGCAAGAGCCACAAAATTAGACTTCAGGGAGGAGACACCACTCCTCAAGAAGAGATGTTTGCAGACCCTTTGAGCCACTGTCAAGGAAGGTGAGAATAAGGTCTCATTTCCCTCGTTCCCTTCCAATTATCTGCTGGGGTTTTTTTTCCCTTGCAAAACAAATTTTGTGGGTACAGTAAAAAAATGGTTTAGCACACTAGATGCACTTCTAAACTCAAGGTGGGAAAATATTTCCCTATGAAACGAAGTTTGTTCTCTGGAAAATGATAGAGTTCTCTCCATTTGCCCACATAAACTGATAAACACCAAGGCATATGCTTCACCAAGAGAGAGAAAGGTCCTGTTATTTAAAGCACATAAAATTATAATGGGACAATTCACAGGAGTGAAGCCAAACACACTTCAGCACCTTCAGCATTAGGTCCTTGCCTGTGGCAGAGCATGACCATGATTTAAGCATGAATTGCATTAGATACAAATGACAGTATTTTAGTTCAGTTCACAGTCTCTCTTTCCTTTTCTGAGCAGAGCACTAAATTGCCTCCAATTTGCCCCCTCATCCCTGTAATCTGTTTAGCTTATCTGGCCTCTCAGGGTGAGCAGGGAGGAGGCTGCAGCCTTCCCTGTGGTGATGCTCAGCCAGAATCAACCATCCCCCTTCATAATTCGAGCTCTCCCCGCTCCCTATGAAAGATGATTAAAACAAAGGCCCTGCTGAAAGATGACACCAAATTTCACTTCAAATGGGTCATTCCCCACTGCTGTGAGGAAGACATGAGTATGTGCAAGTGATTCAGGACAAATCACTCACAACCCCTTACAGACTGAACAGATTTTTTTTCTTTTTTCACTGTCCTTAATGATGCTCACCAGCACTAGGAAAGTGACTTTGGTGGCCTGCTGCAATCCCAACACTCCCTCATGGCAGCCCTCTGCACCAGTATTTGGTGAAAAGAAAGCACCCTCTCTTCCTCCTGCATTTGCTGGCATTAATACTAAGGCTGCAGCTGGGGCCAGGGTCCCAGAACATCAAATGTTTTGCAGCACATCCCTGCTCCAGTGAGCTTAGGGACAAAGTAGACATGGCCAGACACAATTACTGTAACTGCAGATTGAGTCAGTGAGAAAGCCAGAGCAGGATCCTGACTGAGTAGCTCTCAATGTCCCTATCTCCACCTCAACCTCCACGTGCAGCTTCAGATTAGAGCTCTTCAGCTGCACAGTTATAGGCAACACTCTTTACCCGTCAGCAGAATAGTGCGGCAGCCTTCTAGCCATAAGAGATGGGGTTTTCACAAGTTCCCAGCAGTTCATACCATAGCAAAAAAAAAATACCCAGAGTAATCCAGGAGCCAGATTTCAAGGAAGGGTTACACACAGGGATTCTTGTGGGAGACCACACCTTCATATTTCATGAGATGCACACTTTTAAAATTCACACCTTTTTCTGTGAATTTGAATTCACAAGATTATATTTCTACTTTATCAATTAAGAGTTTGTATTAATTATGAATTACCTAAATCTGATGACAATAACTAAGAAAAAGGTAGTCACAGGCAATACCTGTCAATTTGAAACTCCAGCTGCAAACCTGTACCCATGCTGCTGTAAAAGGTTACAGCTTACTAACCCAGCCCTGTGAGTTTATGATCTACCCCTTGCTAAATCTTCTCAGCTACACAGATCAGTCAGCAAAACCTTTTGGATGATTACTGCCCAACTTCATTTCAGTTAAATGGGTGATGGTGAAAGCATGGTCCAGTCTAGTCCTAGTCTGGTTTACCTGACTGAAGCTGGTGGAGAATTCATTCTCCCAGAGAAGTGACAGGCAGCTGAGGGCCATAAAAGATTCCACTACCTGAGCTTCATCAACCAAACACAGCTGAAGTCAGCAGATGTGGAACAGAATTGCTGTCCTGAGTGTACTAATTCCTGAAGTATACTGGTCCCCCTTAAGTGCCATAGGATGGCTTGGAAAAGGAGAAGTCTGCCAAGAAAATTGGTCTGAAACACCCTAAATAAATTCTAGTCCTAAAAATATTGAAGTTGACACTCATAAATTATCAAGCGATTTCATAGAGGGCAAAGCAGATTACACCAAAGGTTTAAAACAAATTAATAAATCATCTGAATTCAGCAAATTTTAGATCAAACCATGGTGTCATGGCTCATCTCAAAAATTGCCCATCAAAAGACTGCCCTAACAATATTCTGCTTTTGTTTCTTTACTAATGTTATCCTAGTACTATGCAGTGTTATTTTTCAGAAAATATTGTCAATGAGAAAGAAAAAAAAAGCCATTAAAACAATAAAAAAGACATCAAAATCAAAGGACATCAAAATCAAAATCTATCAATTCAGAATTCCTATTTTTCGATAACTATATTTTCTATTAGAGGCTGAATACTGACCATTAGTATTTTTTCTTCTAATGTTGTGAATTAAAATTTCATTTAACATTTATCAAAAAGAGATGCATTGACTGCTTTTAGAAGAAGTATAATTTCATTACATTTTGATAGGTTAAATCTACAAATATATTATCCAAACAATAGTTACCTGTCATTGCATCTTTATTACGTTCTCTGTCTGAAGCCTGCTTACTCAGTCTTTACACTGGAGATTTCAACAGTGGCAAATGCTCTAGTTTTGAGCTTCAGTCTGTTCTAAAATCTTTGAACAAAGCAGCCCTTGAGGCCTGTGTACTTCTTAAAGACATTAAAAAGCCCAATGGGCCTCCTAACTTACTCTGCAACAAGTCATATCCCATGAAGAAACTCACTTCTGTACAACACAAAAACAGGGCTAGATTAAAGAAAAGGAAAGAAAAAGAGCAGGGTCCCCTGCTGCTCTGTCTGGCCAGAATCATGTCTTTTACTGCCCATATCCTCTAAAGAAACGATGCTCTCATGATATATTACCCTAATACATCACCGAGTGACAGTTTTCTCATGATACTGTATCCGTAAAGATGTGATGCATGCCAGAAGCAGCGACAGGAGATCTCAGCTGGGGGAGAGAAAGGGGAGGGTTTTTTTATTTTCTTTCAAAAGTTTAAGCTACACTTTGGGGTTTTCTAATGTTATTTTGAGAGGAAAATCCCTGTCAATCGTAGCTTCATAATTCAGAGGACTCCTAGAAGTTTTGCAGTCCAGCTTTTAAATCAGAAAGCACAAAAAAAAAACAAAACAGTCTCTTCATTTAATTAAAGTCAGTTTTGAAATAGAACCAAAATGCTTGAGGAACAACAACCAAATAAAAATAGTAGCCCAAAAGAAAGAAGCAACGAGAGTCTGTTTTCTATTATGAAATTATTTAGGCAAAAGGCCTCCAGACACTGCTGTTTTAATGAACTTGCAAGGAAACTGAGCACTGACCCTGAATTTGTTTTCTTACGTGATCTTGCCTGTGCTACGCAGTGGCTTTAGAAAATAAAAAAAGGTTATTCACAGCAGTCTGCAGAGAGAAGGCACAGCCTCCAACTTGTCAGTCAGTATGGAGAAGAGCAGGAAGAGACAAGGAAAAGGAGCATTTCAGGCAGAACCCCTCAGAGGAGGCAAAAGCTTTCAGGGTCTTTTAATGCTGCCTTCTATTCACAAAGGCTCACTCATTTTTGCTGCAACTGCTGCTTGGCTGCTAGTAAAATCTCGTAGGGGCCGTGGTAATCCTGGGTAATGGGCAACTCACGGCAGGCATCACCCTCAAGCTGTCTTCATCCAGCTGCTGCCAGCAAAGGAAGGCTCAAGGTCATGGGAGAATTAGTCAGAAAAGCTTCTGACACCATGATGTTTCATTTGACACATCTCACTTCTGTGTGTTTCTACTTCATATCTACTAAAACTTCTTTGCTTCCATCAGATGCAAAGAAGGAAGGTAGAATAAACTTTCCTGTGTTGTGATTAATCACACTGCCAAATTAAGTAAGATTGTGACTTTCAAAACTTCAGCCAACGCTGTAGCTAATAGGAGAAAAAGTGTATTTTGACTTGTGGACTAAGCAAAAGCGATATGGAAGTCATTGAGAAGAAACTAAAAGCCAAAGCTGTCAATGTCACTTTCACAGTCCTTGAGCTGACTTTGACCATATTTTGTGGCCTGGCCATGGCTCCTTTTGGGTGAGATGTAACAGCCCTCAATCACAGCAGTGATCACTTAGCCACATAACAATACCACTGCAGTCAATGAAACCACCCATGAGAGCTCAGAGCTTTTAGTTGAGCTCTTCAGTGCAGACACATGCACAATCCCCTACGCTCTGGGTAGACCCTGTTAATTAAACACTTATTTTTAAATGCTGCTCTGGAAAAAATTTGCTGTCCAAAATAAGAAACTCATCTTGCACAACCACTTTCTTCTTGAAAAATCCAGTGGTTAAAACATGTTTTTGCATAATCGTAGCCCTGCAGGGACAGTTCTCACTTCTGAAAAGCAAATTCCCTTCTTTCTGTTTTGCACATGTACAAACAAACAGATTCTGGTATGTCCAAAGATTGCAGATCTCAACTATAATAATACATTGAATAGAAGCCATACAAGCAGGTTTTTTTTCCTGTGTTCCCTTCACTCCTTCCTTTCCCCTGCCCCACTTGCACTGCAGGAAGTAAAAAAAATACCTGTTTCTGACAAGTAAATGGAGCTGACATTAGAGTGAAGCTCGAAGGTGAACAGGGTATGCACAAGTCATTTGTCATCTTGACAAAGTGAGATTTGGTCACCAGTGGGACACTTGAAAGACATCTGAACAGTTGGCCTTGACCACCAGCATTTCTTACAGCTTATAAAGGGACCCATGGGACCAAGAACACAACCTGCTTTTGGAAGTGACTCCTGCAGTGGTACCTCTTGATAGATGTAAAGGCAGTGTGATATATCAGGTGCCATTAAGATCTTTGCTAGCAGGTTCTATTTACATAAGTATGGAGTGCAGATAGCATCTTGTTAACCCAATTAATGAGACTCAAATGTCAGGAAACAGATTATGCCTGGCTCAAAGTCCACAGTGCTCTGAAGGCAGACAGACATGATTTCATTGTGTGGGACAGCACTGTTCTCTTTGAGCAAGAACTCAGGCAGCAATCCTTCCACCTGGACAGCTAGGAGAGGCAGAAAGATGATCTGAAATACAAGAGTTTCACACCTTTAGCAAAAGAAGGGCTCTTTATGATGAGGGACTCAAGTGTCGTGTAAAACAGGGAACCCGTGGCTGAACTGAGGAAAACCAAAAAAGTATCCACTTGAGGTCTCGAAACTTAATTTTTTTTAAGTGTACCTTCTTCTGCAATTAGAGAAAGTCCTTGTTGCCACGTCACAGCCAGGTCTGGATTAGAAGAGAAACACTGTTTCATCCAGGCTGTCCACACTGCTGTGTTTTACATGGGCAATTGAAACGCGGTTCTCTACCCTGGAGAAGAGAGGGAAATTTCCTGACCAAGATGAGATCACTAACCTCTTCATCAGTGACTCTCATCATACCGCTTTATACAATAAACTGCTGTTCTCCCTCAGCCTCCAGCTATAAAGCTCTGTGATATGGAAGCAGATGCTCCTGTCACCCAGGTCAGAGCAGTGACCCCTGAATGGCACAGCATGAGGTGCTGGGCCCCAAAACAGAGAGGGGGGTGCAGGGAAGGATCTTGTACTCAGCAGTCAGCTCTCTGCTCAGCACGACTCTAAGAAATTCCTGCTCCGAGCTGTCTTCTCCATGGAGGAAACAAGACAGAAAGCATGGGCTGCCTGGGCCAGCAGCCCAACCTCAGCACTGCTCAGAGTGTTAACCTAAATCCTCCAATGGGAACAGCCACAGGGTGTGTACAAACACCCAGGAGTCGTATTAATTCTCCAGACACTTCAAACCCTTCTAAACCTCTGGTTCCAGAGCCATCCATAGCTCTCCTGAAGTCACATCACATCCACATCCTCTCCCACCAGCAGTCCTTTTTCCCACTGAACAGGCTTGGAGCTGCCTACTCATCTCTCCAAATGGCTGCCTTCCAGTGAGACTCCCTTTTCTGGTACATGATTTGTTTCCTTTTTCCCTTTTTCGGCTCCTACCTTTGTATGTTTCTGTATGTGGACTGGTTTAATTATTAAAAAAAAAAACCCAATGATATCAAAGATGTTCCTTTTATACTAAAATGATTATACAAAGTTTTAGGCAGCAAATATGTGCACTTCACATAACAACAAGTGCATTAAACCATTCAAATTTCTTACAATCATAGCCTCAAGTTCTAGATATTTTATAAATTTCAGCTTCAGATTGATTTTTGGGTCAAATGATTTTTGCTTGAGGATTGAAGGTTAAACTGAACATGCACAGACATTTTCTCAGAAGCCATACAAATCACAGACTTCTTCAGTTTCCTCTGCATTTTCATGTTAAACAAGTTCTGCTTCAGTATCTTAAATGTCTACATCAACAATTTCCTCCCAAAATGTTTCTTGTCTGTAGATCATGGACAGATTATGCCTCAAACATGCATCTGTTAAAAAGGTTTCTTACACTACCAGACCCCCAACATTTTAAGGTGTGGCAGTTTTAATTTTTCAGCATTTTTTATCCACTGTAATTGCAAACACCCACCAACCCTTGGTTTAGAGTCTAAAGAACTTGCATGCTTTTGTCTGCCAAAATAATTTTATTCATTTATTAGAATCAAAAGGATTTTCCAGATTGTATCACCAGTCTATCTATCCCCAGGACTGTTTGAGTAGAAGGGTAAAGTGCTACATATGAAAATTATCATCTGTGCAGTGTCATATACAGAAAAAAATAATTATTCTCTGTCACAAGCAAATGATCAACAGTCTCGCTGTAGTAGAAGAGCCTTCTGGTTTGTCAATCTTTTAGGTCTTACAGGCAATCCTTCAGCTAACAGCCTTACCTCAAAGCCAGCCACCCTGCCTGGCTCCTTCCTGCCCCAGTAGTTTCTAGGTGACATAACCTCGAGATGTTTCACTAACTGGCACAGTCAGATCATAATCATTATGTAGCCCTAGAGCAGTCATTTATCAACTCTTCTCCATCTCTCCCAAGCCATACCTCAACCATACATCCAGACACAAAAAAGAACAAGGAGACAATCTCAGGGCAACCAAGGCCTGTTTTTCTTCATCCACTAATAAATCCTAAGACAAAAGAGAAAAAGAAACACAAACGTATGACTCTAGCTGGCCATCAGAACACATTTTGATGATTGAAGCCACCTAATATAACTGAACATAAAAATGTCAGGAGCAGGTAAAAAAAAAGCCAAACCCCAAACTAGGAAACACAATCCAAAACACATAGACTTCTAGTCTATGAGCTGTCAGAAATCTGATTTTCCTGGTCAGGGCTATGCAACACATCTGCTTCCATCCCCCTGGTTATGGAGGAGTGCAAGGTGCTGCTGCCATGCCTCAAGAAAGATGTTTAGGCATGAAAGAGGATTTGAGCCATACCTGGCCTTATGGGGAGAGGGGCAGCTGATCCTGCAGCCAACAGAGGAGCCTGGGGTTACACTGAGCACACCTGAGCTGCCCAGGGCTGAGCTCTACCTGGTTTTCAGAAGCAGAAATGGCAGTCTTCAACTTCTCAAGTCTTACAGGAAGTTTCAGAACTGTATGCTGAGGTTTACACACACTTTAGGCTGCATTGCTACCAGGCGACCGACTGGCACTGCCCAGTGTGAACTAGACAATGTCTGGAGCAAAGTGCAGTGCAAGCAGGTCAGCAGAGCTCTCAGGCAGAGTTAAAGATGACCTCACTCAACCTCTAATACTGAAGCTTCTTGTAAAGGTTTACCTAAAACAGGGATTAAAAAAAAAAAAAAGGGACTGCAATTTATCTGGGAAAGCATCAGGTCTTCAGCATCATTTTTTCTACATGGCACTTTATCACATCCTCATCCTCAGTACTCACGAGAATAAATACATCTCAGCTCTAGTGCCGTTTCACAGGATTGTCTTTTTCCATAGCACTTCCCAGCAGACACGTACAATGCTTCCCTCTCTGAAAAAACTGGGATACAATACAGAAAACAAAAACTATGGCCAGGAGGCTGATGTGCAGAATGGAGGACAAAACAAGCAAAAAGGATGCAAATCCTAGACAATGCATGAAGACAAGTTATTTTCTCAGTGAGGTGGTGGTACACAGTCCTACTTTAACACAGGATTATGGATGACCATCTAGAACAAGTAGATTCTAGACACGGGGAAAATGGAAAAATAAGAAAGCCAGAAAAAAAATCAAATAAATAAATGGAGAGACAGACAAAAATATATGAAATTCAGGTGTCAGCACACAAAGTCAGGTTCTGGGGATGATAAGGGATAAGATCCATGCTGTATTTGGACCCAGAGCTCAGCACTTGATTCAGTTGGATGCAGAGCACTGCACAGAGCTCGATCAGCCAAACAGCCAGACTAGGAATTTTTTAGCTGCAGCTTAATGCATAAGATGAAGAGGCCAAGAGGCCTCAGAGGAAGTAACCACACCAGTTATTAGGTAAACTATAAGCAAGTACCAGTGTGATAGTCATTTTAACAGTAGTAATACAGGTAAAAGCTTTTACATAATATTGGGTTTTTTTCTTCACAATGGCCTTTTATTTGACCATAAGCTCAATATAAAGTGATTGCATTTTCATTTGATTTTTTGGTTGTTTTTTAATATTTTTCTTCCCTCAAAATTTTCTATTAAAACATGATGGGGAAATAAAACCAGATATTTGGTGGGGAAAAAAATATCTATTTTTCTACAGCAGCACAAAGCAGAGCAGCAGAAGTACTGACACTGTGAGCCATTCACTTACAGAACCATAATTCTTAAAAGGACCATTAACAACTCAATGGAAGAAACTTGAAAGCTAATAAAAGCTATATACAGGTAACCGTATGCTTTTAAAATGCCATTTTGATATTGGACCAGCTCTTTAATAATGTTTTTCTTATTGGCAATAAAAAAGTGTCTTAACTTAGACTGATCCATTTTGCGCTTATTGTAGACACATTCCAAAGACATTTGCAAGTTATATTACATTTTCCATTTAGTTTATGGCATTTTTGTGCCCTTCATACTTTCCCATGTATTATTTATACATATTCTTTTGTATTTGAGCTATCTGATCCTTTAATTACACCAAAGAGAATCTCATTTTCATACGTGATGGATTGGATCTTCATCATCATTACAGTGACATATCACCAGCTCTCTTCCAGGAGGGTTTTGCCAAGACCTATAATCAGTTCAGCACTGTGTGCATGTGTGTATTTGCTCAGTCCAGCTGACTATGTTAGAAATGTGTAAGTAGTGAACTCTTCACTGTCCTATGTGGTCTGAGAACAACATGAAATAGATTCTTCCAGCCTGCAGATTTCCAGAAAGGCTTCATCATAAAGCTGTTACACATGACTGCGTACCACATCCCCAAAATAATTGTCACGACAAAACAGTGATCTGAAGGCCAGCATACCTGTGCATGGATGTGTCACAGTCTGAGGCAGCTCTTGATATGAGGTGCAGAAAGAGAACATCTAAAGCTCCACGGATGGCACAGACACAACAAACAATGCTACACAATCCATGCGCACTCCCCAGAGGAGGAAATCAGACAAGACATTGCATGTGGTACTACTCAACCAGGGTGGGCATATCTGTACATGGAACTAAACTGACTTGAACATTCCTCAAAATTTCTGATGGAAACTTTAAGGATCAAGCCAGGGCAGCCATCCTCTACAACAGACAGTTTGTCAGGCAGGTCAAAGCCTTGTTTCACAGGTGTTTTTCATGAATTACATGTACAGGTACAGCTGAACCTACCATAATCATCCTCCAGAAGAGCCTACCAAAGCAATCACAGTCCACCTCTGGGTCTTGATCCAAGTCACTTCTCTCTTGGAAGACCTCCTTCATACATACATATATATACATATAAATACATATTCCTACATACATTTCTTTAGTTTCTATGACAAAGCACGTATGGGACACCCTGCTGCACCAGACATGGCCTTATGTCTGGTTTTTGTTTTCAGGGTTTGTTTTTCGGGGTGGGGGGTGTTGGGCTTTTTCATTTAAGAGATGGCATATAAATCCGTAATTGGAGAAAAAAAAAAGACTAATAAAACTTTCATCATGTTGGAGCATGTTTGTGTTTCAGGAACCCTTCATGTTCCGATCAAAAAAGCATTCTCTTTTGGAGTAATATGGGGAGAAAAAACTATCAGTACACTACTGTATCATAGGCTTTTTTGTCTCTCTGTTTATTATTTTTGTGGGTGAAGAGAAAGCTGACTGTATTATACAGTAATAAAGACCTAGAATATTTAAATTGAAAGAAGATGCAGTCTTGGTAGACTCTGTAGCTTATGTGTGTAAACTATTGAAATGAAATTAAATAAAATAGGTATGAAAGAATTGTTTGATGATTTTCTGTTTGGTTTTTAATATGCACTACTCCACTAAAAGTCATCTGGGCTGCATTATACCTTGAAGCAACAACAATTGAATCCTCATGTACTAAAACACTGCCATCTTCACTGAACATGTGTCAAACACTTGCTCTCAGGCTAGCTACGTGCTTTTCACTTGTGCACTGTGCCACAGAAATCAGCTATGCTATAGGTAAAGAACCCCAGCACATCGAGTAGCTGTTTTGCTTTAGTCTGCAATGAGGACATGGTTTTTAGGATTGGGCTTCTTTTTGGCTAGGGGTGTGCGTGTCAAAGTTATTTCATCAGTTTCTTGGTTTGCTTGCACTTGGTTTCACCAATTTATTAGTTCAAGCTAGGCAGAACACTAGGTCTTATAATGACAAATTTAACATAATTTTTTATGAGCAGAGGTCAAATTCTACCCTGCTCATTTGGATTTAAAAGCAGAAATTTAAACTACAGAATGGTGTTTCATACTGAATAAAACTTATGACAATCAAAGCTATGATTTCTAGTTTCCTGAGCTCCTGTCTCCAAACCTTTCTCAGATTTCCAACACTTGGTTATCCTTTCTGGCTCACATTTATTTCCTTCTGCTCTGGATTTGGGTGATAAAAGGTTGAGACATATGATTACCACTCCTCAGGTGCAATTGGCAAGTTTAAGGCACAAGCATGAGGGAAGGGAGGAGGAGAAAAGGTGGGGGAAATGTCTCTGGTTTAGATGTGGTTTGTCAAGATCACTACTGGCTTTTATCAGCTATTTCTTGATGCAACTCACTTTGTTCTTAACTATGTTGGGGGAAAAAAAGATAATAAAAGACCTTTTCTCCCCACAAAAAAAAAAAACCAAAAAAACTCTAATCATTCATTCTCTTCAAAAAAATTCTAAAAGCCCTTGCAATGTCAAGGCAACCATTCGCTGAGGTACACTTATCTATTTCCTTGCAGTTTCTCACTTCTACCCTGTCCCTTTCAGCTGGCATTTTTGGTACGTTCATTTTGAAACTACATACACCACTGGCCAATGGATACATTATTCTTGGATCCCTGCTTGCTTCTGGCGAGGTGTTCAGGGTCCATGGAGATGATGACAAACGAGCATGAAATTACATGGCTCTCCACACCACCGCTGGCACCGCCACCTGTCATCGTTGTCACTGCTGAGCTCATCTCACCTTCAAAAAACTCAGCACTCAGAACTTTAACTCAGGCTAAGTTAATTCTGTGGTCTTTTTACATTCTCGCCCTATAATTATGCACAGGTTCTCATTTCACCTATTTCCGATGGACTGCAGCATTTTTATGTCTTTTCCACGTGTATGTTGAAGCACGTATTTCTTGAAAGCAAATGCCATAATATCAGTTGTGAGCCTACTTCTATTTTGAGTGTTAGATACCTTCCAGCCAAAAAGCTGTACCAACAAAAACTCTGCTGAATTTGATCATTTACCGTACTTGTACCAGAGCTGAACTTAAATATTCCATGCCTGTTTTAAATGCTGACACTCAAATAAAAGAAATCTAATCAAAAATTCCCTTAACAGTCTGTTAATAGCATTTTCCACCTAACATTTCAAAAACCTCATTATACAAAAAGTCCCAAACTTACCAAAATGTGCTAGGCTTTCATATTATGAAGTCTTGTTTGGTTCTAATAACAGAAATTTACTTATGCCTCCACTCCCTTCAGCCCAAAACTTTCACATATAAAAGAGAAAGATCTGAAATTGTCATACACAACATGTTTGGGCTCCTCAAACTGCACAAGATGTGCAAAGTGCTCCTATGGATTAAAAAAAATCATTTTTCCACAGATGTGGGAGGATAATTTTAGAAGATAATTTTTGCATTAGGTAGTGTAGCTATAATCACTTGCAGTCTTACAGCCTTTAATAACTGGAATCAATTTCTCAAAGTGAATCAATATAACTCCATTATGGATACCATCAAGATTATGTATTTTTACCTATAGTCATCATTACCAATTCAGACTAAAACACAAATTTTTTCACTCATCTTCATAACCCACAGTTTTACTACTTTGATTTTCCGAAGCCAACAAGACTTAAGAAATTTTTACTGTTGACCATTAAGCATGACAATGTCAAAATCATATGTTCTCCAACTTGTATTGGTACTGTCAGGGGCCACACCATTATCTGAAATAATAGTTTCCCTTTTTTTGACAATTTTTCTGCATAGGGTTGGTTAACTTACTGCCCATCACGTCCAACATTTCCTTTCAGTGTTTACCTTCATCTGATACAGAACTTGCTGGAGGTGAGAACATTTCCCATCCTTTCATCAGAAAAGCCTTCAACTATAAACACAGTTGCAATGGGATGCTCAGCTATGGCACAACCAGAAAAACAATTTTCAAGTGCAACTTCTGTGTATCTGTGTTACCCATCAGCTCTAAGTACTTTCTCCAGTGTCTAACGGCATATAAGGTGAATGCATTTGAAAGCAGGTACTTTCAGTTGCCTTCAGCCTTCTTTGTCCTTTTCCAGTATCTCAAATCCTATGGAAAACAAGGTAGGATGTTATATTTCCAGAGACAGTGCATCTCTGAGGAGATACAGAGCCACAAGACATTCAGAGTGGAAGTGGGCAGAACACCAGAGCACTCTGGCTCTAACAGCATTTGCAGATAGCAAGAGCAAGTCATAAAGCATACTTCCCCAAACCTCTGGATCATGAAAACAGCTTTAATTTGTCTTACCCATCCACCCCTCAGAAGAAGCTCAGGAGAGCAGACACACCAAAAACCTGGCATTTGTGCAGCCTGCCTGTTGTCAGAGACACACAAAAAAAATGAGTATGTTCAGATTGTGACTGTATTGCCCACATATACTTGTAAAGGGGAAGTGCATGAAATAAAAACCAATGTCTTTGTAGTTAAACCATTAGACCAGGAGTTAGGAGACCTGAGCTTTCATCAGTCCTACAAGAAATTCCTTGTGGACAAACCACATTCTGCTCTTTAACTTTGATGTTTTTCTCTAAAAGGACAAAACCAAAATGGCCATTTGTTGCAGTCAGCTGTAATTAATGACAAGTTCTACAGAGATCAAATTCACTCATGTTTATGTCATTGCTAAAGTGTGGTAGTTGTAAAAACTCACATTGAAACTATTGTCTAAGAGATATTAAAAATTATCATTTTTGTGACATTATTAAGACCATTAAGTTGAGACACGTAAATTATGAATTTGGGAACTTGAGATTTTACCCACAGAGTCTCATTCAGCCAGTAGTTCTTGCATGTAGACTATTTATGTACACACACACCTACCTACACACCCTTAGTCTTACCTGTTTCCTTATACTAAAGCCAAGCATCGGAGCTGTTCCACGCACCCCAACACATTTTGACAAGCAGGGACATCAAAAGCAGAGCTACCTCACTGTGGGTGCAGTGTCTGTTTATTAGAAAGCCTTACCCATAGTTCAGAAGTGAATGGCTTACCACACACCGTACATGAAACCTCCAGCATATGACCCTCTGTGTGAACTCCTGTGTCATCTCAACTTCTCTTTCCACTTGTTAGAACAAGAGCTCAAGAATGAGCCAATCTGTTTTGGTAGCTAAACTTGGCTATCTCTAGGAGATTCCTACCGACATCCATCTTGTGTTCAAGATCCAGGGGTTTGTGTTAACAACAAAATTCTAAAACAAGAGCTGGAAGCTTTCACCAAAGCAATGTCCACAGACAGCAGTCTCTGCTCCAGCTGCATTGTTTCTGCTCACGTTCCTACCATGAAGATCAGTCCACCCTGTCTCTGCTAATCAATGAGAAAAAACAACTTTTGGTTTTGGTCTTCCTGCCAAGACTTTCCAGTGGTGTAAAAGGAATTGATTTTGTAATTGCTCTTTGCAGTCTTCATTTCATTATTATTGCAACTTACTCATAATCCATGAGCTTCCCATGTTCACCACATTTACTCCTAGAGTACTACCCATTACTTTACCCTCCAAAATTATTTAGCCTGGTAAGAGAAAGACAGAGATCATTTTGCTTATGCTGCCTCTCATTCCCTCTTGCTAGGATGCATCCACATGCTCCACGGGACAGTCCGCAAAGTTCTGTCAAACACTTGACGGTACAGTCCCTGCATTTCAGTTCTGTGTCCTCTAATTTGTGAGCTGAGCAAAGTCCTGGAACGGGAGTTAATAGAATCGTAGGATGGTTTGGACTAGAGGGACCCCAAAAATCACCTAGTTCCAAACCCCTCACCATGGACAGGCATGCCACCCATTAGATCAGGCTGTTCAGGACCCCCATCCCAGGCCTTGGACACTGCCAGCGATGGAGCATCCACAGTTACTAAGACATTCTTCTTCATCCCAGAGCCGTTCAGATTTCCATGACTTGTGTTGTTATTTATGGCAGCCTGTGGTCATGGAAATGCATCACCACTAAGGAAGACATGCCATAATCCAATCTTCGATTTCAGTGACTCACATTACTGAGTTGTTTTTTTTAATATAGGTGTCCTCTGATAAATTTTCTGTCCTCCCTTTAACAGCAATTGCTTCCTTTCTGTAACAGCTGATCAAGCTCTCTTTTTAATTGCTCACTTCTTATAGTATGAACATCCATCAGGTTTGCCCTTGAAGTGTATGATCACTCTTCCATAGAAAGTTCCTCACTGAATTGTTATTAAACAATCAATATTTCTACTTGAATGTAAAGCAACCTGGTTTTCTCTTCCCTCCTGGTCACAAATCACCCCATTGTTTCTATTGTTTTGTCTCTCCCCATACCTTTTAAAATTGATCTTTTCCCTTGGGACAGGCCTAAACAAAGATTTCAGCAACAGACAGTCCAGTAAGTCAATGCTTTGGATGCTGCACAGCATTAAAGCCAGTAACTCCAGACTGGTTTCCTTCTCCTCTACCGAGTCTCCCAGCTTCCAACTCAAGAAACAGATTGCACTTATCCTTTGGCAGAAATAAAAGAGAGTGTAGCCAGGGCAGGTAACTGCAGTAACTCACTAGGCATCTGTGAGCTTAATAAAACATAGTGTTCTCCTGGCACAGAAGGGAGCCAAATGCCCTCTGCTGCCATTTCACTAAAGTAAGCCCTGCAAACCACAGGGATTTAGAGTTCTTACATCCAATGCTTTTTGCAGTTCTTCATGCTTGCACACTAAAAGGGTGCTCATTGATTTAATAAAGCCAAGGTCTAGAGAGATCTATAAATACAAGTGTTTTACCCTCATGCATTATTGCCCTGATGCCCAAGACTGAACTTCTGCTCTTTCACAGATAAATTGCTTCCTCACTGGTTAACACCAGCTTCCATTAGCAAAAGTGGTGGCAGACATATTTGGGAAGGTGATCCATGATAAAACACAGCTTCATCTCCCTTTTTGTTTTCCCTTTGATTTCTTTACTCGCCACATCCCATGCTCCTCTTTTTCCCATCTGACTCTGCTCAGAAGAAATCAATAATGTATTTTTTATCAATATTACCTAAAAAGTTATCAATGAGTCTCATTTCAAATCTGCTGAACTCAGTGGAGTGACAGGTATCAACCTCAAGGGGCTTAAGATGATCTTGGTCCTACAGTTGCCAAAATTGCCTTCTAAAAGGCAGTCTGAAACAATTCTTTACATCTTTTATGGACTTACAATAATAATAATAGCAATAATATTAGGGAGACAGGGTGTGTTGATATTTCAGTCCTAAAGTAGAACACATTCTGTAAATTCAGCTACTCTGTAAATTCCAAACTGTAAAACACGGGGCTTTCTAGCCTATACTTTTCATTGCATTCAACAGCAAATTAAGGTTTATGGCTTTTATTTAAAAATATCATAGAAAGTTTTATTTAGAATGACTGTTTTACAATAACTCCTGAGCCCTGGCTTGTCCAACTGAACTGCTCCCAAAAATGCTTAACTCTGAGACAGAACAAGGAAGAAGGATTTCTCCCCAAAATGTGTATCAGCTAGTAACACCATTAACCACTGAACTCCCAGCACAGCAGGAAAAGCACTCTGACAGAAGCATCACTTATGCTTTCACTGTCATGTTATTACAGCACATACAGTCACGTTGCTGCCTTCACCTTGCACCCTCGTGGAATTCCTCACCCACTGGGATTGTGACAGGGAGCACATGGGAGCTCAAAGCAGCAGCATTTCCAAACCTTAGCTTTCCTTCTTTTTGCTGAGCTACAAGTAAAGACTTCTGGGTGTACCCCCAACTCTGTGAAAGTTCTCCCAAAAAATTCACATGGCAAACATGGTTTCACAGTGTCCTGAAATAAAGGCATGTACAACTTTGTGCCCGGGCTTTAAAGTCAAAGAAATGATTGCCAGATCATGTATTGAGTTACTTTCCATTAGCTCAGCTCTGAGATAACCTTGTGTTACATAAAGGCAACAGAGTCACCCAAGATTTGATTATGTGAAACATTCCCCTCTCTGTGCAGTTACATTTAGTACACGTCTGAATGTTCTTACTAGCTGAAAAACACACTTACCAGGCAAATACACATTATGCAAGGGTTGTCAGTGATAAAAGGTATCTGCAGAATTTCTCCTTCATTTTCACATTTTGCAACCGATCCTGAAATAGAAATAAAAATTTTAAAGTACTAGCATATTTCATTCCACCCTGACAGTTTTGGAAACTATCCTCTTCGCATTCACGTTTAACCCTTACTCCATTCCTAGCCCTCGATTTTAAACCCTGCCTTAATTTGCCCAATTTAATCAGGAAAGGATGTCCAGTATTTCTGCAAGATTCTAAAGAGAACAGGGAAATGAGTGGCCCTTTATTGCCGCACAAACCTAGACTTTCTTTGTGCCTCAGTTATAGCAAAGGACGCTTTTTCTTCTCTCAGATGACGTGTGGAGAATAACGAGTACTCCATGCAAAGCAGGATACGTCTATAACGATAGATCCAGAGCTCGCTGCAATCGGCAGAAAGCTGTCCATTGCACTCTGAGGACCTGGACCAGCACAAGCCCTAAACCAAGCATCCTTTTAATGCACGGAAACCACTTGGCAAATGAGTCAAAATTAGCAGGCTGACTGTCAAATGGAATCAAATTAGGAAACACTTTACGGCCCTAATGGTGATTAGCCGATATTCTGTCATGCTGGAATCACTCCTCAAAGTCTAATGGCTCCTCGCTTGAGCTAGAATTTGATTCTGCGTTTCCCTCCATGCTCCAGATCTCAGGAAAATAAAACCCTCGAGGGGAACAGGGAGAATGGGAAGGGGGGTGAAAAGGAATAAGAAAACCTTTTTTGGGGGGGAGAGAGGCACGGTTACTGTGCTCACCTGCCCCAAACCACGCGGTTACACCTCGGGCCGCCCATCCCGCGCAATGCCACCCTGCGCAGGTGGGCCCCGCGCCGCCCGCGCCCCGCCGTACCTGTGAGCAGGGAGGAGGCCGGCGCCCCGGGCAGGCACAGGACGCCCAGCAGGACGGCGGCGGAGGCCGGGGAAAAGCGCGGGGCCGCCGGCCGACCCCCGCCGAGCCGCGGCATCGTCCCGGGGGTGCCGCTGCCCACCCGCCGGCTGCGGGGCAGCGTCCGGGACGCGCCGTCGGGTGGCGGAGCCCGCCCACCCCGGCACGCCCGCCCCAGCACCGACCCCCGGCGCCGGGCAGCGGCGGGGGGGTGGGGAGCAGGACGGGAGACCGCGGCCCGCCGGGGAGTCCCACCCCACGGCGGCACCGGGGGAGGGGACTGTGGGTGCGGGGAAAGCAGCTGTCAGCGCCTGCCCCTCGGCCCCGCACCCCCTCTTTCCATCACCCCCCTCCCTTGCCCGCATCCCTTCTTATACCTTCCTCTCCCCATAGTCCCTCCTCCGGCACCCCCCGGCCCCCATGCATCCCTCCCCCCCGGCGCACACACGCACAGACAGGCTGCCAGCCCCAGACCCCGTTTCCCTGCCGGGAGATGCCCGGCCACTCCCTCCCTGGCCCCGCCGAGCACCTCCCGGCCCGGCAGCGGCGTCGGGGGGCTGCGCCTGCGGCCGCTCGGCGGGAGGGGCGGGGGGAAAGGGAGAGGATCGAGGAGAAGAGGAGGAAAGAAGAAGAGGAGGAAAAGGTAGAAGAGGAGTAGCAGGGGAGGAAACGCGGATCCTCGGGCAGGGCCCGGGTACCTGGGCAGAGCGCGGTGGCTCCGGCTGCCTCCGGCGGGCTCGTCCCCGGCTTGTGTCAGTGCCCTTCGTGCTGCGGGCAAGTTTTGCCAGCCTCCGGCGAGCGGCGAGAGGGAAGGAGGGAAAGAAGGAAGGAAGGAAGGGAGGGAGGGAGGGAGCAAGCGAGCGAGGGGTCGGAGGCTGTCCTCCGGGAGCTCTGCGGAGGGGCTCCGCTCCCCGGCTGCCCGCCCGGCCGGGGCCGCCGAGCTCCCCTCGCCTCCCTCTCCCGCCGCAGCCGGAGCCGCAGCCGGCCGCTCCCCGCGGTCGCTGCCCCACGAAGGGGCTCCCTCCGGCCCTCCCCGTCCGGCTCCGGGGCTGCCTCTCCCCCTCGGGCCGCCCGGGGCTGGGGAGCAGCCGGAGGGCAGCTCCCGGGGCCGCGCTGTCCCTCCCCGAGCCCGGCCCGCTGAGCGCGTCCCTCGGTCGCTCCGCGGTGTAGCCTTTGCAGCTCCTCCTTAACACTTGCCATTTGCAGGTCCACGCTTTGCTATCCCAGGTGTAAACACGGGAGATGTCAACGATAGACATCACCGACACCCGGCTCTGGCGCTCGCAAGTGGGCGCGGGGTCTGGACGGGATGACACTCGTGGCTTTTGGCAGGAGACTCCTCTGTGACGGATCTTCCCGAGCCTGTTTTACAAATCGATTTCTTTCAAACTGTGGTGTTTCATTTGGGGAAATGAATACTCCCTGAAATAAACTGGTCGGACAACAAGCTGAAAAATGCTTTCATATTTCTACACGTTCTTATTTTATTTCTTTGGGGTCTGCATGTGAGTTGCGATTTCCAAAATGCTTACAAGTAGTGGCAAATCAGATGCATGGCAGGCTGATGTATACAGAACTGCTTCAAATACTGCTTCTGACATCCCAGTAAGATGCAGGACAATTTATTTGATTTGTAAGTTCATTTTGAGAGTAAAACCCAAAAGCCAAGACCTCTGAAAGTCTACAGAGGTCTTTGTGCTAAAAAGCAAAATACAGTCACCTCACTTCCAACACAACTTGTCACATACCTTTAGGGTATAAAGCAGAAGTCCTAGAACAGCTGAAATTGCACCTATGGGAGGGACTACAGATCACCTTCTGGACATCGCTATCAAAATCCCTCTCCCCGAGGAAAGGAAAGCTACTTTTTTCTTCCAGCCTCGATCTGTACAGGTTGAAGCTGCATAGGAACATAGAATAATTTAGATGCCATTGTAAGGGTTTTATATTCCTGAAAAATACATGTGTGGTCCGAAACTTTCTCCATGCTGTGTAGAACACATTATAAACTCAGTATATAAATACAATACACGTAATGTGGATTTTTTTTTTTTTCTGGGAAATGTCATCTTTACATTTCCATGCATTTTAAACAAAGACAAGCCTGTAGAGGTACATATTATTATGCACTACTTCAGAACAGATTTCCACACATCCAAATGTTTGGGTTTTTTTCCATTGGAAAGATGTACTGAATCTTCTGGTAAACTGGCTTTTTCTTACTTTGCTATCTGTAATCAGTGGTTACATTTCCCTTTTCTAATTACAGTGCAGCCACAGCCTTTCTAAAGCAATAGCCATAGGAAAAATAAATCTACCCTAATAATTTCTTAAGTGACAGCTACCACAGGAGAGTACTTATATTATCGAATGCATCGAATCTTCTCTTTATGCTGGTCTAAAAGTCATTAAATATTAACATCACCGGTGTGAGAAACATACAAATCACAATGAGGGCATCAAATAACAATCCAGGCATCCAAGTAACAGCAGGAAACATGCTAAAATAGCCTGGAAAAAGCAAAGAGGAAAGTTCTTTACAAAATGAAGACAAGAGGTGACAACAACTGAGCATCGCACTCAATCCCTGCCATAATTCGTTCACTTAAGACAAATACCTCATAAAATCATATTGAGACAGGGTAGTCACAAAGCAGTATGTACAGATTTGTGATGAGATTTTCCTTTTCCCATGGAAGGAAACCATTGTGATCATCAGTACAGCACCTTCAACATACTGATTAGGCCTGAAACTTACCTCTGAACACGTGCAGCATGAAAACATTGTCCATGGGGTGAGCTTGCTCAGTCCGTTCATCTTCTGGGGCAGCAGCAGTGCTGAAGTGAGGAATTTTCCCATCTTCCTTGCTTGAAGCACCTCCTGAAAAGGGACTTCACGTCTCCCTGTACCATGGCTACTCCACACAGCCTATTGCTGTCCAGTGGAAGAGCCTGCTGAGGACTGGTGCTGCCTCTGAGTCTCCCTGGTTCCCTATCTCCTCTGTCATCGGGAAAGGGGAGAGATGAGAAAGACGCTCATCCTTAGCAGCAACCTGTGTTGCTTCCTTCATATTGATAATGATGACATATCACAGGGGAAGATCACTCATTTAAATCTCTCATGAAGTAAAACCCAGCCTGGGAGGGAAATAATGCCATCTTAATCCTCCCCCACCTTAGTTTCACCCACTCAGTGCTACAGGTTTGTCTTGGCTTTTTATCTCTCCTGTACCCATTCTCCCAAGCCTGCCTTATCAGGGATCAGCATCCTTTTTCGTTGTAATGTTGTGTTAAGTTTCAAGGTGGGTTGGTTTGTTGGTTTTTTTTTCCTTTTGTATCCCTGTTTGAAGAGGTACTTATTTTTCCAAGCAACATTCAAAGCTGTGGTCATTTTAGAAAATCTGAGGGTCACACTGGAAAACGGTGTCCTGCTATCAGATACATACAGAGATTTTGTGGTATGCCAGCAGTTAAAACAGAAGTCATGTCATCAAACCACTTACCTCCTTTGTATAAGCATTACATGGTATCAGTTGTTATTGAAAGGATACGTTCATTAGCTCTATTTAGTGGTCGGCCTTGGCTCTCCCAGTTGATGGAGCGGTAGCTGTTCACAATTACCACTTTGTGTGGAACTCAGCTCCTTCTCCAGGGATGCTTTCCCAGTAGTCAGCCATAAAAGAATGTCATGCATTACCTGGTCACCCAGCACCCACCCTAAAAAAAAACCAAAGCTTTATGGTTAACAACAGCAAAGAAGACAGTGATCATATTCACATTTCTCTTCGTGATTTTTACTGGCAAGTCAAAATTGCTAGGAAGCCCATTCTTCATGGGCTAGGGAATTCTTCCAGAAGTGGCAGAAGGCAAAAATGAGTCATTAGAACTAGGATGGGGTTTTTTTTTTGGTTTTGGTTTGTTTGGGTTTTTTTTCTTCTTTTGGGAAATCACTTTTTTCTATGTCTTGGGCATAGATTGTCCTAGGCGTTCTCTACCACGCAGGAAAGAGTGTAATAAACATGCTATGTGTATATCAACACTGTAAATGTTCCTGCTTTTATTACTGTTATGTTGTTATACATTATTTTAACACAGTTTCTTTGTGTTCGTTAGACTCTCAGCATAAAGAAGAAAATATGACCCAGATATACACTGTATTGAAGGCTCTGTGAATTGGCACTACTTGCTGTTTCCAGTTCTGGCTTGCTAAACAACTATGCATTTGCAAGGTACTGAAGGTGGTTTGCATATCTGATCAAGCTTACACATTTCTATTGTTATTAACAACTTGCAAAAGATAAGGAACTCTCGATCCAGTAACTTACACCATCAAAACAAAGGTCAGGACAGACACATTCACTGTAGTTGGAAGCGTGGGTCTGATAAGCTTCAGCTGAAAATTCTTGGAGAGAGACCTGCCATTTGGGATAGTGTTTTACTATCATAGAGCATCTGCAATTGAGGAGCTCAGTAGTAACTCATAGGATTGTGATGAAGACATGGCTCTTTGCTGCAGGAGAGCAGCTGGGAGTTTGCAGATCATTCCTCAGTACTGAGTGGGCTGCAGCCTTTGAAATGCTTTTGCGTGTTCATTCATTTCAGTTCTTAATCCTGTTTTAAAGTTAAGAGCATCTGCCAGTGTGGGCAAATTGTATTTCTTGCATGGCCACTTCTGGTCTAGGAGATGATGTTAATAAGCCTTGAGAGTGGCCTGATTATGTCAAAGAGGTGCCCCTGACAAAGCTTCCCTTCTGCAAAATATTCAGAAAACTTAAATGGATGCAAGCAAGGTCTGGAGACCACGCCAAGAGGTTCTAAAACAGTAACAGAATTAAAAATCACATATGGTTAAAGTCTTTTAAAAAAGGCAAAGTACAAGAAGTATCTAAAATTTACAGTGAGACTTACTTGCATAAATGTTTATAAATTTTATCAAACAACTCATAATTTTGACAGTTTTCCATAAACCCCTGGAACATGCAAAGCATTTAATTTATTTGTGGCAAGATAAAGATAATGAGCAGCATTTTAAAAGTTTATTAACATAGAATGTCCTGGCACAGTCATACTTACATACTTCTATTGTTTAAATTATATTTTCTAAGAACTAAAAAAAAAAAACTTACAAAAGGGAGCTTCTGATTGCAAAAGCATTCTAAATTATCCTCATCATCTGTATTCATAGAAAAGCAAATCAACCAAACAGCATAAACTAAACTGGATACAAACCCCAGCCGTATCTCAAACTGAAAAATGCTTGTGTGCAGCAGAAAATATGGCTCCAATATGGAGACAATAGACTGCTGAAATAGTCCATATCAAATATGCTAAAACAACAACAAAAGAAGTAAATTACAGCAGAAATGCTGAGGCCATCCTAATGATGGGATTCCCAGCAGAAGCTGTTCAGAGGCCACAGGCCAAGCAGAGTAAAGCAGTGTGTGCCGTGCTCCTTTCTGTTATTTCACTGCTGTAAATGGCTTGCCTTCCAGAGATAATAAAAATTATTTTGTGCGAGTTATGTGAGTTTTTGTAACATATACCCTTGAACATCTGCTGTGTCTGATAAAGGATAAGAGCTAATGAAATCACATGAAGAGTGGCATACATTAAGTATTGCCTTGTTTTCAGTTTCTGAGACAAATCAAACCGTGCATTTTGCCTGCCTGTTCTACTACCTGATGAGTGCAACAAGAACTACTCAAGAAACATTCTATAAAATGGAAGATTGATTGATTGATTGATTGATTGATTGATTGCAGACGAGGATGGACCCTGTCTGTACTAGAGAGGTTCTTTATCCCACCCCCTTCCCCTGCAAAAGACTAAATATGCTTTTTGTGACAGAGGACTTCCTTCCAGCCAGGATCCAGTTGAGAAGCAGCTGGAAAGGCTAGAAACCCAGCATAGAAAGGCAAAGACTTGCATTTTTGCTAGAAGCAAGTCTCCATGGCATGCACGCCGTAAGATCATCACTGCACCTACTAAGTGCCCATGAGCTCATTCCTCTTGCTTCTGGTCTCCTTTCACAGCAGAATTTCTCCCCGGACTGTTTTGTTTTGTTTTGTTTTTTTCCTTTCGAACGACACCAAACGCTTAAAAACTCGGAGGTGAGGTTTGAGGAGCGAAATCCATCGAGTCGGAACCTCCTCTCCTTCACATGGGCGCCCTCATTGAGGCCCAGGCGGGCGAGGGGAGGCTGGGGTTAATTCCCGGCCGGGCGCGGAGCGGCGCCGCTGCCGGCAGGTGGCGGAGCTGGGAGCGCCCAGCCCCGGGCGGGACGAGCCGCGGCCGCTCCCTCGATTATCCCGAGCCACGGCTGCGCCTGGAGCCAGCGAGAGAATCCGTGTGTCACCGCGTCCTGCTCCCACACGAGACAAGGGCTCTCTCGGTTTGTTCTCAGAACGCGGCTTTACTTTTCCCTCTTCTGCCTTTGTCGGTACAGGACATTCGCTCTCGCTGTCCCTGCAATTAGTACAACGCACCTTACTTTATCCAAAAAGAAAGAGCTGAACAAAGAACCCCTATTTAGTGCTATTTTCCAAATACAAAGCCTAGTCAATTTAATGATTACCTTCTATCTTCAGTATATTGGTTATACAGCATTACGGCTGGTACAAATAAGAAATCCTCCTTACCCTTTCCTCTTGGCTTCTGATTTAAGTGAAGCCCACTCAATTAAGCATTAATACCCGACCAGTCCTGCTGACTGACTGTACCACACATACAGAAAGCAAGGATCTGACAATCACAAGCGGCCTTGTAAAGCTCCATCAATCAGGATATGTTCAAATAATGCACCTGGGCAAACTGGGGTAATCCTGCACTGATCTGACGAAATTTCTGCAAGTTACAATTATTAATAATAATATTTTATATATATATATAAAATAAATAAATAACCGTTATTAAAACAGCAATAGTGCAAGATTTAATAATTATACTGAGCTGCCCACAACTCTTACCAATTTAATTAAACCCTGGATATTCTGCATACTCTTAAACCAAGTAGATGTGTGTATACACACACACACAAAAAACCAGCCAACCAACCAAAAAAGCAGAAATAAGAAAATATACTAGCAACAATGCAGAAATTAATTAAAAATGCATTACATTTTGCTACTAATTTACCCAGGTCAGATCAGTCTCAGACCTTCACCAAAAAGAAAACACAGAGCCACTCAGGCAAGAGAAAAAAATGTACTTCCAGAAGGCAGTGTAATTCATCTACCTGCCTCTCCATCTAAGGCTCTTTCAAGAGATGAGAGCAACATTTAATGCGCCAGAGGTGGACTTTTGGTGTCATTACACAAATCTGCAGGGAGTTTTTGCCAAATCCCTGAGTTGTCTGACAGTAGCATACCTCCAAATACATCATTTAGAAGCATGAGGTGAACAGAGACAGGGAATAGTATTTACTTTGGGAAAGTATCAGTCACATGTCTTGTATATATTAGCAGGTTAAACCCAGGAGAGGCAGCTGAATTACTCGTGACCAAAGAAAACAATTAATCAACAGTTTTAAGGCTGCACAGAATTTTAAATATGTATTTACATGTGGTGTACACTATTTATTTTAGGTATCTTTAAACCTAGACTCTGAAGTCTCAAGTTGGCAGCTGGCAGGTCTTCCAAGATAAAAAACATATTCTGAGAGGTTGTTTGGTGATAAACTATTTTCAGACAGAACAGAATTTGTGGCTTAGGGAATCTGGGGTTTTAATTAAGCTAACTTGAAAAATAGCACTGAGCTGACTCTTTACCAAGTTACTTAAAATGCTAATCAGTTTTAATATTGTTAAATATTATTTTAATATTTATCAAATTATCTTTATTATTCTTATGTTTGGATTAAATTGAAGTCAGTCTATATGGCAGTAGGGTGGCTTGCATCAGTATGGAAGTCAGATAATAAATAAGACAGCTATTATTAAAAAGAGAAAATTATGATGCTGAAAGTATTTTGGAAACTGCTCACCATGCTAATAGACCACACAATTTAGACCTTTTCCCTGGAAATATTCACACATCAGAGTAGTCCCAATGAGGTCAGTGTGCATAATCACATCATGGGCAGAAGGTCCTCCTCTGAAGGTACTTGTTGCAGCAGGTGTCCAGAGGAAGCCAAGGTAACTCCATTCAAAAGTGGGGTGACTGCAGCATCAGAATGCCCCTGTGCTCAAGGTTCACTTTGTGTTGGATTACCTAAGGGTGTCTTCTTCCATGGGAGCTGCACCTCCTGAAGCTGCCAAGAGTAGAAATTTGAGTCCACAGCTTTCTGCAAGTGGCAGCAGTGAGTGCTGTGCAGCCAGCCAGCCACACCTCTGGCCTGAGGATATGTGAGCATGGTCCAGAAGTTACTGAGGACACTCCACCCCATTTAGTTGTCCCTCACATTCCAACTGGCAACAGACATAAAATAATCCACAAACTCAGCTAAGTGGCTATTTGTGCCTAGGATCTCCCAGGCTTCCCTGGGACAAAGTGGTTTCATGGAAACTAGACAGAAAGAAACTCAAAAGTCCAGCTGGAAACCTCTGGAGAAAAGATGTGTGATTTCTCTGTGCTTACAGACTACACCATGCAAGCTGCATGACTTGGCTGCCCATTGGCATCTCTTGGATGGCTTGAGTGGGACAGCTGCAAGATGGAGAATCCCATCCTTTCCCTAGAGATCACCCAGGATGGCATTTCTAAACTTTCACAATTACTTTCTTAGATGGATTTGTTTTGAAGTAGGTGCTTACTGTCATAAATGCTCCTATGAAGAAAGAAAAATATCAGTTAACAAATTACAGAATTGAGGGTTTCTCTGTCCCACAGCAGAGCTGCTTTCAATTGCTGCCATGCCAGCAGTAATGAAAACAACTGGACTTTTTAAAAGACCATTTCAGTGCATCTGTATTTTAAAAAAATAAGCCTCATGATCCAAATGATGATGACTTCTCATCTGAGCATTTCACAAAAAGACAATGCAGGCCATCTATTAGAGAAAGTAATTCTGTGAGCACTAGCGAGAACTCACAACAGTTCCACACTTTGCTTTTGGATCCATTCCAGCTGAATGAATAGACAGCACATTTCCCAAAATGCAGGAATTTTGCTGCCATGAAGCACACTGAGGACAACAATCAAGCCTCAGCTTTGTAATGATAGGATTTCAAAAAATAGCCATTTAATTTAAAATAGTCTGTGGTTTGTAAAGCTGTTTCTGCAGAGCACACAGAGGATAAAATGCACATGCTTTCACAGGCTTTCAGCTGCTGGCCCAAGTGCAAAGAAAGATTAAGGCAAGACAGCTTGAATTTACATGATGCAAACTAGGAGAATCAGGAAGAAAAGATGGCTCTGAAAATTATACTTTGTTTTGTCCTAGAAGAGGGATAATGCAAACCAAGTTTTTTTTTTTGCTTTTTTTTTACAGCTAGCAGGATCCAGCCAGATTGCAAAGGTATGAGCATGGGAGCAGCCAAACAATAGCTCTATTCTCCCAAAACCAATTTCTCTAAATCTGGAGTCTCACTTTCTGGGTTCCCACACTGAGCCACAGGCCTCAAGCTTAAAAATGAGTGCAGTCCAAAAAATTATTGGTTAGTTTTGATAATGCAGGCCTTAGCAAGGGAAAGGACAGGGACTGAACCAAATGTAGCAGAGTGTAGTACAGTAACCCTACAATATTCCCATGGGCACACAGTGAAGAGAGGTGTGGAAAACTGTAAGGAGAGGCAGAAAACTCTAATACCAGCTTATGAGTATTTTCTAAGCACCACTCTGTGGTATAGATTACAATAGGTGGAAAACACATAAAAGGGAGCCAGAATACGCCTCTGACATGAGCCAGGTAAAGGCACATAGCTGGAGGAACGTGTGGTGAGTTTTAAAGGATGTTGGCACAACCTCTGCTGCCGTTGTGTGCTGGAGCAGACTTACCTCGAGAAGTAAAAGTGAGCATTCCCATTTCTGATCTGTTCAGGAGCACAGAGGAGCCTGTGCAGATGTGGGGAAGGGGGAAAAAGGATACTGCACAGCACAGGGGCAAAGGGGCACAGGGACAATCTGAGCCTTGACTGAACCCAGATTCGGTTTGTCCTAGCTCAAAATAAAACCCACACTCTGTTCACCACAGAAGCCACATGACTAACAGTCTAGCCTGAGCAATGATGAAGTAGGCACAAAATATTGAGAAGGAGAAGGGTGCTCCTTTTGCTTATACCCTAAGGCTGGGATTTTTTTCTGAACAAAAATGTCCCCTGGCCACATTGGTGAGTAAGTCCCATTTTGGGAGCTGCTCTGCCACACCCATGGGATGGTGAATCAGGGAGAGTTATACAACTTTGCTATTTATGGGAGGCTTCACCCACTTACCTCTGCTGTACTGCTCTCTCTGCTTGCAGCTGTGTACAACCAGTTTTGAAGGATGGGTATCCAGGAGTAAAAATGATATAGAGAAGGAATAATTTATCTTTGAACTTGGTGAATAAAAATTCACAGCAGTGAGGGCAATCACCAGAAAGAGACAAACAAATTTCAAATCAGAAGTCAGCCTGGAAATCATTTGGTAAGGAACCTCTATACAAAAAGTCACAGTGCATGTGGATTTCCATTAATGCTATGACAAAGCCTCCCCCAGTTGTACTGCAGCAATCCGAGTAAACAAAAATGCAGGTAAATGCCTGAACTCACTTCCTAGCTCAGCCCCCGAGGGATGGACACGCCCACTGGTTTGAGATCTAAGAAGCCTAATTCAACTAAACACTTCAGGGTTCAGATTAATGTTCTGGATATCTCTAAATGACAGTGAAGTGGAAGAACATTTGTAGAAGTTGTTTTCAGTGCAATGATCCTGAGCAAGTAGGACCAGACTGTGTTTTTCGTGCAGTCAAATTGTCAAGCTGAAGGTCGGGAGCTCACCAGGCTTAGCATGTCTCAGCATTCTGTAAACTGGAAGTCAAAAACCAGTGGCTAGGCTTGAAAAAGTTTATCTTGGTGAGCAGCAAGAAAGGTTAAATGCATGAAGCTCTGTTAGTCATTGGGATTTATTTGCTCAGTTCTAATTTTAACTTTGGTTAGCCCAATAAAAGGTATCACATCACTGTCTGGGTAGCTGTCGTACAAAAAACAATGCAGCTACCAACTTTCCTCCATTGGATGACATACTTGGGCAGTAGCCCTTTAAAAAAAAGCATCAGCTTCTTTAGCGCACATTTGGTTTTCCATTCATTATTTTCCTGATGGCGAAAGCAAGTTATTCATCCCAGTGAAGAATAGATACATTGTATTTCAAAAGTTTAACCAAAGCACGCAGTTTGCTGCAAATTTTCCTTCTTTCGGAATTTTTAAAACACACCTACAAAGTGGCTGCTGGGCAGAATCATCAATTTAAGTCAGTGGAATTTGGTAGGAAAAAAGGCAAAAGGAAAAACAAATGAATGACAGGATTGCAAGAGCTGACTGCTACCTACAAAAATGCAGATGATGAGAAGAAGGACTAAAAGCAAAGACTCCTCTCCCTGTGAAATGAGATAATAAATGTTAAACATAGAATGATACTTTTTATAAAAGAAGAGACAAAAATAGGAAAAAAGAAATTCTCTGTGGCAGCTGGCATGGGAGCATTTGGACACAATTCTGCTGGGAATCCAGCTCTTTGGGTTTCCTCTTCCTCCTTCAGCCCCTCTTCCTCCTTCCAGGACTTGTAAGTAGCAGCCAGAAGGGACAAACCTCTACATTTGAAATACTGTTGCCCAGAACAATGGGGGAAATGCTCCCCTCACAAGTCACTCTCCTCCTGACTGCTTTTGAGACTTGCACTCTGATTTAGGCAGTCTGGTGTCATGATGAAAGAATCATTTCATACCACCATGAAATATCCAGTTAATGCTGGAACAGGGTTTTCAAATATACTGCCAAGAGAAATTCTCTTTGTTTCTACTGGATCAGAAGCAATCACACCATATTAACCAAGCTGTACTCGTGCAAGTTCATAGGCCCAGTCACCGCTCAAATGGAAGGAGGACACTACACATCCAGGGAGCTGGAA
This sequence comes from Poecile atricapillus, assembly GCF_030490865.1. NCBI lineage: Eukaryota > Metazoa > Chordata > Aves > Passeriformes > Paridae > Poecile > Poecile atricapillus. The sequence continues at coordinate 46,572,101 of NC_081250.1, read as the reverse complement.
AAAGCAATTCCTGTTATATATGCAGTAACTTGACTGTTCTCCAATATTTATGGATCTTGACTTCATTATGCCATTAGGGGGAAAAAAAAGTACAATAATCCCCTTTATGTCTCTTGTAATTGAATTCAACCATGATTTTAAAATATTGCGAGCATTGGAAGTAACTATTAATTACTGACTGCTTGCTTCATAATGAATTGAAATATCAACTGTTATAGACCAACTTTTTAATATATTCTCTAACACTTCCAAGATGCTGTGGGACTAAGCTATCCTTTCAAATGAATGAAGTATTAAAATCAATAGAATAAAAACTCTTTTCTTTCCCAGAGAGACTGTAAACTTTGCAAACGGTCTCATCAGATTTCGCAAAGTAAGGAGAAGTGGTCTAAGTCATCCTTGGATCAAAACCCTTGCTGGTTCCTAAGCTTCTCTAAGAATAGCACCTGTGCTACATTCACTAACAATGATAAAATGTCTCAGTATAATCAGAGGACACTGGAGCCTCCAATTTTTAAATTGTATGTGAAATTCAGGAAATAGTAATTGGAACAACAAAATCAATTTAGAGAAACCATCACAACTTTTTTTGAGAGTGCCAAGCTTCATACTGATCAAATGTCAAATTAAGTATGTTCATTCTTCTTAATAGAATGTATCCTGGAAATACTTTCTTTCCACATTATCTTGGTTGAGGAGCAGAGGGAGAGCATGCTGCTCATTGCTTGATTTCCTAAACTATTTAATAGTGTTGCTATGATTGTTGAAAAGCTGCTATCATCATCCCAAGAGTGACTGCATCTGAAAGTGGCTGAAGTAACATGAATAAAATGCTCAGGGGTTTTATTTTGCAAGGACCTATTTCCCATGCAGTATCACTCTCTGCAAAGAACTAATCACTTCTAGGGTGATTATGTCAGCTATTCAAAGAATACCCACTAGCTGAGCCTCATGCATATTGCATTTTAGGAATATATAATAATATATATCTTCCCTTTTGGAGACACCCTCATAATTTATTACATTATCTAGCTAGGAGTTCAGTGGTGTTTATATGTCATCTTATTTTGACATCCAGCCCCCAGCAGGAGACTATGGATGCTCTTCTGTCAAAATCAATAGCAAAATACTCAAATTTATCAGAAGTAGATTTGGGCCTCTAAACAGGTTACAGTAATGATTCAGGATGACTGACCTCCCTTCAAGATTTCAGGCCAGCCAGCAGCTTACACAATTGGAACAGCTTTTATCTTGTTTCTGCATCTGAATAGACTGTCAGTCTGCTGGAACTGTGCTGGAGGGTGAGCTATGATTGGTACTGATCATTCCCACTTAGGAAGCACTCCAAGTCTCTATTCTGCTTATAAAGACGAAACTATCTTATCAAACACTGTTATCACATTGGTCTAGAGCATTAACTGGTTTTGCAAAAAATAATTAGCCAAAGGAACATTTTTTATGATGACAGTGTGGTGTTACAGTGGTGCTAGCAAACAAATGAACAATACAATATGTTGATGCTATATCAAATGGAAAACACTCCCATCAGAGTTAACATCAATTTATATGGTGTAGCCTGAGGGTGGGGATCTCTTCCAGGGCTTCTGTTAACTTTCATGATTTTTTACCTGATACATAAGCAGGACCTTGCTCAATCCTTTCACTTAAAGGACAAGAACAGAAACTAAAATCTTCAATACAGCAGGTTCATCTGCAAGCATGAATGCCTCTTACAGACATAGTAAATCCAAGCGTGTTAGCAAATCATGCAAAAAACCCATCAACCTACAATAACTGCACATGAAAATAAATTGGTATTTTATTCCCTTTCCTGATTTCAACAACATGAAACTTTTGAAAAATACCACAGTATTAAAAAAAACCCCAACAATTATACTTATTTAAACCTATTTATTCATACTCCTTGATATGGCAGATGCAAAGACAGAGCAGTCAGGATATGTTGTCAGAGAAGACCAGGTCAATTCAATTAGCTGGGTTATACTTCCATCTCATAATTAACTACAGCACTTGCCATACACTTAATGCAAATAAAAGTGCAAAGTACCTCTGCTGTGATCTGCTGGTCTCCTGGAAAAAGCACACTCCCCCAGGTTAGCAGCTTCTATGCAGCAACCAACCAGCTGTCTTGCAAAGGAGGATAGAAATAACCATTCCTGACACTATTGACTATTATAAGAATTTACAAGACAGGAGACAAAAAAATAGAGAGGAAGTTCAAGACTCTAAAGCAAATTTTTTCAGTATTTATATAAATAACAAACTTGTGTTGAACTTGGTCTACCTAGAGTATTAGGATAAATTCTCATTGAAATAACGCATTCATAACCTCTTCCAGCTTGGATGAATTTTGTTAATTATAAGCCTGGTCCGGTGGGCATGTGCCCTCAACAAGATCAAGGCTCATAAAGCAGCATAATGCTGTGCAAACTTTACCTTTGAGCTGCAAAGGAGCTAAGTCACCTGCAAACAACACATGAAGATACCACAAAAATACCAGAGCAACCTCATGCTATAAAGAAGTAAATGAAGAAAGCAACAAGACGTGAAGGGGTGACAGCAAACAAAGCTGTGGGAAACTCAAGGTTAATTTCAAATGAGGAAGTGATACAGAAACCTGATTTCAGGAGTATGTCATATTTTACAGTACTTTTGCACCAGTTTGGCTTTTTTAATAGATTATTTATAAACAGAAGATTCTGATAAGAAGGAAAGATACTTATTCAATATGATGCATATCCTGTAAATTTTTTTTATTTTTTTTTCCAATGCTGGAAGAACTTCACATAGAAATACAATCTCTGCTCAACAAATTTCAGTTTATGGCAGTAAATTATTCTTTATAAGCAATACAAGAATATTGCAACTTATCTCTAATTCTCTCTGTACAGTAAATGCTGGGAAAGAGAAAATAACAAGACATTATAAAGCAAAGCCCAACCCCTTGAAAGTAGAGAAATGTTGTTTTTCTGTGTCACAGTTGAATAATAGTTGGACAGAAGAATGAATCTGGGTCTGGAAACCACAGTCTTAGTTTGAACTCAGCATTGTGTACAAAGCCCAAAAGATGAGCAGTGTCCAGACCTCCAGATTTTGGTCATCAGAGTAGTAATTGTTTTAATCTGTTTTTCTAAAATGCAATGGCAGAAAAACAAAATTAAAGTCGTTGGACAAGAACATTCTGAAAATAAACTTTAAAACTTTAGAAGTATTTACCTGCTTAACAGAAAAATATATGCTTTATGTTAGGACTTATTTTAGAAAATGTATTTCAAAGTTCTAGATAATAAGGATGCCATGGCTCACAGCATTATTTTCAAAATATCACAAAATTCCTTTTAGATTTATTTCCAATAAAATTGCCATTTAAAATTAATTTTAATCTTTGAGCGGCTTAACCATATAAAATCCTATTCAAATAGCTAAATGTGCAGATAGGCTGCCTATTTCAGCTGACCAGAAGAGCAGGCATTACTCTAAAATCCCATTCAGAACAGTTTGACTGGCCACCAGTGCCTCTTTCAGTCTCAGAAACATTACTGATGAGAACAAAACATATGGTTCCCCCAAACTAGTAAGGTTTCCTTACACTTCTCTAGCTTCCAAACTTCCTGTAATTGGCCTGATCTTTTTCCAGCCAAAAAAGAACTTTCTTAAAAATTCAAACTACATTTGAGAACTGCTAAGAATTACTTTACAATATTTCCTCTTAGGCTGCTGCATAAATGACTACATTTCAATTACTTCCTTCCTCTGAATTAGATGGACTATTTGGCATTGGGGGAAAGTAAGTAATTTTTATTCAATGCAACTTTTAAATCTTGATGATACTATCAAATACTGCAATTTAGCACAATATACAAAGAGGTCATATTTTACTACTATAGACAGTTCTAGCTTTTTCTTCCTTTCCCCCCTCCTCCTTATTACCAGCATATTTTCTCCTTTTTGTAAAACTATTCTCATGAGACCTTATTTTGCAAAGCATGGAGCAGAAAAGGCAAATAAGAGTGCTTCTGAGCATTACATCTTAAAATGACAGAAAATAACTTAAATAAGAGTGGATGATATAATTGACCTGAGTGCCTACTTGTCATTTACCCTGAAGTCCCAATGAAACCAGGCAGCTCCGAGCACTGGGATCACATTCAATAATGGGAATCATGACAGAGTAATATATTTCACAGAAGTCTCATAGCAGTGTACTTTCCAGCTATATTATATGCCTATAATTTAGGATTCTTTGGTCCAGGACTCTACACCATTATGGTATGGGCTTTCTGTAGTAACTGTGCTTGATTTTTCTAGATTCCCTAGTAGCCACTGACAAGAAGACAAAAGAAGATTTGAGATCTATAGTTAACGTTTAAGCCTAATAGCTACAGTAATTGATTAGTTCTCCATGGACTTTCTTTGGTCACTGAGGTGTGTACAGAGGCTACAGGAGATTATTTTATTGTGTAATTTTCACAGCGCAGCAGGGTACCTTGACAATGGGTAGGATACCACCCTCCTGACAAAAACCACAGGGGAGGGATTAGAGTGAAGAAAACTCAGAGAGCAGAATCACTCCATAACGAGAAGGGGGTAGGATTTTTCCTTTCTTGGAAAGAAACGAGATTTCTGCCCCCACAACTTGTAGATAAATCTGAGGTCTCCTGGGGAACAGAGTCATTTTTGTTGTGAGTTACAGCCCGCTTCAGCCCTAGAGGTATCGGAGGCTTTACCCAGTTCCTTGGCTACTGAGCTATTTAATAGCTAACATGTTGAAAAAGGCTTCTTGAAACAGTTATAGCGTGTACTGAGCCAGAGTAGGGCCAGAGGGTTAAGCAGCAGATGCACAAGTGCTGCAAAGCTGCTTTTGTTTTAGGGGTGGATGCAAAGAAGTTGAAAGTAGACACAGAGATGATGAAGGTTGATGGCTTAAGACATTCTGAAAAATATTGTTTCCTTATTATCCATAGATCAAGCTAGCATTGACCACAGCAACTGTTACAACCTCTTTTGAAACAGCACAAAAGTGAGTTGGAGGGGCCTTTACTACAGCTAGAACAGGAGCTGGTGAACCCCTGTTGAGGAAACCAACAGCAATGTGGGATGCGGAGATGGCTCATGCAATTGCATCTACCACAAACTAAACTGGGGCTATCAGTGCATTTTGTATCTGCCTTTCAAGAGACTGCAACTTATATTTTGGTATGAAGTAGCAACAGCTAGGAGAGGCCTTGTTCAAAGGCCCGTTTATACACTTGATCCAGTTCTCAGTTATTTTCAGTTCCAAGTGTATTTTAGTAATATCTCAACTCACTCACAGAAATCCAGACATGAGCCTGACTCCTCCAAATTCTAGGCCAAGGTCCTCTCAAAGTTTGCCTCACTTATTGGGTGCTGTATTTCAGCTACCTTGCAGGAGCCTGACTTTCAGAAGGCAATACTCAGCATGTAGACAAAATACAAAAGCATTTAGATGACAATACTCAGAAAATACTGTTTCTAAATACACAACTCTCAAAACACCCTCCAACTGGATTAATAAAAGTTAAGGCACTCAAAAATTGGTAGTTACTTTTGAAAATCTTACCCATAACTAGAGCAGACTGGTTGACAAGGAAAGCAGAAATCACAGGTAACCATAAAAAGATCCATGTGTTGCTGTGCTCAAGGTACTCACAGTGTAAACTTTACTCCCATTCATAGTGGCATAGTTAACGGCAAAAAGGTTTGCCCTTTATGTCCAGTAACCATATTTTACTCTATATCTCTTGAGAGCAGGAGTCTGTATAAGCAATGGGGGGGTGGGGTGGGGGAAGAGTTGATGGATTACCAGTTTTTCTCCTGGTGGTGAATTCAGCTGTCTGGAATCATGAATGTTAGTACAGGAGGAAACGAGATAGTTATCTTTTGTCAGAACTGTGATATAACAAATGTTAATATAATCTCAAAGGGAGGTGCAGTTCAGAATATCTTTTTTAAAAGGACAAAATATATCCTGAAACAAAGGTTGCTTTTAACTATGTATAAACAGTCTTTGATCAATCAACTGAATCCTTAGAAAGGGATGATATATCGTAAAACACAACACAACACCGCTACCACAGTTGGGTAAGTGCTTAAACTTCGCTCACAGAAGGGATGATAGCAGTCGGCAGGGAGAACCAACCAAATTATTAGAGTGGAACTTTTTTTGTTTTTATATAAATTAGTACAGTCCTCTCCTTCTGGAAGCTGCAATCACTACAGAGTAAAATGGATTGGTACTGCTGCATTATAAATGCATCTGGCATCAGAAAGAAATTTCTCCTGAGAGTCGTCGTCAGAGTTCGTGGCTTTTTGTTTCCTCTGCTGCATCCTCAGACAGACCTGTAAAGCAAAAAGGAGATGCTTAAAAATTTAGTGCAGTTGGCAACTACATGCACTATATTGTTGATTTTATCAGTTTGTCAAAGCCTTGGTTGTAGCTGGAGGAAACAATTTATTACATGCAAAACACTTAGGATAAAAATGCTTAACTTGAAAATGCAAGCACTCACAAGTTCAGAAAATAAAAAAAAAAAAATGCAATAAAGGCAATTTCACATCAGCTTTTCTATACATATCATGGACAATGACAGTTCAAACTACAAAACCATGGACTACTTTTTCATCAGAAAAAAACAACAGAGAACAACTCTGTATATGATCTGAGACACAGTTACTCCAATCTACCTGCATTTATTCTGTCCCTTTTTCTGGGAAAAAGAGGACAATATAAGTTGCAAAACAATAGAAAATTGAGTGCACACACTCATTAACAAGGATATACTTTTATATACATATACATACATACATATATATGTATACACACACACACACATACATACATATATATATATATATAACTATCAGTCTGGGCAAGAGGAAAATAGCCAAACTCTTGTACTGGTGATAACTTCTGCCTTAAGCCAAGGGAATGAGTTTCCCATTTTCAAATATTAGTTCAGGAGATTAATCAGTCTTGGATAGGATAATAATCTTTGCAATAATGAACCTGATGGAATTTGCAAAGGGTGTAGAGACTCATAAAAAGTTGCTTCAAATACCTATGGAGAAGGAAAACAGTGGATAATCACAGAAATTTGTACACACATACTTGAATGACTAAAATTAAAAGTGGCTTTCACCCAGCAGTTTCCTACATATACGCCCTTAGTTTAGATTGAAAATTATTTAACTTAAATCCTTTTCTAATTAATTTAAGCAATCCAAAATAAACTGGCACCATCTCCAAATTATATATGAGTAATAAGAAAATAACACAAATAAGATTTGTTTTGATATGTTTTTTCCCTTCTTCTCTGAAGACTGCTGAAATCCCCCAACACACAATGAAATGATCCAGCAGGTCAGCAGAATAAAATTTGAGCATCCAGTGTTCTAAACCAAAGCCACCAGTGTCCTGTCAGCCTAACTACCTTCACAATCGTGTCCACAAAGAATTTAGTCCCAACAACCTACATAAACTTAAATCAATAGGCTTTCATTTAGATCTGTGAAATTTCACATGATCAAAACCATCTACATGTATTTCCCAGCTTTTATTTTACACTTCCAATGTTTTTGTTGCTCAGGTATTTTAGCATTTACAGTGGTTTTCATGGGTGATGGTACTAAACTGAACAAATGTTATCTCAAGCCTTGAGATACAAAACCCTAAAGCAGTAAAATTTCAGCAACAGCTGGAAGCCCAAAGCCCCAAGGGCCTAAGAAATTCCCCTTACTGAAGTTGCTATTTTTTAAAGGACAATTAAAAGCACCATGTTAAGAACTGACTTGGTTTTCCAAAGGTCAGCCCTCGAATGGCCATTCTTTTGTTCAGAGCTCTCATCACACAGCTGGGATGCAAAGGGACCAGCAGCAGGTCCCATCTTGTTTCAGTAATCATCATGGGGAAGGAGGTAGGTAGCGTGATTATGAAACTTGTAGATTTTAGGAAACCAAGATGAGCTACAAATGCTGGGGAAGAGAAAGAAATATTGTTCTAGGACTAAGAAATTAACAAATATGAGAGAAGATAGGAAATATTGCTTGAAGTTCAACATGGAAATAACAAACTTTCACTTTTTCCACTGTGCTACTTCTGCAGGGCTTTCCTCAGTAAGTATCTATGTATAAGTTATACACTGACAGTAAAACACAATAGATCAACACAGTGTAGAAACCACTGCAAAGCTGCAGTTAACACTGCTCCTGACTACATAGCTTTGCTGAGCTCTTTAGAGGTCTGCATAAAAAAAAAAAAATACCAGAGAATATCTTGCTTTCTCCCCATAGTCAAGGAAAATGGTGCCAGAATTATGAAACTGGCTGCTGCACAGTCCTATAAAAGCTGGACACACATACAATCTGAATGAGAAAGAGAAAAAAAGAGTTATGACTATGGTCAGCTCTTTGTACCCAAACAGAATGGCTGCAGATTTACCAGAGACCAAGAGTTTACCAACTGTGCACTGGTGTTGCACGTTTAAGCCATGACACTGCCACTACACAGTGCCCTCAGCCTCTTGACATTTGAGGACTGCCTGGCTACAGCACCCCTAAGAAGCAAAACAAAACAGAAACTAAAGAAGGGAGGTTTACAAAAAAATCTGCAGGTAAGGTAAGAAAACCTCTCAATAAGAAGTCAATAATATCATAATGCATTTTTTCCTTTGTTAAGCTGAAAACATGGCTGTTAAAAATTAAAGTGTAATTATAAACTTATAAAAAAAATTCTTTGAACCAAAAAATAGTGCCCAAGACACTGCCTTCAAAATCTGTTACTTCCCTGACATTAACTTCTCACAAATAACACTTGTGTCTATTTCTACAAATTGCCATGCCAAAGTGAACCATGAATGGTTACTTTCACGAAAAGCTGTGGATCCACTAAATCTACACATTTACTGTAATTACTGGCTGGCAGAACTGAAGTCACAGAGCAGAATTTACCCTGGTTTCACACAAGTTTGCACAACAGCTCTGTAGGTTCCAGCTATAGGGAACCTGGAATATTTCTGCATGGATCAAAGAACTACTACATGAGTAAACTGGGAGAGGTGAGCTGACAGGTGAGGCACAGGCTGCAGCTATTTTTACTGTGCAACTCCAAAATGGAAGGCAATACAGCTTGCAATAATCTCTCACCTCTACCCTGTATTTTTTCCAACATGCAACTTTTATTAGTCATCTAGGAGAACAATGTAAATGTCACATTGATCTAACTGGCAGATTCTACATTATAGCAGATGAGATAATTAACATCAGAGGTTTCTCATTAGCATATTCCAACAAGCTTAGGCAGATCCTAAAAAATACAGGGTATAAATTCTGAAGATTAAGGCTTCTTTACCACATTTCATCAGGAATAAAAAGCTTCCTTTCATCTTCATATCCTCCATTATGAAGTTCTCAGTGTTTAGTTTTATAGGGCATCCAAAAATCCTATCATAATAACACTGGCCGGAGCACATACACTTAGATAAATGTGTATTGAAAGGTTTATGTCTCTGTTTATTAACATGGCTACAAACTGGGAAGCTGCTTTTGGAAACGATCATGATAAATTTTAACTCAGCAGTAGGCAACCCCAAGCAACTCCAAGAGCTTTTGGAGTTCATTTTTCAAATCAGAGCCAGAATACATTATTATATTAATATCCTGATTAGTAACATGAGATTGAGGATATCTGACACCAAAAAAAGTCACTTAAATCTCTCAAATGTCATGTATTTGTCAATTAGCACCCTCAAGAAAGCAGCTTCCATAAACAAAGATACAGAATACTTTAGCCATTTTATTTACATCTTCAAAAGCATGACTTAATACGCACATATCATTGAGTCACAGAAAGTTCATTTCTAGATCAAAACGTACTTTTGAGGCTTGAAAACCAAAAGTTCAAAGAAAATCAGTTACAGTGACAGAAGCACCAAAGACAGCAGAAAAACCCCAACTTTCCTGTATTATTCATACAGCTAGAAGGAAAAAAAAACCAATGACACATTTAAAGGGAGAGATGATATTTGAGCATGATGGCAGAAGGGAGGAGAAAGAATAATTTCCTGTAGTCATAAATTGTTCACACTAAGCATGATGGTGTAAGGTTTAAAGATGTTCAGGTTAAATAATTAGGCAATGGAAGAAACTACCCAGGGAGGTGGCTGAGTCAGGGATAGGGGAAGTTTTCAGAGATAGGGCAGATGAAATCCTAGTGGGGATAGTGAAAAGGAAGATACACAGGTTTCGAAGTGGATGACCTAAAGGATCTTCTCCAATCCTATCATTTATGCTGCTATGATTCATCCTGAGGAGAACATTTTGGACCCTTATGAATTACTGGCCGAGTTTCCTGGATACTATTGTACATTAGTCTACTCTAAAGCATGCATAAAACTAAGTCAAAGTTGGCTTTGAAGTGTTTGATCTACAATATCCAATACTTCCAGTCTCTTTTTCATACAGTGACTCAGAAAAGAGCTGTTATAACAAGACAAAAGTTATTTTGAGTTCAGATTAAGTTAGAAAAGGGAGGCACCCTGTTCTTCAGCTATTCCCACCTAAAAGAGGAAAAAAACCCACCCCATCTCATGGCCTAATGGTCAGTATTGCTATTTCTAGACCTGACATAAGACAGCTTTAGAACAAACTACAGTTTTAAAGTAACTGTTTTTCATAAAATTTTGGATCCAAAACTAAATGTTCCAAATGACCAAAGTTAATAGCTTTTTTCTTTTTTGTTAACAAAAGATGACAGATTTTTCCCAGCACCTTTAAGTCATATTTCTAAAAATCATAATCTTTCTTTCAAGAAGGCCCATCTATTCATTACTAATCATTTTCTTTTCATTAAAAACTGCTTGAGGAAATGTATACCACTTCCTTTTTCTTAGTATTTAACCTTCATTCTGTAAACACAATCCAAAGGGCTTTTCAAAAAGTTGAGGAAAGCACCAGTCTTGCTTATCAAACAGACACAGTTTAGTAGGAGTGCAAAATGGATTACTGTAAAATCAACAAGCTACAAACTTTCCTATACTGCTTAAATGGGAGAACCTGGACTTCATTGGTATTCTGTATCACTTTTAATGGGATAATAAGCTGAGAGGGGCCTCAGCATTGCCTCCTCAAGTCACCAGTGAGTCACTGACCGCTGCACACACAATTTAAAAATGCTCAGATTTTTGTATCAGAAAGTGGAGTGGTGGTAACTGAATGAATGGGAAGCATGGCTGACTCATTTATTAAAGAACTGTGTAAAACAAATAAATTTGTTTTTCATTTAGTGTGAGTGAGAGAAAGGGCTTCATTCAGTGAACTTTGCTTTGTCCTAAGGGACCATATACATCACAGGGTGGATAATGTGAAACAACCATTTCCATCCCAGTAAATGTGCCCCCCACTAACTGCGACTAACATGACAAATCCAACCTACATGAAGGTATCCACTGCTAAGTTTCTAAATGCCACAAAATAGCAGGGGTAGAAGGGGCAGCTCTGACCTTGGGGAAAGAGGAGGATCTATTCCCACAAAGCTTACAAAAACCTTGCCAAAGTCTTCCTTTGTCATTCTGACTTAATAGTGACATGTAGTAGCTGTGTAACACAATGGAGTTAATAAGGAGGTAACAGTGACAAAGGCAACATTTACCAAGTGTCCATGTAGGGTTTTTTAATTAAGTTTTAAACAACTTACAAAGTTCTTGTGCATTCTTGCCTCTAGGCATTAGCCCTCAGTAGTCCTCAGTATGCTTCCTCTAGGTCTTTCTTCTGATTCATATTTGGAAAACGCCCAAGACATATGAAATGTTTCTCACATAAAATTACCAAATTTGAAAACCGGGAAAAACATCCAGTGGCAACACTAAAATTTCCCAAGGTGCACAGATGCTTCTTCTAATGACCGCAGTTACACTGAAGTCTACATACAAATACATATATATATACACACACATATATATATATATATATACATACATACATGCACTCTATATATGCACAGTTGGAATAAACACATTCTCTAAGATTCAAGGAGCTGTCAAACCACCAAATCTAGCTTACATATATAGATATTAAAGAGATCAAGATGAATGGGATGTTTGTTAATTTGACACAATGTAGAGCTCTGTAAACAGCATTCTAATAACAGTGGTTTAAGTTCCACTTAGGAACAACAACAAAAAAATCTGAAAATTATTAAAGTGCAAAGTGAGTATGCTTGTAGGATGACAAGCTGTTTAAAAAACAGTTACCTATATAAAATTATTTCAATTATAATTACTATAGGAAGCATAATTTCAATGAAGCCAAAATTCTGGATGAAAAATACTAATTTTCTCCAAATATCTGGCTTCTCACAATCACCTGCCAAATCCTGAACATTTTTCTCAGAAAGCTTGCAAAGGTTTTGAAAAGTGATTGTTTTCATTTAGAGATGATCTCAAGAAGTCACGAATGACACATTTCAGCTGGAACTGATATTTCTTGCCAGGAAGTAAATCCTAACAAATGAGTTTGGTTTTCAGTAGCCAAACCTCCCTTCTTTCTAATTAGCTATCTGCCTTTGTCAGGGTGGTAAATTGATTCAGTGGCTTCTAAGCCAAATATGCACAATACAAGTCTAAGACTTAAGTAATTATGGCCATACAAACGCCCTTGCTTCAATGTATTCTTCATCATGCCTATATCTTCCCATTCACTGCAACCCACAATCCTATTAAGCTTTTCAGAAATGTTGGGTCTTTAAGAATTTGCTTTCAGAAAAAAAAAACAAAAAAAACCACTTGGACCATGTACCTTGAGATTAAACAGAGTATAATATATTAAAACCAGAGTCTTTTTTGTGTGGACATAGCTCTTGGCTTTTTCCTGGGGAGAAGCAATGCCATAGCAATCAGTCTTTTGCCTGCCTGATTCGTTGTGCTGTTGTGTTGCCTTCCCAGACAGACGACCAGTCAGCTGACTATTAACAAATCCTTTATCTTCAATCACCATGACAGATAGGCAAAACTCCAGGGGTAGGTTAGCTTTAGGGCAAGATTTTCCATCATTTTCATATGAATAGCAGTGAATGCTACTCCTCGAGACAACCACCCAGTGTCTGCCTGCAGGAAGATCTAAGAGACTTCACAGATACTATATATATATATATATATATACATAAATATATATATTACAGTCAATTTCTACTCCTACAGGTTGGCTGCAGCTCATAATTGATGTCTTGAAGACCTACAACCTCCCTCTTCAAACATTCCTCATCTACATAATGTCACTTGAGCTAATAGTGAGCAAACTTTTCAACGGAGACTATTTTCATTTGAAATCTGTAAATATAGTTCAAATAAGGCACAGGTCAATTTTCTGCTGAATTTATCGGAACAATTTGGCTAAACATTAAATATCTACAGCATTTTAAAAATTTTAAAAAATCTTTTGAATCTTCATTTCATATTGAAGCATTGCAAATAAACTTCCCTAAATATATATATATATATATATATAAAATATATAAAAAGTCAGTTGATATGAAGTCTAAGTGAAATACTTCATTTGAGGTGAAAAAAAAAACCTGAAAAAAATCATTTGAGCTTGTCCTAAAAAGAACAAATTTTCCAATTTTTTTTATTTCAAGTCAGAAACTTAAAAAAAAAACCAAACCCAAACCAACCAGTTATTCACAGACCTCTACTCTTGTTAGTATGTACCTGTAACTTAAGTCAAAAGAGTGAAGTTATTCTCTTAATATGCATTATATCATTGTTAGAATGAAGCTTTAAACAAACTTATCTATGATACATGCATACAAAGTACAGGCAGTTTTATCCAACACCATTTTCAGCAAAATATAGAATAAAAAGTCTACTAAGTTTATGGGGGGAAAAAACCCCTCACTTTTTCATTAAGAGCCTGAGACAAACTTCTATTTATGGCCTGTGCTGTGCTTCTTGTATGAGTTTAACTTGTACGGCCATAAAACAACTCAGTACCCTTGTACACAAACATCAGTTTCTCCAGTAGAGATTTCCAGTGTGTCCATTATAACCTACAGTACACATAAGCCCATGGCTCCTCAGTACCAGCAAGATATAACAAAACAGAAGAAATTCCAAAAAGAACAGCATTAATAATTGTGATTTTGTAGAAAACAGAGGAGAGGGAGAGAAACAAAATAGCTAAAGGCAAAGAAACATTAGGAACAGTTCTGTAAAACAAAGAGATATGAAAGAGGATCAAGAAAATGAAGTCAAGGAAAGGAATATTCAAGGCTGCTTTAATGCCATGTATTCTCCCTGGGGAAGTAGTAGAAGCCACGTGGCTTATGACATTTTCAAATTAGTACCACAACGAAGACAAAAATCTGGTCAGGGAGATGGTCAAGCTGATATAACAAGAGTTTTCCATTTCTAACTTCTATTACTGTACAACAGATCTGAGGTGCTACAAATTCCTAAGCGCTGTGTAATATTCACAGAAACATCAGCTTTTGCTTACCATCAAGTATTCAGCAACTGAATACTCTTCAGTATGTTGCTCCTTGTTAAAATGGAACATTACAGTGCAAATGATAAAATCATATTCAAGATTTCCATGGATCCTTCTGGAAATAACATACAACAGGATTTTACCATTTGATGTCATTTTTCCTTTGGAGTCTTGTGGGAAAAAAGACTTTGGTAGAGAAGTAGGTTTGAGGAAAAAAAAAAAGTTAATAAAAAAAAAATTTAAAAAAATTAAAAAAGGAGAAACTACTTTTGTATAATACTTTCCAATCTTGAATTTCACACATTCTTTTTAAGGTACAGTATATGAGAAAAATGCTGCAGGAGGTTTTCCTCCAATGTGATCTTTTGATAAGTCTCAGAGCTGTCTTAAAAACAAAAGAACAAAATAAAAAGAGCCTGAACTAAAGTAACAGATGAAATGCCTTATAAATGGACACTTAACTCCTTTCTATTGCTCTCCAACATGCTTAATCTGCTTTTTCTTGGTTTTTTTTTTTTCCTTGGGGTTTTTTGATGCTATTGCCTCTTTTCATAAAATCACATATTTGCAAATGCAAGGGATGATTTTTGGGGGATGGAGTGGCAGTATATCATAGAATAACCAAAGCTGGAAGGCAACCACAAGGATTAAGTCCATCAAGTCCAACTCCCATATAAAAGCACTTTGCATTTTTTACCTGATATGTATTCTAAAATGTCTTATCTCAAGATACTAAAGACCTCCTCATATCCACTATTTTCACACTGCTAACAGTCTTGTTTCATACAAATTGGAGTTACCCCCTCTACACCCCTGAATATTTCCACGCACATCTTGGCCATCGTAACTATAATGGGAATTTCAGTATTCACAACTAACTGCAAAGCTACTCCAATTTGATGATCCAGTTAAGGATCCTTATGGTTAAAAGCTGAGCAACAACTAGAAATTTCTGTGCCCTCCAACCTCACACCAATCAGCAGAACTAGAAGAAGGGCAGCACTTTGTGGGTCTGAGCCTTTTATCACCTCCAGAAAGAGAGTAGAAGCCAACACACCAGCATCTAAGGCTTGGAATGATGAAAGTAACAGTTTTAAATGTATTATGGATTTTCTCATGGGCTCAGGAAGCAATAAAAACTAAGTACAGTCAGACTGCAGGAAACCAATATAGCTTTCATAATTTTTTGTGACTTTAGGGAAAACATGCTCAACTTTTATAGACAGCCAGTTCAGTATTACAAATTTTCAGGAAATGTCACTGCTATGGGATTCCCACAACAAATGCAGGTTATGTTGAAATTACTGTTTTCTGCAAGGACGCTGCTCAAAATAAATTCATGTCAGGTAAATGATGTGAATTTACAATGCAACACAACTCCTTGATCACAGGCTTTCCACAGAACTAGACACAAATGACACCAGGAGAAGCAAGATTTTATTCTGGTGGTCATATAATATTACATAACGTTGACTACTGATTAACAGGGTAAGTACCTATTGAAAAAAGCTAAGAAAGCAAAGATAAACATGCTAAATCAAAAAACAATCCCAAAAGATCTAATGTGATAAAAAAATCCAGAAAATACACTGAAGTACAAGGAGAAGGAGACCTTTTGTTGTGCAATGTTTCAATTTATCAATCAGTGCAGTTCTTTCCAAATCTGGAGGAAGTTTAAACAACATCAGTGGCTTGGCACATTTTAAAACAAAGTGCCGAATCCCAACATAGTTAAAGGCTATACCACAGATAGTTAAAAAAAAAAAAAAATCCTTGATTTAAGGTCAGGTACTGTAAACACTTACAGTGGTTTATGCATAAGTAATTCAACTGAACTTAAGGAGTCCTGTAGGAATTCTCACACATGTAAATGCTTGCAGTCAAGCCTAATTTTCATAGTATACAGTCATTACTTGCCAACCAGTTTTCTCTTTTTATTCTGATGAGTAGTATAGCATTAGCAATTAAATATTATTAATTAATCCAAACAATGATCTCTCTTGAAGTATGAAATTCAGGTTTCTCTGATAACAACATCAATTTAGTAACATTTTTTTTACTTTTTTTTAAATCTTTTACACTTTACTGTGCCCATGACCTGCAAGTAATGTTGATATGGGGTTTTTGTGGGAGGTTATAAGTCTAAAAAGAATCTGGTGACATCACCCAAGGAAATGCCTAAGTCCTATATTACATTTAACTCAATACAAATTTGTTTAAAACTTTTGAGACAGAAAAGCATCTGTTTCCTAGGAAAGTGTTCTCAAAGGAGCCTCTGCTTTTACACATGGCAGTTCTGATCTCTTGCTGCAGGAGAGCTTTACATCAAAGTTCACAAAGCTCCAAAAAGCTCCATTGGAGCCTCTCAAGGCGATAGTTTCGGCAAAATTATAGTGAGAGAAATGTTACTGAGGAACATTTTGTTATAGCAAAAGTGAAATCCAAATACAGTAGATGAAGATTTATCAAAATGTAGACATATTCCTACTGTGCCTGCCCATTATCTGTTCTGCTAGGATCTTACAGCAAGTGGGATGCTATTGCTTCTCTCCCAGTGCATTTGCAGTTTACAGGTCTTGTTGCTGCAATCTGGGATATTGTTGGAAGAAGGGCAATACAACTCACATGTGAAATTTTTTGAAAGGACCTCTAAGTTAAGGTATAGACCAGTTTTAGTTCAATACTTACTTGGAACAGTGAGAACAGGTCTGCAGTCCATGAAATTACACTAAACAGGAAAATAATCATCCTCACAGTATTTTCAGCTAAAGGTGCAAAGATATGATCACCTGAATGAAACAGGCCAGCAGAAATGCATGACTAAACAACTGAAAACCACTCATAACAAGTTTAATCTATAGATGATGAACATGAAAACAGTAAAACATATGAACTACAACATGGATCAATATTTTAAATAAGAGGTTTAAACTAGTACCTACGCTTCTCCCATGCCTTTCAGAAGGCACTAAAACTGCAGCATTGTTGAAATAAGTCCAGGTATTAGAATCCAAATTTAATGGGTATCTGTATGGACTACCTAGCAGCTCAAGACAGATGGTTCCTTTAGGCATGGAGGAATATGCTTAATGCAGCCATATCTTCTGCACCCACAGAGAAGAAATCAAATTGTGCCACCAGCAAAAGTATTTGCCGGAAAGATTCCATAGCTTTTACCAGCCTGAGTTCCTGTGCAGCAGCTTGGAAAAGGACGGCCAACCATTTAAGAAGTTACATACAGATTTAAAAAAGAATCAGCTGTTCTCATATTTATCAACATCATACATAGGATTATAAGCTAAATTACTTAATATTTGTAAGACTAAACTGGATCATACTGAGATACCAATCTTCAAATATGCTTCAACACTGCTTCCCTTTCAAGCCAAGACTATTTTAAATGACACCTTAGAAATACTTCTAATACTTTTTTACCTTCTAAATTCTAGGATTTCCAGGATCAAAATGCTCTCTTCCTTTATTCTTTTTCTAAATCTCATCTAAAAATCCCTTTATGTGGCATACGATGCTACCTTCATCAGACAATACCCAGATCTGCAGTACTTCAAGCCTCATCTATTTTTCCAGGCTCTTCCAGGAGAGACAAAAATATATGAGGCAGAAGATAAAGTCTGAATACAGTTTGAAATACATCCCTTTCTCTGTGAGACTTTTTTGTATCATTTTGACACACTGAGCTCTTTATTAGACTCAATGACACACCAAGCTCAATGGCTGGACTTGATTTTAAAAGTCTTTTCCAACTTAGATGATTCTATGCTTCTATAATTCTATTATTGGTCCAATCAACCTAAAACCTTGGGTGCAGACTATTATAAACAGGAATAAATAATTTTAATTAACTTAATTAACTGATGGAAATAATATAAGCCCCTGCCATATCTTCCTTAAAGGCCCTGGCACATTTGTCCAGAAAGCACATCATCTACTTTCTTAATCAGTGGGTACTCAAATTCATGACAGGAACTGGAACTGGCCTTCAGAGTAGGAACAAAAGTGACCCTCAAAGCTCAATGGGATCATGAGTCAACTGAAGTCATGAGTCAACTGCAGCCTGCTGCTGATTGACTCTGCCTCACCAGTAGGTGTTACTTCAGCCATTAATGCAGAGTGCTGTATGGCTGCAGGG
Source organism: Poecile atricapillus (assembly GCF_030490865.1). Taxonomy (NCBI): domain Eukaryota; kingdom Metazoa; phylum Chordata; class Aves; order Passeriformes; family Paridae; genus Poecile; species Poecile atricapillus. The sequence continues at coordinate 46,553,431 of NC_081250.1, read as the reverse complement.
ATATGCATGCCTGCCAAGGTACATAAAAAACATCCAAACCAAACTAAAATCTGCCAGGTCCTGAAAATATCATGTAACACCCTGCCCTGTATCTACAACAGCATCCAAAGTAATGTTTGGGAGAGCTGACCACAACCACACCCATCCCTGTGTCTGCCTTGCAGCCTGAAGGCTTTTCATTGACGGGCCGTTCCACTTAATCATTCAAAGCGATGCTTGGCCATTTGATTGCTGTGATTTAACACAGTAATAACAATAATCCAGACTATGCTTAAACCCCTCATAGTACTTCCAAAACTGTTTATTAGCATTGGCTTCTGCTTTACTAGCTATTTTCAACACCCTTAATACTGAAGTTCCTCCTCTGCCACCTCCAAGAAGGCCAAGAGTATAAGAAAAAGGCTGCCTTATTTTTTGTTTGACTAGTAGTTGATAACTGCACTTAACTTCACAGTTTATTTATTTAACCTGAGCTCAAGCCATCTAAAATGCCCTGTACATTACAACTTCAGGTCCAAGACAGAACTGTATACAGAACACAGTCTCTTTCTTTTCCCTCTTGAAATGAAATTCAATAGCTCCTCTTCAAGCCATGAGTCAACTGGAAGGCCCTCATTTAATAATCCCATCCTTTTATTTCAATCGTAGTCTGAAAATTCAGGCCCTCACGCTCAACACCTCCAAGCAAAGCATCAGACACACCAAACTGAGGACTTCTGTCATGCTTTGACTAAATCCTGTCTTTGAGCTAGTTCTTTCCAACGGGTAACTGAGACTCTTTGTGAAGACCTCCACAATGGGAAGCTCCCTACTGGCAGTTTATTCTGTCATAGTCTTTCAGCACAAGACAGACTTTCCATGGACTGGAATGACTTCTTTCTTAATGCATGAGTCTCATCCTTCTTCACATTAGAATTCACAGGAACTGAATGCATAATTTAAGACTTTTACCCCAACAGAAGCAAACATTTTACCGAGGAGCCATCAAGATTGGACAAAGAAAAGGGCAGTTTCACTTAAAAGTAGGTTTTGCTCAACAGGCAAGGCACAAGAGCAATAGACAACATAACAATTTTTTTGTTGTTGCTGGATATAAAATACCTCACATTGGTTTTCTGAAAAACATCCTCTGTTTAAAATATGCACTAACATTATTATCAATGTTTCTAAAAAACTCACACAACTTTTTTTTGTCTATATAAACACAGCACATAAAAGGAAGAACTATGCATCCTTTCATCTATACACAATAAGAAAGAACAGCATTTCTCTGGGAGACTTTTTTGCTGTAAATCCAGTGCTTATAAAATCAGTGTAATTGAAAGAAGGTGGGATGCAGCACAAAGGTTTCTCATCGTTCTAAGCATACAGTTCAGCTCACTCAAATAATAAAAACTCTATGCTTATTCAGTCTTATACTTCTCTTAAAGTGAAGCTACTTGATTGTGCCAAATAACGTGTTGTCCAACTTGGACTAAACTGAGAACACTAAGTTTATTTTCCTTGTGAACTGTGCTGTACTTGTACGATTTCTACATTACAATCAGACATTATAAGAAAAAAGAACATTTTCTAAAATCAGCTTCTTTCAGTTTCCTTGGATTGCTGGTGAAAACTTAAAGGATAATATACTTGAGATTAAAACTTAAAAAGACAATTAATACCATGATGTAAATATACAGTCATTTATAATTAGGTAATCAACTCTGCCAAATTCTGCACCATTGCCATTATTTATATTTGATCTGATAGCTGGAAGACACTCCTTATACCATGTTTTTTTAAACTGTAAACAGTAGATAGCATCATCATTTTCAGTCATTAAAGATTTACAAGTTGTTAACAAAACTTTACCACATTCATTTTTTGCTAACTTAAAAGTAAGTAGAAGATAAAAGGATAACTTGCATCTCATGTTAAATTGTAACAGTGCAAAAGAAAAACAAAGATAAAGCAGAGATTTACATGGTAAACCTGCTGATTGCTGAGCATGTTGAGATAAAATAAGGGCCATAAATCAACTCGAAATGCTTGAAAGTATTAAAAAGACCAGGTAACTTTCTAGTGTCTTTCATTCTTCCTACTTCAAGTTATCTATTTTCATTAAAAACTCATAAATTTGGCTTATGGCTGGTATCAAACACTAAAATTAGGGGTGACTGTAAAAACAGCTTTTTTCTTTGAAATGTGACTTGCCAAGGAGTGAACTGTCACCTAAATTTGCAAAGACAGTTCTTCTGAGATCTGAATAAAACGTTGAACTGCCAAGAGGCCAGAAAAATGAAATCAGAATTATTTTAAGGCTGACTTTCAATACTGGTACTGGACATATATATTTATGTATGTATATGGATATATGTATAATATATGCATATAAATATGTATTTAGAACTACGCAAAGTCTGAAACTGCAACTGCATTCTGGAAATGGAATGCTTGCATTATGGAAAATGGTGGTATTTCCTATATCAAAACATGTAAATAAGGCAAATAAAGAAACTTCTCACTAAGTTTCAGAATGCTGTGAAGAACAACAGAAATGAAAAACTCATATGCTGATGCCTATTTCTGATTTTTTTTTTTACATTTTGTCAGTGTAAATTTCTGATTTACATATATCCTCTCCCACAATTTACCCAGCTAAAGCCACCTGTTTCCTCTCATCTCACCTCACAGTACCTTTCATATATACTTCTATTTCTTCTCAAGGAAGGCTGGTTTTGAGGTAAGGTAGTACTTATTCAAATTAATATTAAACCCAACTGCTGACATAAATTTATTAATTTTTGAGCCTTCCCTCTAGTAATCTGAACCTCTCCTTTATACCCACCTGGTAACTTCTATGAAAATTGCATGAAATTATATATTTTTGAGATATTTATCTCTCTTCATGAGAAACTGGCCATGAGGGTTGAACAAGGGTGAGGAGATAAGAGCATGAACAATAGTCATAGTTACATAAGGTTTCAAAGCAGATTAAAAATGAAAGGTATTTTTGTTCAATACAAAACAACTGGATAGAAACCATTTTGAAATTTTAATTTTGATATGTTCTAGCTCAACATATCCAAATGCCCCGTTTCAATACATCCCATTCGTTCATGTTAAACAGAAATAGTAGCACTTTCAGTTTGGTTCCCTATAATCCACATGTCTCAGAGATATTCACTGAAGTTGTATGAAGAAGGTTATGTAAATTAATTAACCACTAATTTCGATGCAGTGGAAAAAAAAGGTGTTGATGATTTTCCCTGGTTAAAAGTAATTTCAGATGAGAAATTCTGGAAAACAAAAAACCCTTCCAAATTAAAAGCCACACTGTGACATTTAACTAGATACATGACTAGGAAAATAGTCCATAAGGAAGCATTTCTAAGTTAGAGTCTGGTATTAAACTTAAAAAATAACCCTATGATTTTGCCACCAGTCAGCTTTATAAAAATGACACTCATTAAAGAACAACTGTAATTTAAAAAGCAGGGTGAATTCAATACCTCTAAAAATTCTTTCCTGCTTGTAAATGTTCTGTAAAAAGATTGTACTGAAAATTGGATCATTTGAAGAGAGGAAGAATCAACACCATTTGAGATGTCCAAATTTTACCCTCATGTTTCTGCAGAAAAGAGCATGGGAGTCATAAGCTCTGTCCCACATGGGTATGAACACCACACTGGCAGGATCAGATACCTTCATGCACATGTACAAACCAGCACTGGAGACCCCACATGTCCTGAGCAGAGACATCTCTGCCAGCCCCCACGAGACGTGACCAGGAGAGCTGTAATCCTTCTGCTCACCCTTCTGGTCATCAGCTGCTCTTAAGGCAGAGAGATTTCAAGGAAAAATGTGGAAACCAATTTCTGCGTGTTGCTGCCCACAGAATAAAGGAGAGAACAGGAATCTATGGGGCAAAAACTTGCCAGTAAGGGTTTGCAAAACAGGTGCTCACTTTCAAAAGGAAATAATGAGGTTTTGGGTGTTTTGTTTCTTAAATGTATAGTCCTGGATGAAGCCTAAATTGAAGGTCCTCATCCTCAGAAGCATAAGAATGGAGTTCTTTCAGCTGCTACCATACAACCCTAAAGGTGCATCACCAAACTGACACTTCAATGGAGAAGTGGGGAGAGGACGATGTATTTATGCTTCTGGCTCATGCACAGCAAACAGAGAGCACCTATGTGTCGGTGAAACTCTCAGGAACTTAAAAAAAACCTGCTGGAGCTAAACTGAGCAGAATTTGTTTTAAAGGAATACTGGGTATTATTGAACAGCCTTTAGAATGCTGCTGTTCACTGGGGCACACCACTTTAGGAAACAAAGCATGGTAACATGAAAACATATGCAAGCAACCCTCACTTTTCACAGATTTTAAAGAACAGATTAAAGAACAGAAGGGCTTCAACTATGATGTTCTCAATAGAACCATCCAGTTGGATGCCTGGAATAATAATGAATATAGAATTTCACCCAATAATTTACTCAATAAACCCTTAACTTCAAGCTGAGCTTTTTGAAGTAAAAATTTCAATCACATCTGTAAGGAAGTTATTCCTCTCTGCCCAGAATTTTCTTTTATTTCCAGGTCCAAATTTTTCTTGCTTCTGCTTCCAGGCACTCACATGTGCAATACATTGGCTCTAAAATCATTATCTGCTTTTGTTCATCTCTACTTTACATCAAACAAAACACAAGAGGAAGTAAAAAATAGCTGTAATATGCACATTACAGAGCACTTAATCTCATGGCTAGTGACATACAAACTACAAGATAGTGATCTGGAATACAGCACACATTGTCTACTGAAATTGCCATTGCTTGGATAGTGAGTTCAATTTGTCAGTACTAGAAGGATTAAGCCTAGCTAAAGCACGTATCCAAGCAAATTATGCCTAACATGGACAGTTTCCCCATTTGTCAGGGAGCAGTTACAGAATGAAGGAGACAGAAATGACACTCACTATGCTGTGCTTTTGCAGATTCAGCAGATTTTTTCACAGGATAAGTAATAGTCTGGTGCACTTCTCTCTCTTTTTTCCAGAGTGTGTTTGAAAGCCAGATGACCTGGCTTATGAAAAAGGTTTTGCTTTAATTAGTCATTCTACTGCATGATAATTTTCTTGATAAAATAACAGTACTTCTGTTTACCAAATTTGCTACCCTGCACATTGAAACTTTATACCAGAATGTTCCCTTCTGATTAGGAAGGACGCTGATGTTTTTTTCACTAGAAGGCACTAGCAGACATATTTCTCCAGAAGCCTTCAACTTCAGTTCCATAACACAGTAACAATGGTAGAAAAAGCGTTTTGTTAAGAAAGATATACACTTTATCAATAAAGAAAAAAAATGGGAAAGTCAGAGGAGCAATGTGTAGAGATATGAAGACAAACAATATAGCTGTTCAGTGTCCTAAAAATATCATTTGAGCACATGAAGTAGAAAAACAAGTTGTATGGGAATACTGCACCAACATAATTGCACTAACTGTAGAAGAGGGAAGGGCAAGAGCAGTTTGGAACCATGGGTGGCTCTCCATCACCTCTGATGGATGGCAGTGACTAAAGACTGGTGGTGAAACCTTCAGCCAGGCTTGCAAGATTAAATGGCAGGCAGGGACAGAGCAATGAAAGCTCTCTGTGGGACACTGAGGTAACAGAATTCACAGTATAAATATAATATTTCAGAAAAAATGCCATTTTACCATGTTCATCAACAAACCAAGAACAATACCAGGAACATAGTTACACCCACGTCTACACCATCTTTTACCATAGCCTCAAGTCCTAAAGTCATTCCTGGCAGCTGCTCCACAGAAGGCAGCTAGACCAAAGACAGCAGCTCAGTAATTTAGATATACATAGATACTGGAACCAGGTCCCCCGCTCGGGTCACCCGGCTGAGAATCAACAGGCTACTGTTGCTTTGTTTCCAACCACTTCCTGACTACAGTTTGGCTATTTAGTCTTTCGCCACCTGGTTTATATTTGATTTGCAGAAATAAAAACAAACAATATCCCTCAAGGAACAACAAGAATACTGCACAGTTTGCAGTTTGTGACCAGAGAAGCAAGGAGCTGGGGCCATACATTCCCTGCTACCTAAGCCACAGGTCAGACCAGTTGCCAGCTAATCCAATACTTCTGGTTTGAAGCATCTGCTGAACTCTTTCAGACAATTAGAAAGATTTGTTCCATCACTGAAATAGAGAACCAAATTTAAGAACTGTTTAAGGCTGTGTAAATAAACTGAAAGTTCATTCAAAACCTGAGACACAGAGGTCAACTATTTCTGCAATATAAAGAAAATTAAATTGGGAAAAGTTCTTAAAGTTTGAAGCTATCATTTTGCTTATTTCCTTCACTATGAATGTATACACAGGAATAAAAGTGGCCCCAAAATATAAAATTTAAAGAACAATATTAATATTATTTTAGCGGTTTCTCTATGGATAGAACAAGACTTCTTATTTTATTGATGACCTTAAAAGTAACTTGCTGAATTAAAAAGCTAGAATTCCTATCTTTTCATGGTAAATGCACATTGTACTGCAAATAATTGCATTTAAAACTGTAATATCATAAGCATTTTGTAAATAAACAAATCCATTGTAATATTTTATGGAAATCTCATATCTAATAATTTTAATTTATCCACTTTTAATTAACTTGGGAATTACTTCTTCCTACAAAATTAAGTTTCAGGATTAAAGTAAATGCTACAGTTCAAAAGCTTAAAGTTGCTCAGGTAGCATGTTTGCTTAAAAATATAACTTGTCAATTAAGCAAAATGGAATAACACCATTTTAAAACTCTGCTTAGAATTTTAATTCCCAAATGAGTTCAGAGTTACCCAAATCTCTTTAGAACATGATTATCATTATGCTCCTTAGCAGTCTTTTAGCATGGTGATGGAAACCTGAAAGGAATCTAATGGGCACTTACAATCTATCTCCAGAAAGTACAGAGCAAGTGCATTTTATCACCCCTGCAAGCTGGACTGATAACGCTCAGTCCTGGCAGTAAGGCAGGGTGGGAAGAGAAAGAAGTGTTATGTTGACCACCCCCTTATTTTCTTATACCCCCAAACAGCTACACATCTTGTTCCCTGGTTCCAATTCCTAATAAACCAATATTAGAGTTAAATATTAGGGGGAAAAACCAAAACCCAAAACTTCTCTGGCAATGACTACACTTATTTTCAAACTGAATTGCAGGGAAAAAGAAAATTTTAAAATCTGTTGACTAGCAATTGCAATGTTCACATGGTGCCACATGTATGGCACTAAACCAGGGAAAAATTTAATGTATGCTTACACTTCAGCACACACATATTTCCATTTATCTCTGTGTCAGTACTAAAAAATTTAAAGTTAAGAATGATCCAATATTTTAGAATAAACTGGGTAATTCCTGCTTTCCATTTCCTTCTGTGCCTTCTGTTTCTGTCTAAAACCAAACCTTTCTTTACCTTTAAGGAAAAAAACTCTCTTTCAAACATTACTTAAATAAAAGCACAGGAGTGTGGTTAGCTCTCAACTCATGTTTATTTCATAAATTCATCCAATCCATTTGCATTTTGGGTTTCCACAACATCCTGCAGGAAGGTGTACTGCAATTTACATGCCACACAGAAAGACAACCCCTTTATTTCCTTCTGCCTGATATTTCACTCAATGGCCCTAATTTTAATATGTTGAGAATTTAGAAATTGTGGATTCCCCATAACTGGAAACATTCAAGGTCAGGCTGGCCAGGGCTTTGAAAGCAAACTGATCTAATTGAAGATGTTCTGACTTACTTCACACCATTCAAGCTTTTCTACATCTCATATCATTCACCTCTAGTCTATTCTGGAAAATGTTACCATGAAGCACCTTGGTTCTAGCTTAAATTTTGTCCTTTGAATTGATCTCCTCTCCTTTGTCTTTCCTGTCCTCATGGAGAAGCATGTCCCCTGCATTTTCTAATAGATCCTGTAAGTGCCTTGGTAAGTCCATCACCTCTGCACACCAATTTCCTAACTCAAGTAGGAATTTGTCCCTCTTTGGGTAAGTGGTCACAGCTGGGTAAACTATGGTTTTTTCCCCTGAGTCAGACTGTTCCAAAAAGAATTCTAGTCACGTACTCTTCCCTCCCGCAGCAGGCCCAAGAGGAGATAGCACAGGTACAGACAACACTTCTGTGTGTAAAAGGCCCTGTTGTTCTAAGCAGGTGAGAGACAGAAGATACCAAACTGGCTGGATTGCCTTCTTGAACCCTTCCAGACATTGTGCTTCCAATCCTGCTCCTTAGATGCCAAATTCCTGCCAGCAGAATGTCCTCATTCATGACTGTCACAAGTACAAACAGGACTCACAAAATAAATGGATTCAAAACTAAACCTAATCCCCAAACTGTGACAGAAGCCATTTGAGTAATCCCTTATCTGTCAGGTCTGTGCTCCACTTCCTCTCCACATTTCCCACCAAAAAGGGCAGAGATGAGCACTGCAATTCAGTTGTGGGAAGCTGCTGGCATGGAAGGAAGCTCCAGCTGAGCTTATAATGGAAACCACCTGCCCCTTCACTATGACAGAACAGAATTTCTCATTATATTCCCCTATATTCCTTACAAGACAGGAGATTTTCAGTGTCATGCTAGAAAAGGAAACACAATTGCAAAGGATAAATGCATACAAAGGAAGTTAAAAACAAAAGACTACACTTTTTTTTTTTATATAGTGGGTATGCTCAGCACCTTGGTGGGTTAGTAAAACAAAAACATAGTGCAAAATGCGATGGAAAAGAAATAGAAAGTGAGAGTTATTACAGCAATTTATTTTTATCTTAAGATAATGTCATCATTGTAGACAATATGAAAAAAAAGTCCATCTGCTTTCAATAACCAATGTGTTGTTGGCCTATCAATGTCCCAGTCTGAGTTACCGAAGCATGAACTAAGAGCTAAGCACAACTGGCACGAGTCCCTTCACCCTTTCCCCACCTCAGCTATATTTTCTAGTTTGGATGTCACACAGAGCACATTGAATGTCAAGATTCCATGGAAAAATGCATTGTTTTGGGTCTCAGACTTTGTTGACTCGATGCATTTGCTCAGTTTTGAACATAAAAGTAAAATCAGCTACAAGAGAGGCAGATGAAAAAGATGTTGCCACTCTACAACTGGTGACAGAACAGATGATATCCTTCTCTTTTAAAATCAGTATCACAGTACCAGGCTGAAAGTAAGAGGGACCGTGTTTATTAGAGAGGACACCCTGTTGAACAGAGCGTCACAGCACTTTGAGCTAAGTCAGGCAGAGATCATTAGGCAGATATCATTTGGGGGGACCTTAGAAGCAAGCTCCCAGGCCCTCAAAGTCATCAAAAAGATGGTGGAATGTAACCTACAACTAAGAAGGAAAAGTAACAGGCAAAGAGATATGCTGTCTAACAAGATTCACCCTGCAGTCTCAGTGGGATACAGTATTTTCTCCACACTCTCTCCTGAACTGTTGTGGAGTGTTGCTATGTACTATTGACTACTTACCGCATTCCACCCCAGGGGTGGCTCCGTTTCAGTACTGGGTGAAGTGATCTTATTTAAACATTACTTAGCTCACAGGAGTGCTGTGAAACTTAATTAAATTAATGCCTGCAAAGTGCTTTGAGGTTCTCAGATGAAAAGTGCTACAGAAATCCAAAGTACTATTAGTGTTTCTAAGGATAGGTGAAGCAGTTTGAATAAACTAAAAACCTACATAAATCTTCCATCAAACTATAAGTTTTTGGAGTATCAGTTAACCTGGTTTTTAATTTTGTTTTCATTTTTAAGACCTCTACAATTCCTAACTCCACTCTCAATTTAAATAACCATTTTACTGGTAAAATAATTCATAACCATACTACTACCTCATCCATTTTCAGTCTCAACTTTATCTCTTCTTAAAAAGGTGCATTCAATATTTCAAACCTCATCACTGTTGAAGATTGCCACCTTTTACCTGTGATACACTATGCAGACAACTTTATTAGATACAAAACATCCAGGTCTTGGATCTCCAGTGAGTTTACAGTTTTGCAATTAGCAATCAATTGTTATTGGAGAGTTAGGTCCAGTCTCTAACTATTTTGAGTGACAATAACATGATGAAATGAAAATGCAAGCTGTAACTGCCATCATCATCTTGAGCCTACAGACAGGAGAAACAATAGCTTCCAGAGAAGAAAACAATAGCTTGGAGAGAGTTTGGGGCTTTCCCCTCAGCCTCCATGACTGCATTTGGAATAATGCATTTTTTGTATGTCCAAACTAGGACACTTAAGAGGTCCTAGTCCTAGTTTCCTTTCTTAAATAAAAAATAAATAAAAATAAAAAAAAGTTCAAAATGTTATAATCAAAGGGCTCTGTTAACATGCAAACCAAGGCCAGCTATTTACATGGCACATAGCTAAAGACTATATAAGAAATGCACTTCTAAAAAGCATAAACACAGAGCATTATTAAAGTCATGTCACGACATGCAAAACTTGTACTCAAACAGAAGGTAATTAAATCCCAGAAAACTCATGAAAATACTTGTTCTCATGAAATTCTCATCTTACTTTCTGGATCAAAACAACATGAATAAATATTCTAAACAGAATACTGCAGAAATTGAGCTTTTAATTCTTTTGAGATTTGTCTGTCACCATTTATTTCCTTTGCAGTCTGGAAATGAGGGAAGGAATGCTGAAACTCTGTCACCTGCAAGAAAGTACTGAGGGATGTGGGTACATAAAATAATATGGCTAGTCCACTTCAGTATCACTTTATTCAATGCAGACCAAGAGGAATTTTTATTGATTCAGTGCACTTTGGGGGTTTGGCATCTAGTTACAGGTTGTATAACACTACTGTGAGAAACCATTTTTAACCTTGAGTATGCATGACTGCTCACGACTGCTTTTTATGTTATGAGGTAACTACACAGGAACAGAGGAGGCTGTGGTTGAAAGGAAGGAAGTCCCAATCTCTGCCCTATATATATTCACTATAATTGCCATCTGCATATAAAAATATGTGCTTAGTTTGAGTAAAACCACATAGAACGTACCCATTCTCTTGTAAAAGCACAAGAATATCAGCACCAAGCAAGATAATATAATGCACAGAATGTTGCAGACAGGATTGCATGACAGTGTAATTTGACAAGCAGATAAACACCTACCAGGCTAGAGAGTATTCTTCTCATATGCAACCACAGAAGTCAGATCTGGTGGCTTCATTAGAGTATACACACCAAAAACCTGCCACAACTTCCATGGCAAACTCACTCACCCTATCAGAGCCTGGCACATATTTTTGTTACCTGTGTTGCATACCACCATGGATCAGGAACCATTCACACACAGATTTCCATTCATCCAGAGCAAGAACCCACCTAGGACATTCTCCTCACTTAAATCCTCGTATATCACTAGATATTTTCTTTCAAATACTTATCCATCTCTTTTTTGAAAACTGCAATAGTTGCTTCTTTGTTGCCTACTCTCTGGAAGCTCTACAATATTAATAACCATCTGTAAACAGTTATTAATATGTAGAGCTTCTAGAGAGAAGGCAAGAGAGTGCAATTTCTCCTCAATTCCTTCCATACATAGCACTTAAGTCTTGTCTATATCTCCTTGTTTTCTGCTCCAGACTACAGTTCAAAAAGCCTCTAAAGACGCACTGTTCCGATTCCCTTTAAATTTACACACTTTTAAAGTGGAATCCTTCTTAATTCAGTAAGATCCCCTTCTTTCCTAAAGAACTCAGATCTAGTTATAGGCATACCTGAAACTCCCACATTACTGCATTATCCTAGATGTCCTTTCCTCTGCTGTAACTTTTCTCTTTTGGTGTTTTTCCCTCTTTTAAAATAACATGCATTCCTTACACAGACCTAAAATTATTTCCCGCAGCTATTCCAGAAATTTTAAACAGTTATTTTTACAGTTTAATATAAAAAGTATTTATACAACGCCTTCTATCCAAAAAGCTTGAAGAACTTAACACTTTATGCTAAGTTTTACCATATCTCCATGAACTGTCTCCTTATTTACAACTCTCTTCCCTCTGGGCAAGTAAGACTATCTCCACATTACAGAACCAGAATCCAATGCAGCAGGGACCAGAAAAACCTATGGGATGGCTTCACCCTTGGCTGAAGCTCATCTAAGTATGGGCTGCAGCCCAGAATGAAGGTCCACCCTTCCTCCCCCTCCTCCCTCCTCTTGAGTCCCTGCAAACAGGGCTCACACAGCCAACTCAGGCAACAGATGACACTGCTGAAAACAGATATTTTCTTTTGTCAGGTTGCTAATTGCCTCAGCTCAGCTGACCATCCCACCATGCACTGGCGGTGTCACCACAAGACAGGGAAAACACATTGCTGAGCGGCAAACATAGCTCCTGCTCCTTTCAGCAGGAGCTTGAACTTAAATGATTCAGATGCCTGTAAAACTGCAGCCACAGTGTAGAGACAGGCAGATGGCTACTCTAAGGAGTCATTAATACAAAATGGAATGCTTACCTCCTGTCTCTTACTCCAGCTACTTGCTTCCATTTCTTCCTTGTGCTGGTGCTATGGCCCACCAGACTTCACAACTGAGTTATCACTTAACAGCAGGAAAAGCTAAAGTGATACAAATCACACAAACTTCTTTTCTGATGGTTTAGTGAACAAAGTGCTGGCACATGGGCAAGGCAGGAGCAGGAGAAAGAAAGGGGATCAATCTCCTCTTTCCAGCAAGGAGTGATCCTGGACCAGCTTAGTCATCTCATGTAGGCCTACACTATGGGAAAGGGCCAAAAGCTAGAGTGATGAGAGAGCTAACCAGAAATACATACTGCCTGTTTAGTACTTGCTAACAGTACTTTAGTACTTTAGCTGTGCTTGCAAACACTTCAGGCTTTTATCTCAAATAGCCTTAGAGACCTTTCGTCCACTTATTGTTTGCCAGTATTTGTTGACTTCCTACTTTCTTAACCTCTTAGCTTTTAATTTCTTATAATTCACCAATTAAGCTCTGCTGAATCTTTGCTGACTCTTACATTCGCTAGTTACCCAAACTCTGAATCACCCTATACTCTATGTATAAATCCTCTTCATCTTCCTTTACTGTTTTAACTTTCACTCAATTTCTTCAAAATACCTCTGAAAGTAAATGTTGTACTCCTTTTAACTTTGCTAGAAGTGGAATTTAGCCAGTTTTACTTTCTATCACAATCATGTCTTTCTTTAACACAGCTCTGAATTTCTAGCCTTCCCCTTGGAGCTAGCTCTCAGAAGACTCAATTTGTTCTCTCTGTTAGTGAAGAAGAGCCACCTCTTTCCCTATCCAAAAATGGGCAGCAGTTGTATTTTACACATCACAAACAGAATCTCATCCCAAGAATAACACACACACCAGTCAATAGAGACCATACAGCTACCAGATGATGTCTTTATTGTAACAAGAGGCTGTCAGTCTATAATGGTTACCTCCATTAAAAATGTGTGACAAACATCACACCAGAAGTAAGTTTTAAATTGAATTTCACCTTCTATCTATTGGCTCTCCACCTTACACTTAGGTCTAATTAGACTGTGTTAATAGACAATGCTGAATGAAACACCATATAAAAAGGGACAGAATAAGAGCTGAGCAATACCCTCAGTAGGAGGATTTGATCCCACGAGGTTCTGAATGCCCAGAAGTCCAATGCATTTACTGTGAGGGTACCAACTGACCAGTAAATAAATGTATTGCCTCAACAACACTATGCCACCACTGATCTGAACAAATTTTATATGCCAGGATACATAGCTCTGCTGCGATGAATCCCTAGAAGACTCGATTTACAGGAATGCTTTTCCAGAAAACAATAGATAATCTCTTGCCTACATGGCACATTCACTCACACAAAAGCAACTGTGAAAACCTCTCAGGATTGCTCCAGCTATGAGAACCTGTGTTCACCCTTAACTGTAAACTCTTGACCAGTCTTAAAACACTTAGGAGAATGACACAATTGTGTAGAGATAAAAACACAGGCTATTGCAGACATCTTCAGAGAATAGGATGCACATGTCTTTAAAGCATGATAAGAAAGCCTTTTCTATTTTCAATTCAAGGATGCAAAGTATTTTATAATTTTAGTTTTAATTTAAGGGTAGTTTAGGTTACTGTGCTTTCTTACACAACTGTCATGCAAAGAGCAAAACTCCAACTTGCTGTCAGCTTAAAAAGCCCCTCAAAACCAATTTTAATACGTTACTACTAAGAGGACAAATTGGCCATCCTGTCAACAGAGAATTCCAAGAAGTTGACTAGTCTCCTTACAAGATGGGCAAAGATGAAATGTGATGAATATGCAGCTGATGAAGGAAATGTATAGTGAAAACTCTTCAGGATGGTACTCAGAAGGCTCTGCCTTGCCAGCTGCCAGAGCTCAAACAAAGCCTTTGATGAAATCACAACTACCCTTGTCTCAGTTTCACAAAAAAAAAAAAAAAAAGAGAGACTGCGGACAGTTTAATTATCACAGAACCATTACCATCAGCGGCAGTTTCATAATCTTGAAATGCTGCCATTCTCAAAAGCCATTTGCCTGAAAAAAATCCTTAAAACACAAGAGGCTGTCATACTGTCCAAACAATAGAGCAATTCTTATACAATCAGACGCCACAACTAATTATTCAAAACAAAAACACCCCCCCTATTTTTAAACAAGGGAACAAAGGACGTAAATTTTATCCAGAAATATTAGATTTTAAAAGGAGTAAAAATATCCAAAAATCAAAACAGATGAACAGTGTAGACTTGCCTTTCTTTCATGCTTGTACGTGCATAAAACTGATTCTGTGTTAAAGGAATGAGTACATACACTGTTCATGTTCCTAACAAATGCAATAAAAAATAATAAGTAATAAAAGCAAACTGTAGGAGCTGTTTTGGTCACTTTCACTTACATTTCAAAGGAACTGCCTGCTTCATTCACACTCTATCTTATTTAGGTTAATCAAACTGTATTTTATTTTTTCTTTGACGCTTATAAAGATTGCTTCGATAAAGTGCCTATTAAGATAAGTGTTTCAATGTTCTTTCTTCTTACCATTAGTCACAATTTCCTAATGCTGATATTTTGCCAGGATGACAGAGGAAGCAGTTACAAATGCAAGTGATTAGTATGTGTATGAGTGCCTTGACACACAGTTTTGGTCACTTACTAATACAAATACTGAGCTGGCCTAAGGGCATCTTTGTGTCATTTTCCATTAATAGAAAGATCTGAACCCTTTGTAGCAAGTTGCTACTAAGCATTATGTCCTTGACTTCTATTGAGTTAACTTTTCAAACATCTGATGTTTGTTATTCATTTTGTACAGCATTTGGACAGTCTAAAAACCTCAGTAATCAAAGCAATATGCGCATTGGAGAATGTTCTTTTTGTTAGTCTATACTGGTCATATATCAATCATCTGACTATACAGAGACTGGACGAAGTTCAGCTTTTTTTTTTTTTTTTTTTTCAAGACAGATCCATATGTAACAATTATGTATGCAAATAGTGCCTGAACACATGGGAAAAAACCAACACAGACAGATGGCAAAATCCTCAGCCAGTTGAATTAAATAGGGCCAGAATTACATTCCTAAAATTTTGGCATAAGAAATCCTCTTTGAGAAGGTAAAAAGAGTCCAAAATGCTGGAGTTTATGAAGAGGAGACTCAGAGACTGGAATAAAAACACACTGCCAAAATCAGAAGACAAGTTAGGAGCAGCTAGAGAGGAACTGCTGCAGGAAAAGCACAAGTACAGCTGAAAGTCTGAAAGGACAGTTTGAAAGCAACAAAATGAGAGGATGAATATGGGTGATTCAGGCAGGAGACAGTAATTAATCAAAGTAAATAAAACCAGTGGCTGTCAATAGAGGAAACAAGAGATGTATCTACTTTGCAGCCCAATTCATTTGACATAAATGAGTGGAAGGAATATGGTTATTGGTTGTCAGAAGGGGTTCTGGACTTGCAGGTGGTTTTTAGAAGTGCTATAAGCAGTTCAATGGTGGGTTTGATCCAAGTCTGAAGGGAGCATACAGGACAGCCTCCTCACTTCTGACAGCTCTATACTTGAAGGTGAGGCTCCATTGCCTGGGGATTTCAGAGGTTTGCATGGTATATGTGGAGAATGGATGCAACAAAGGGAAGCAGAAGCAGCCCAAGACTTGAAAACAATCACGTGAATCCAGTGACAGGAGCAGACTACTGAAGAAAAAAGGCTTGCACCTGGAGGCTTCAAACGCCATAAGTAGCAGCTCCTGTTTCTAAGGTGGCTGACCTGTATTAAGACTCAAAGAAATCCTTTGGAAGAAATCCAAATGGATTTCTCCTGCTACAGGAGGGTCCTGGCATTTGCGGTCACTTATGGTCCAAGAGAATATTTTTCTGGCTGACTTGAAATGAGAACAAGGCAGGAAAATTTTCTTTGCTTCATTCTTCTGACCTGGCTGCTTTTTCTGAAGTCTCTTAAACCAGTAGCAAAGATGTGTAAGTAAGCTTCTACAAAAATACATCAGTGGGGATCCATGGAAATCAGGTATGTAACCAAGACCTGCCTTCCTTGATTTTAACTAGTCTAGCTTCATCAGAAGAGGAAAACTGCTTCTTCCTCCTTCAGTGTCTGCTTTTTCTTCTTTTCCCTAACAAACAGAAAATAAATGCATAAAGTAATTCGGGAAAGGTGTGCTGCACTATGTACATTATCTTTATAGGACACAAAACAGCCCATGAGAAGCAACTTTGAAGATGGCTTTAGCTCACTTCCACATCCAAGTAAGTTCTGCACAGCCAGAAATATGGGGAACTCAAAGGTTGTTTCAGTGGCATCTCCTTCCACACCCACAGCAACATTCAGCTCTGCTCCTAGCAAAACAACCATGTCTAGAGCAAAATGTTTTAAACTCTGTATAGATGTAAAGGCAGAGAGAAAAATAATCCGCTCACTTCCTTGGAATCAGTTAAGGAAGGGATAAATTACAAAACAAATTCTAGATGTAACTAGAGTTGAAGTGAGGTGAACAAGTAAACCAGCAAGGTACTGCTGGCATCCTTTGAGATATTTCCATGAAGTCTAACTTCTTTTTTTCCTCCTTAGGAGACACACAAAAAGACTGTTTAAGCAGCATGCAGAGCCCTAACTAACCATGTTCTGAACACAGTCAAACACTCGGGAGTCTCAGTGGCTGCCACTACACAAACAGTGAAAGCAGACTGGTGTGGCAAGAGATTGCTTATACGTGTAGCAAAGTACTTGGATCTAGCAGCCACTGCATCAATGTCACCTGCAAGAAGGTTTTTGGGATACTCTGCTTGGCAGTTTTGACTGGCCCTGCACTGAAGCAGAAAGCACAACAATGTCTGCACGCCTGGGTGTGTAACTTCCAAGAAGAGGTAAAATACAATGCAGAGAATATCTCAGCAATCCTGATAACAGTGAATTTATTGAATGTAAAATAATAAACCACAATATAGGTGAAATGTAATTTGGACCATCAGTCTTCTACAGAATTCATATATGTGTTAGTTGAACTTATAGACAGTAGAAAGAAAGACTTTTTGGAAAGATACCACATTAAACAACAGAACAAATGCATAAAAATATGCATCCTTTATTTGGGACTTGGCATAAAATTGAAGGAAGGGAGAAACACCACCTTACCTTGTTGACAGAACAGAAATGTATTTAACACTTCTTCGATCTTATATAAATAGTAAGCTTATTCTATGAAGATTTATGACACTAATTCCACTAGATTATTTATTTTAAATGAGGTATTTAAATCAATTCACAAATGGATTGTTCCACGCCAACTTGGATAGCTCACAGGCACTGTACAAGGATTTTAACATAGTAGCCCTTTTGGCAGGGGAGGGGAAATAGCCATGTTTTTCCTTCCCCACCAAAAAAGGCTTTTCTATTAGAAATATAAACTCAAATCCAGGGTGACAGCTCATCTCTCCCTAAATCTAGGCATGTTTTTTTTAAAAGCCTATGAAATTATAAAGAGTTAGGAATTATATACAAAATAAAAATATGACAGAAAGGGAAGCTTTCATCTCTCATGGAAGCAAAGACTGTTTTTGTTGATACATATGGAAAAAATTAGGCCCAATTATATGTTGTGCTTTGGCACTGTGGTTCCAACTTCACCACAGGCTTATTTTTTTCACAGATATACCATTACAGCCAATTCTACCCTTGAACATTTGAACTCAAACCTTGTAACACAGGCATTTTTGTTGCTAGATTACTTGTACCCTGGATGAAATGTTCTGTGTTACCGTTGTCCTATATTTAGAAGTTAAAAAAGGGTTATCTGTATAGACTTCAGAGAACATATACTTACAAAAATATAATAAGGTTAAAACATCTTGCAGATAAAGCATGCTTTATTGCAGAATAATATATCAATTTATAAATTAGATTGTAAAGAGACTGAATGTGATGTGGTAAGAGACAGAATAATAGAGATCATCAGAAAGAGGAAAAAATAATCCTAAAAAAAGAAATCTGTATAATTTTTAAACAGGACAGATAGGGGGGAAGGAAGCCATGATGAAGACAAGATTGTAACAGTCAAGGTAATGACAGAAAGGACAAAAAGGGTAAAACAGACAAAAATCTCAGGTTTACAGATGAAAATTTTTATGAGGATTGTATTAATTGTCATTTAGGAATGACAATTAATACAATTCAAAAATAGGCATCTTTAATTTGTAATAAACAGTCAACTAAAGGCCTCAAAACCACAAATTTTCATTACATCTCTGCAGCTCTTTTGGAAATAGTGACGTAATTTACAGATCAAAAGAGTTTGAATAAGTGCTAGACCAGTTACTCCATAAGTATCTCTTCTGCTTAGTCCTTATATAAGCTTAATGATATTTTATTATTTGAACAGAGAACACAGACAGCTATCTAAAAATTCTGCATTAATCCTCTCTGCAATGTCTGTGAAGATCATTAGTCAGAGCTGGGCTAACGACACAAGCTTCCCAAAGATCACAAGCATAAGCAAATGTGGCCTGGCACTCTGTAACTTGGAAGAATAAAAAGTCAGAGCAGGCAAGCCATCAGCCATCTATCCATGGAATTTCCTAAATGCCTAATATACCTTGATATACAATGTCACCTCACTGAAATGCTATAGCAATAATTGGTTCTTCCTGTACTTAGACAAGAATGAATATTATGTGCAGAAAATGGAGAGGGACATAAAGGACAAGGGAGAAATATTAAATGGAAACATAAAGCATACAGTGAATATTAATAAATTGAGCTATTGTGCCTTGCAGGGGAGGGCACTGAAGTTTTCCCCCCTACGTAGTAAAGGCTACTGCAGAACTAGGAAAGAATTCTTTTCAAATTGATTAATTTTTATACATGAATACTGCAGGAAAAATTTCTGCAGATTCAGATGTTTCAATTAAATCTTAAAATTACCAAAACCTCTTCAGGAATCATCCCAATTACATAGCCCTTAGAAACAGTGGGAGAAAACCTGAAAGTGACTGAATGTATCCAACATTTATCCAGTATTTTGAAAGAAAAGGATTTTTTTAACATGTTTTTCTGATGCTTGTATAGGACATATAATTTATTTTCTTAAAAATTAATACTGTCCACAAACAACAACAAAAGAAAACATCAATATTATTAAATAGAATGTGAACTTAATTGGTTTGTTTGAAATTAACTCCAGCCATCTTGAAAATACCAAAGATGCTTTTGTGAATACAGTGCCCCTTCCAGTCTTTCAGGGGAAAATACATCTACTGTTGATATCTGCAATCTTGACAGTATGGATAATCACATTCTGATAAGATCATGTTGTCTGGGCACTGCAAAATTACAGAGTTCTGTAGTCTGCTACAGGTTTTCCATTACATACATAAAGACAAGAGTAAGCTGCAAATTCTGAAGCAAGTCACCTATCAAGCTGATGACACTTCTCTTCCATTATTCAAGTAAAATCTGTAATTAGAATCCAGAGTTTGATAAATAGACTTGAACATAAACTTTGTAAGATTTTAGAAACTGTTTAAAAATAATAATATGTATATTATGACATTAAGTATGTATGAAATTAACACAAAAAACCCCAAACAAACAAAAAAAACCCAAAAACAACCCCGGACACCACAAATATATGGTCTCTTAATATATCTGTTGCTCATTTCCTATTTCCAATATTTCTGTCTCCCAAAAACTCTACTAAGGAGTTTATGCTTTCATAGAATTTTGACCATCCTAAATTATGAATAAAAAAATTATGTTGAAAAAACAACTTTATTAGACAAAATTAATTTTATTATTATTATATATTTGACTTGGCACACCAAATTTAAAAAACACCAACTATCATTTTTATCTTTTATCTCCAACCTTATTGATTCTTCTTCAAAACATATAGCATTAAATCATAAATATTTTTGTTGGACTACTCTTTTACTAACTAAAAATGGGATAGCACAGTAAAGTTATTAAATTAAATCAGTAATGCATCCTTTAAACGTTTATACTCACATTAGAGCAGCCACATTCTCTTACAGTACTGATTATTGATTCAGTGGTATTTGAAAAAAACGACACCATTTTACATTTCCAGGAAAGTTTCCTAGGATGGCTTTCTCATGAATGATGCTTCATTTAGTAAGAGACCAGACATTCTCACAGTGGTCTCACAATGCACAGTGAGATTGATGCTGAGAATGGAGAAGCCTAAGGCTATGGAATACCAGGTATATTTAAGAGTGGCAAGCATAACACGATGGCTGTGGGAGTAGCGTAACTCTCTCCACATGTCACCTTCTCTTGGAGAAAAATGTTGTGGGCTTTTTTCAACAAAATCTTCCTATTCTGTTCACATGATGAAGTTAAGCCCCAGAAAACCTCACATTACTGCCACAGAAGTGAGGCAGTGATCCACTGGCTGGATTTGCCTCATGCATCTGGGTTCATTCAGGGAAGTTAAAGTGATTAAGCAAAAAAGTTTGAAGACTAATGCATTAAATAACATTTGTTACAGCTTGTATATTTTTAGCACCCTGGTGGCACACTCTACCATCATCTTAATTCCAAAAAGAGACCCTTCACATGGGCATCCATCCACTTAGGTTTACATGCTTTATTTCTCAATCTTAAATATATTCACTCTCACTTTCTTAATCATCCCTCTATACACAAGCACTCTGGAAACAATTCACTGCAATCCTTTTCCTTTCCTCTGTCTCCACAGAGAATTATACAGGCTACAGTTTTAAAGAAAACACAGTTTATGAGTCAAAAGGACTGTTTGGGGAAATACAAAGTAGATGACAGATGTGTAACACAATATGGAACTTGCATATGTGTATGTAGGGGCATACAGGTTAAATTATTGCCTGATGGATTTCCCATGGCAGCGAAATATAGGCAGTCATTCTGACCTTTTAAAAGTTGTTCATTGGTGCTCTGGTGCTGAAAAATAATCATTAAAAATTATTTTCTGTAGTAAACAGATGGCTCACCTTTGCAAAGCTCTCAGATGTTCTGTATAATGACTCCTATATTTCCTTACTACCCACCTGCTGGTCATAAGGTAAGGAAAAAAGAGAAATAGCTGTAGTAGCCCTAATTCTAAGTAGGCTCTTGCTGTCAGCCTTTTGGGTTTAGAACAGGTACATGTAATTTATGACAGATATTAGAAGAATGATTTTGAACACTACAGAGAAGCAAAGAGATCTATACTGCATATACATATATAATGTATGTAAGGTCATCTAAATCTCTGTTAAGTCAGTGAAAGGCAATCAAAGAAAGTAATACATTTTTATTGGACACATCTTTTAGGAGTTTTGCCTGAGTAACATTCCTTCTCTTTGGCCTGAGCAGGAAGCCAAAATACAGCATCCTTAGGGTATTTCTACTACAAAGAGAAAATCAAGAGAAAGTTGCATGTTTCTTTGAAGCGAATTCTCACTAATGATATTATTTGCCTTTCACCCCAGATTTGGCCTCATTTTAGCTCAGTCTTTGCTTTTTCTGAGGCTCAGCTTTCACTATTGTGTGTCTTACAATTCTCCAGATTCAGTTTGTTTGTCTTCCATATATTTCCACAGAGAGAGGGAAGGCTTATCAGGAATTTTAATGGGCATCTCTGTGAAGATGTGGCCCCAAAGACAAGCTACAGGCCTGCTACTGGTTCTCAGTGATCTTTGGGAATGTTGGTTGTGCCACCACATTGCCACTTCTGGTGCCAGCAATGCTGGAGTAAAGCTTCCTTTGCTAAAGTCACATTCATTCACTTGCTTAGACATGCAAACATGTAGACAATAGTCACTAAGACTCCTAAGTCCACATGTTTTGCTAAGAGTTAACATTAAGTGGCAAAATATCTCTGTATCTTGGCAGGAAACAACTTTCACCCCTCACCTTCCAGCTGACTCCACAGAAGTTTTACTTCTTGAAGTCTTAAATTGCAATATAATAGCAGTACCACAAAAACAAACAAACAAACAAGCAGAAAAAACAGACACCAAAAACCACCTAAACAACAAAGTCAAGGATTAGGATTTAAGTTTTTGATTGGAATCAGAAAAACACTGTTGATGAACTTCTCTAAGATGTAAGATTTTGGGGCAAAATCAAGAGATAAATAATTATCTTAAATTTACAAAAAAAGTAAAATTGAATGCTTGCCATTCACAGTGCACCACACAACTACAAAAGACAGCACTTGATGCCAACCAAATGATGTCCACAGTTCAGACTGAAATTAACTACAGACAGATTCACAGCCAAGCTCTGGAAGATGCTTTCTATCCTCAAGATTCACACTGAAGCCCAGACATTCTCATGACAAATATTTGTGAATACTGAGCAGTTTTTAGCGACTACCCAAATACTCTAATTTCACTGAAATGTACTGAAACCTGGAACTATCAAGGAGGATGTTTTGGGAATTTACAGGGGGTTTGTGTTACAAATTGCATACACCATATTTTGAAATGAATGTTAGCTTACCTTTGATGTCTAGGATCAGTAATTGATTTTTCCAAACTCTCTGTAATTAATGTACTTGCATCTATACACACACACTATTTTGATCATGGATTTACTAAATCTTTGAAGTAGAAAAACTCCCTTTTTTAAGCTAACACTACCCCTTTAGTATGGCTCTGGTACAAGACTACTTAACTAATCATTTCATTTTAGTGATGTAATGAAAATACCACAAGGCTGTCTTTACAGTCCTAATTACTACTAAAGGGATCTATGAGGACACTTTAGAATATATTCATCCTGCACTCCATATACCATAAATTCAATTAGCAAGCTATATGTTAATACCTAGATTAATATACTTCAGAGAAATTAATTTTTCATTAGTGACAGGTATACTAAATACTTCATTCCTGTTTGTACCACTTGCCTCCCTAATTATGATTTATTCCAGGGATTAATTTCAAGTCTTTGAAGTAACATAAGATTACTGTTGAGTAGCAAATAGAAGCTAGAATTAACAGAACATATATTTATCATTCCCAAGAAGTTAATATGAACGTGTCTATCTATCTAAAATGAAAATATAGTTTGCTTTTCCAGACAGCAATCATTCAAGATAGAGGCAACAGCAGAATTTTAACCCTAAATTTTTTTTTTATTTATTGCTTTATTGTCTCAGCTTATGTATTTTCCTATGTACTACATACCTCATGTCTCTGTGGCTTTTTTGATTTAAGTTGTATTTCGTTTTAAAAGGCTCCACACAAAAGGACAAGTTTAAACATTCTAAATAATGAAATTAGATCCATACAAATTTCTGAAGCAATTAAAAAAACTATGCCCCAAATACAGGGTTTTATAGACTTAGCCTAAGTTCTTCTCTGAAGAATTGTTAAAGTAATTGTCTTCCTCCCAAATTTCCTCTTTCCAGGAGTTGTCTGAATATGCTCTTAAAAATCAGCAGGCTGATTATTAACTATAATATTCAAGATCAACATTAACAACAACATTATTTGAGACTGACATTCTTAAAGTAGATTTGCCTTTTTTGAGTCTTTTTTCAACCTGTCAAGAAAAGAAACCATTTCACTGCAAGTGTATGAAAGCCGCATTATTTCACTGTCCACCAGCACAGTTTTCCTTTTCTCTTACATTCTATTTATAAATGAAAACAGATGAACTCAATAAAACATAAATCCACAGAATTATGGCTTCCTTTATTCTAGTGGTAAAGAAGTTATACATAATCGGCACATAATTTTATCCAGTGGTTGAAACTTTTTCTTGAAACCGAATAAGGAACCACTCTGTTTAAAAACCTGATGGTTTCATTTCAGTGCAATCCGTCATATTTTCTGATGCTAGTAAACATGGGTTGACTAAGCAGCACCTACCTACTACATTGCTTGATACTCAGAAAAGTTTCTCTGTTTCACTCTCAAACCTAAAGTCCACACCATCACAGTGGACCACAACAACCATTACTTTATCCATAACGAAGACAGGGTGACTTAAGAAGATGGATGCCAATTACCCTTTCACATTAATGTTATCAGGAAATTGAATTCCATTCAACAGAAAGCAGAACTTTGTCCTCTGTTATGCCAATACAATATTAATCAAATAAACCTCTCTATACATTTAATTTTCGAGTTTTATTTCAGGTATATACTAGAGCTTAACATTTCAGTTTCCTGCCAACACTCAAAAACTGCTTTGTATTTGTATTTGATTACTTCTGGGTAAAACAACCAATTACCAAATCTTTACATGTTACGAGTGAGTAAAAAATGCCAATTCTAAAAAGTGACCGACACAAATTTATGGCAGTGCACAGTGTTTTGGAAACCCTAACAAAGTAAAAGTAAACATGAAATGTCCTCCACACTAGCTCCAGAAGACAGGCCAGATCTTCAGCTCACATGAAATCAGCATAAGTCCATTGGATTCAGTAGAACAGCACTGATTTTTACATGGAATGAGTTTCTAGGGTTTTAAAAAAGACACTATTTCTTTCAAAGCACAAGGGCACTATAATACAAACACACTAATAATGTTAATGTTTCATTTGTTACCAGCTTTAGTTTTATCTAGCAAATGACTCCATTATACGGGGTAATGGGGAGAGGGGGGGAGGAAGAGTAGGATTCAGGTCACCTAAAGCTAATCATGCAAAAATTAGGCATCTACTCCAATAGTATTAAAGAGTCTCCTCTGACAGATAATGAAGAATTCATAACCTCAGAGTAATCCATTTCCTTATGTAAGACATCCCTCTTATAGCAGGATGATGTTTCACCCGATCCTACTTTCCTTCATACACTACAGCCCAAGTAGTGAGCACTGATCACATATCTGACTTTGACACTGTAATTGTAAAGAGTTGCTGATTTGGTTACTTCATTTTTCTTTTTCTTAGTGTACCTGATGCTGAAAGACAAATTAATCATAGTGCAGAATGTACATACTAGCTACTGCATTATGAAATAACAATTATCAGAAATTCACTTTTTTTTAAACTATGTGGAACAGTATGAGTTGCAAATAGACAGGATGTGTAGCACTGATGTTTTTCAACAAATCAGTGAAGATAAGTTCCTTTAAAATCACAAAGCAGTATTGTTTCCATCTCGAACTACAATATACTTAAAGCATACAGCCACCTTGAAAAAATAAAATGGGAAGAGGTTATAAATTACAATCCAGTCATTAGGTCAAAGTTCTTTTCATCACAAGATCACACAGAACAGTTTTTCCCTTTTTAATCTCTCCCACCATTCAAAAGAAATTAGTTTTGGAAAATTTTAATTGCTATGAATACAATTGTGTGGATATACACAGAAATTCTACATTTCAAGTCACTTAGCCAAAGACTCTTTCAGCCAAAGACTCGTTGTTTCATAATACATACCTTGTTATGTGCTATAACTTGCACAAAAATATTATTCATACAAAGTTTGTAATAACATACTTTTAGCATTATGATAATAAACATTGTTAACAAATGCTCTATAGTTGGCAAGAACAGTACTCCACCTTACACTAGCTACCAGTCTTGAAGAATAAAGTTTTGCTTCTGATAATTTTAAATCCAGAATATTTTAGACATGTTTTTGGAAATTGGAAATAATTTTTGTACTTGGAAATAAAAATGCCCAGAGAAGCAGAAAAGATAAACACAAAATGAAGAAAATTAGCATTAAAAATCTGAAATATTATGTTACAGACTAAATTAAGATTAGAACTCAACAAGAAGTTTTCAGTAGACTTTTTAAACTTGAAAATGTAAATTTTCCTGATTCAAAAACCAAGGATTACAAAAATGCCTCCAGGTAGAAGATACATTTCAAAAAGGAGCTGAATTCCACTATTTCTCCAGATACCTGGGCATTCCCTTCCTATCAGTACATTGTCTTCCTGGAGGTGGTTGACTCATTCTATGCAACATTTTTGATAATTAAAATTCACTGAAGCAAAGATAAAACATCAAAAATCTCTATTTCCTAAGAGAACTCAATGGCACATCCCTTCAATTGTGGTCTTTCCCTCTCATTGATACTTGATTTAAAATAAAACAATTTCAACAGATTATCTTTAAAAATAAAAAAAAAAAATTAGTTCAAAATTATCAGCATAGCTAATGATACAAATATATTCATCTGTCTTAAGAGAGCCATGATCATGCTTCTGCTTAGGTCAGTGAATAAATATCTATTATCAAAACACACCCACAGGCACAATTCAAATTAATTTTTCTCATTAAGTCACTTTGAAACTAAAGCCATCTAAAAGTAACCTGAAAATAATAACAAGCACTATGGAATCTGTTGAAGGCATTTAACTGAGCAGGCATACCTGGACTTTGCATGGATGAACCAGTCCTGTCTCCCCAGCTTCTGCCCTTGGTGGGCAGAATTTTCTCATTAATTCACTTATTAATTTTTCTCATTAAGTCACTTTGAAACTAAAGCCATCTAAAAGTAACCTGAAAATAATAACAAGCACTATGGAATCTGTTGAAGGCATTTAACTGAGCAGGCATACCTGGACTTTGCATGGATGAACCAGTCCTGTCTCCCCAGCTTCTGCCCTTGGTGGGGAAGCTCCAGCCCTGGCCACCTGAACTGGCTCCAGTTCATTGGTATCCTACCCTTCCCAGAGGTCCCAGACTGGATGTAGTACCAAGCATATGGGCCACCAAAAATGTGGCCAAGTGTATCCAACAAGTGCCAAGTAGAGGGGGGAAAAATATGTTCTCTCAACCTACAGGCTGTTCCTGCCCATCAGGGCTCAGTGCTGTTCTCCATCTCTGCCAGGACACGCTGGAGACTCGTGCTCAGTGACCTGTCCAACCTCTGCAGGCCCTTCTCACCCACTGCTCCCAGCCAGACCCTCCTGAGTATCACTGTAAGGGGTTAACTCTTCCAGCTGCAGCACTTGACAGTATCCTTACTGAACTTACTAAAGTTCCTATTGGCCCTTTGCTCCAGCCTGCTGGGGCATCCAGAATGGCAGCCCTGACCTTGAGGTCTCAGCTGCTCACCCCAATTTCATGTAGTGCACACCTGATGAGAGTACACTCATATCCTCCACCTGATGGATGACAGAGATGTTCTATAGCATTTAGTTACAGACAAATCTCATTTGTGACTGGCCTTCAGGCTGAACATGACTCATTACTATTCTTTAAGCAGTTTTTTGCCCACCTGTCTCCCATTCCAAGCCACATGGCTCTAACTTGGATATCCGTTCTTTTTGGGTAGTTATAGTGCAGAGCTATGTTCTCATGTCATGTCTTCTGTTTTCTTCTTCAAAACTCTCCAATTACAAATAATAAAAAAGGAGACCTAAGATATGGAAGCCAAAGCTTCTTTAAGGAATTTATCTTGCTACTGAGCTATACATCATAATCTATATTCCAAAATATGATCTATCATTGGGACAAATAGTGGTTTTAGAGTATTCCTTCAATTTTGCTAAATATTGCCATAGGAATTAAGAAAATCGTTGCCATGTGAATTAAGTACATGCAGTTCCTAGTTTCTTCCCAGCCCAGCTTGGTTACTGACTGCCACACTAGCAGCAGCAGCACTTGGTTCAGCAGATCTAAGCTTTATATATCTAATACTTACCAGGATCTGTCATGGGTGGATATGCAGCTTGCATTATAACAAGTTGCGCACCTGTTTTGTCAGAGATTTTGTCCAAAAAATGTTCAATATTTAGATCATTATTTCTTTTCAGTCTGAATGACTTGAAAATCTTTCTCAGCAAGACTATGATATCAGCACCATGAAAACAAAGCAGCTAAATAGAATTGCAGTAAATGTCCCATTTAAGAGTCAACTTTCAGTTTTCTAAGAACTCTAAAGTGTAACATAACATATAGCATGTAGTTTTCAACAAGAGCCTTCTATTCCCACTCCCCCATTTCTTTGAGCCTTTGGAAGGCTATCCAATTTAATGGTTACATCAGGATTCTTAATCCCTCCTGACTTTATTTTAAGTGCTCCTCTGATTAGATAATCCAGACTGCATGAAGTTCCATTTGTTTTCTTTGATTAACAAGAAATATCTTCACAATAGTAGAAAGTATGTTCTCAATAAGTAAAGAAAAATGTAGTTCATTAAATAAACTAGGAGATGCACTGAAACAACTTTTGTTTTCAGTTATATACAAGGAAAGACTTAGATTGGGATTTATGAGGCATCTTGGAAAAGTTAACGTTATAAAAGAACTGACATTTTGCTCCTGTAGCGAACTTGGGCAGACATAGCCTAGGAATCCACTGCCAGTTGATTCACTTCTTGCTGGGTGTATAGCTTCAACCTTTTTGGTCAGCCATATTAAAATTTTAGCACAAAGAACATATTACCTTCCTTTTTGTACTTGACTCAGTCACTATTCACTTAAGAATAGTGTAAGCTTCCAAATAAAAAACTCAAACTGATTTCTTGGCCAGTTTGAAACATTAGACTGCCCTCCTGATTTTTAAGAGTTTCTTCTTTTTGGCATAACCTGTTGTAAGGCCAAACAACAAAATAGACTTCCTTATTCCATTGAAAATAATTGCTTTTTCTTTTTTTATATAAGTATTTGGGTGGTTCTCTTGATCAGATACTAGCAAGAAAATAACCTACAGGGGGGAAAAAAAGAACGATGCTGAGAAAGCCTTTGATTCTATCAGTGACTCAAAGCAAGGTCAGAAGCATGATCCATAAAGTCATGAGCTTTCTGGTCATTTTTGCTAAAAGAGCATCTTCAAAGGAGTAGAGAGGAGAAGAGTCAGCCAGGAAGCTACAGAAGTCATTCCCAGATGAGTGAGAACTGGCTGAAACTAGAAATAGCCCCATGAGGGAACAAACTCCTAGGGACAGAAAAATCATCCCTATGTACTCCTTAGGAAACAGAAGAATCACCTCTGTAAGACAATTAGTTCAGCTACAAAAAGTCTGAAAAAAGAGTAAGACTCAGTGGTTTCTGCAGACACAAGGAATTCCTCTTCAGAAGAGAAAGCCTCAGCTACTCTATTTTTTTCAGTATAGAAAGAAACTACAGATGCTTAAAGAACAGGCTTTCAATCCAGCTTTGGCTGCTAATAACAGCTGAAATCCCAGAAAAAAATAAAGTACCACTTAAAACCTTTCAAAACATCAGCTAAGATGGAAACAAGATTGAATTGCTACTACTCCTCTTTGTATTCTAGCCACATCCTTAATAAAAATCTGCCTAAGCCTCTGCAGCACTTGGACAGTATTTAAAACAAGTAGAAATTCATTATTATGAACACTGATGCTCACTTCCTCTTATGTCACTAATAAAACTGCCTATGGAATTCATTGTCACAGAGGAAGAATTCTACAGAATTTCCAGATTAGGCTGTCTATAAATACTGAAAACTATGCAAAGATTAAGATTCATCAATGGGATTACTCTTCTCTGAGAAGCTACTGAAAAGGTAAATGGTCCTTTAATCAAGCAGCAGGTCAGGTTCTTTGTATTCACTGCTAGCACAAATCCTCTGTGACTGCCTCAGTCTTCCCTTCTGTCATACAACCTCTACTCATTCTTAGAATTAATGTATTACTTGGCTGGACTTTAGAGTAGGTAATGAATCATATCTGCTTCTCTCTTGCCACATTATATCCAAGTCACCAGGAAAAAAAGATTAGTCAGGAGTGCAGACCACAGCATTAAAAGAATAAGTGCCTTGGATTTTTTCTTTGTCAGAAACATTACAGGGAAACCAGAAGTAGCCAGGTCACATTAGGAAAGCAAGCTCATTAGAGAAAAATATAAACAGCAGTTCTAGCTCAGACGGCCTTGAATGTTGCAAAAAAATCATTGCAAGTCTCAAAGGGCATGCCACATGTGAGTGATTCTGAGAGTCATCATTTTAATTATTCAAAATTAAATATGTGCAAATCTTGCATAGACACACTCACATACACTAACGTTACAACAGCATAAAACCAGCAATATGATTAGTAAAACAAGATGGGAGCCTCTAGACTTGTGTTCACATGCCCAAATTGAAAATAATGAAGTTACAATTTGAATTCTGCAACAGAAATAGGTTAGGTTTTTTTCTCCTGCCTGTGCCATCATAAAGAGGTGATAATTCCAGCACTCAACAATGCTCCACAAAGGAAGTTCCAAAAATACCATCATGGACTCATATATCACTGCCCAACACAGGATGTACTTAATGCTCATCAGTGAACCTACCTTTCATTAACACCTTCCTTTAGTTGCTCAATTTACTAACACATGATTCATTACTGTCAGAAAAATATCTTGAAACATTCTGTGATCCAAGTTATTATTGTAATTGGCATCAGCCTAAGCTACATTCACTTTTCCACAGCTAACTGTGAGCATCAGATGTGATTTAAAAGTCCTACATTTGTGAATAGATGTATGAAAAATATAACACTTTTCTGTGACTTCAGTTGACTTTCTGGCTTGGTTCCAGAAACAGTTTGTGCTCTGGCTAGGACGAGCCACAGCACTTTCCTCTGCTGTGTCAAGATCCTATGACACATTCAGCACCTTCAATTCCTATCAAGTTGACAGCACTTTGATCTTCAACTTTATTTCACCCCCAAAAAACATTTGGCAGGTTTGTGAGTAGTCACTGTTTGTTTCCTTCTTTCTCATGAAAATGATAACGCGAAGTCATCGTGTCTGGTTTCTAACCTCGAGTGCAATCAAGAGCTTCCTGAAATTTTTCCATCATGTTGTTTTGCCTTATTTGTAGAATATAAACAGAAATTCGGTCATAAAGGTGAACAGCTCTGCTGTGAAATCTTTGATCCCTTCCAGCAATTTCTGTAAAAACTTACACATTCACATTTGCTTTTCTAAATCACTCACTAGCCTTTCCATAAGGAAAAATAAATCATCTTTACTAATGACCACTAATCATCATATTGGGTTAAAAAAAATTTCTCAAGTCCATTTTCCCTTTGATTTTGTCTTTGGGGAATTGGTTCCAGTTAATACATAGCACACCCCTCGCTTGACTAACCAGCATTGGCTGGAGGTGATTTATCCGACTGCCATTACCTAGGTAATTTGCCATGTATCATTACACTGTTGACCAGTGATTTGGGAGTCCCAGCAGTATCCCTGGGATGTAAAACTAGTGAGAACCTACCATATGAAAGCTGGAGTTATTATACTGCTCCTCTCTGAGCTATTTAAGCTACTTTTAGGAGACCCTGGAGCTTGCTCCTTCAAGTGCAGTATTTATTTTCCATGACAGTTACAGACTTAAAAGCTCAGGGCCCGATGCAAAGACTCTTGTAGTCAATGGTGAACTTTCTTTGCTTCACATCAAGGCTTTGCACACCATTCACAGAAGCTACAGCCACAGTAGGAGCCTGTTCTTAGGACAGATGGCTCAGAAGGGGTGAGCCTTTACACTTCCCCCTACTGTTGCTAACAGCTGGGGAGGGCAGGAATGTGCTGCAGAGCCATTCTAGAGCCAACTCAGAAACAAGTACAGAGGGAGCAAAGAGGACCTTGACTTCAAATCCCCAATTTTACAGTTTGGAAACAGTTCGCTCTCTTGTTCTCAGTGTCACACAGAAGATTCATTTGGGGGAGGGGGGAGGAGTGCCTTTTATTTATTTTATTTTAATTATATACATTTTCCCAGGGAATGAGAAATATTTGTGTTTCAATGACAAATTAAAATATTCTATTCCTTCTAAATTTTCAGGATTTTGTGAAGACAGTAATTTCTACACAAAGTTTGAAAGTATCTGCTGTGACTTCACACTTACACAAATTCTTACTAAGTTAAAAAAAAAATGGGGACCCAGACCATTCAGGAAAATAGTGGGTAACTTCTGCAAATTATCCTAATTCACAAATTAAGGATTTAAAAAGAGATAGAGCCTCCATTCAAATCTCTGATATAAGAAATTTTAAAGCAACTTTAGGCATCTTTTATACCACAGTGATTGTGAATATTACTTTTCTGTGGTACAGAGACAGTTTACAAAGCTCTGAATCTGAGATTTATCCATTGGATTTGCTCTCTACTTAAAAATCTCATTTTGTACATTTAAAACATCTGTTGTTCTGAAAGATCCTAGCAACAAGGAGGGAACTAAATCCAAAATCAAGATCATAATATGGCTAAATCACTCCTCAGTTTTACTTCTGTATTAAAGCTGATTTGGGGTTTATGAGCCAGAGAAAGTTTGTCTCATTACAAAAAGGAAATGAACATACACTTTGAAATTACTATTTAGAGCACAGATTGTCATCAGATGAAGAGCTAGTGCTTTCAGTAGGTAGAACAGACTAATGTCATAATACTGAAAGCTATCAAAGTAACATGATATAAAATAAAATAAAAATTAATAAAAATTAAAATAGTATTATTACACACGACTATTTTCAAATAATTTTGCCCATTCAACATAATAGAGATTATTCTGGTTTTACAATATTAAATATGAATTTTCTGTCTTAAAAATGGTAAAAAAAAGTTATTTTTAAGACCAAGCATGCAAAGTTCTCTTTTTTCACTATAGAGGTATTGAAAAACTACAAGTACTTTTATAGCTAAAGAAAAACAAGAACAATAAAATAAAATCATTAAAAGGTACCTTGATTTTTTTCCCCAAAGATCAGAAGGGGAAAAAAAAGAAAAAAAGAAAGAAAAAAATAAACTGATAGAATTAGATTAAGTATGACTTTTATATATGAAGATATATATTTTTCATGTAACAGAATGAAAGTAACTTCCTGAAACATTTATATTGTCTATTTCCAGACCTTCACACATCTTCCTGGCCTTTCTCTTCACTCTAAAGCTGGCTGTAGGATCTTTCAGCTTGAATATCCTTGTTTCACACCTGCCTTACAACAGTGACACATGTTCAAGTTATTACATTATGCACGTGTTCATAGGACATGCCAGGAGTTAATGTTTCTGATCTGTAAAGAAAACAATGGCTTCCTATTACCAGTTAACCAATATATTGTGCATGTGAGTGCATTGTAGCACAACTGCTGGGAAATTTTATGTACCACATACATTTCTTTGACCAGTGCCAATATTTCCCCCTGTGAGTAGCTTTTACACTCCACTTGTACAAACTCTTCCAAGGATTGCTCTACTTTATTCATTCCACAACCCAGATATAAGCACACCACGGGCACAGCAGCTGCAGACAGTCCTTTTTTAAGAATTCCACCAAAGGGTCAGCTATGCTTGTTAAGATATTTAAGGTGTCTGTTCTATTTAAACCAAGTCTAAAATAATTTTTTTTGAATGGAGTCTAGTAAGAGAACAATTCCACATAAATGAAAAACATATGGAATTGTTCAAAAGGTCAACTATGTAAAAACGTGTTATATACTGTGTTTATAGGTATTTTATTCACAGACAAGGCTGGCATTGGGGTTTTATTGATATCCTGGTGAAAAGCACATTAATCAAAGGGTTGCAACGCCTTTTTCTCTGCATTTTAATGCAGACCATGAAATAGCACAGTAACATACAATTATTTTTGAAACATATTAAATTGTATTTAATCTATATTATGTTTTGATTGTAAATCACTTCTGGCTTTGTATCCAGATATTTACAGGTGACCTGTACATATATGCCATATGAACATTTCTGGACTTCACAGCTGAGATTATAGATCCAAAATCAGAATCCTATACTATGCTGCAGGCTCATCTCCACTCAGAGGTGCTGAATATTTTACCACAACTAACTAGATAATCTAATCAAAATAGTAAATACACTATGAAATTTTTCTGTGTTGGAGAACATTCAAGATTTGGCCAGAAGTAACCAGTCTAAGCCTAAACATGAAGGTCCAAAGGAAAAAAAAGCTATTGCATAGCATAGACTTTGAGATTACAAAAACATTTACGCACAGAAACAACTTAAGAAAGGGGGAAGTTTGTGCCTGCACGTGATCTTTTCTTTCAGTGAAACTAATGATATGATTGTGAATAAGATATAATGCAGGTATGGTATCTGTACATTGACCCTATCAATGCAGCACATTACATTTAGGTTTGGCCCTAGAAATTATGCCAGTTCTGTACAGACTAACCAGTCAGAAACTGCCAGGCACTAGCTTGGTACTCCTGGGTACCAGTACGGAACCTCAATACATGGAATTCACTTTAAACTATCACCTTGATTACTGTCCTTACCCAGCTGCACCTTTACTGCATTTAAGGAACTAGGAGCCCTATAGGGAATGCATGAGCAGCTACAGGAAGTTGTTAGCTGCTGGGCTCAGCAGTCAGAAATCTGCTTTCCATTTACACCTGCTCCTGCCAGAGCCTGTAGAACAGAAACAAACCCTTCCTTGATTGAGGTTAGGAGGTGTAATAGTAGGTGTGATTGTAGAATTCAGAAAACCATTTATGGGTTATGTTCTTTCTCAGACTATTTAAGAAGCAACCATGGATACTGGGTTTTGTTCATTTTAATTTTTTTCCAATCAACAGGCATACATGGTGCAAAAGGGTCAAATTTTATGAGATACCTAGAGTAAAATTGACGCTATAGATTGATATATTTGTTCTCTATACTTCTACCTGCAATAGACACATTCAATATAGAAAACTAGGCTACATACATACATGCAATAAATATTTATTATTAATAATATTATATTATTAATATTAACTAGAGAGACAATATTGTACAATTTTCTATTTACTAAATTGAGATTTGGATCAAAATTTTATCCAAATAAAAAAAAAAAAATAGAAGAATCTTTCACATACAAAGCATTGTATGTGCAATTAAATAATTTGCAATGGACACAAGTGAAAAGAAAATCTGAATACTAAATATTTAGTTTTCAAACTTGGAGGGAGGGAGAGAGGGATATAAAAAAAGATAAAAACTGAAATTAAGATCATCTTCTATGTATATTAATTTCATTTGAAATATGTCCAAAGAACAGCCCTTCTTTTCAGAGGTATTATAAAAAAAATATTGATCTATACAATTTCTGAAAACAGCAGAAGCCTCTATAAAAAATACATGGGCTGCTCAAATTATTTAAAATTAAAAGGCTAAATTTAGGGCCAACAGGTGCTGGAAATGCTCCACTCATTTGTACTCATGAAAAGAGAAGATAACTAACCCTCCAATCTCAGTGTTAACATTCAAATGACATAAACTCCACCATTTACATAAACAGACATTTCAGGTTCCATGTAAGCACTCAAGTAATTTCGGTCCTTTTTTTTTAGCCTTTGATTTTTCCACCAAAAATGTAAGGTACCTATACACCTAAGCATGAACCCACATGTCCATAAAAGTACATTCAGAATTGTGAATGGCAGCATTTACGACATTGATTTGAGAACATTTTGTTCACAGCACATCTAGAAGTAGAGGAAAATGCATGTAAATTAATATGCTGCTTTTTAAAATAGCTAATAAGATTTATTATTTGCTATGATAAATTCTTTTCATGAAATCTTACAAGATTTATCTTTTAAAAGATATTTTTCTACTAAACATACCTATTCAGATTTTCAATCCTAAATGCTAGAAAACACCCTCTGCATCCTTCTCATACTTATTTCAAAGACTTATCTACTCCATTATTTTCACTCATTATGCTTAGCATCTACTCCAAGCATTGAAAATAAATCTACATTCCCTGTTTCTTATCCAGTCTTTACACTGTTTAAAGCATTTTTGATCCTATAAATATGATAAAGCATAAACACAGGTACACAGCACTTTTGTACGCTCCGAGTATCAAATCGGTAGCCACTGAGTAAAAAATGCATTATAGATTTAAAAATTCTGTACAAGCTACTGAAAGCACCCTCTAGGAAATATTAGGCATGTTGATTCACATTAGTATTCTCTTGTTTTCAATATAATTATTTACATCAATGCTGGTGTGCATTTATTGACTATTTCAGCACAGAAAAAAACCCTCACCTAAGGACAACAAAATTTTTCTCTCAGGATCCATAATCATAATCTGAATCCATAATCAATAAGTGGTATTGACCACTAATTCACTAAATGGTTATTTCATATATGTCAGGGACAGATGAAGTTTTAGTGCAATTCAGAACTCTCTATGTGCAAAATGCATATCTCACTTTCTTCACTACTTTCTTCCTCTTGTTCAACTAAAACTTGAGACTTGTTTGAGACAATTTCAAGTCGCAAACATTTCAGAAGACTGCAGCTTGAGGAGAAGACTGTAGCTACCCGAGGTTCAAATTACTTCCTTATGCCCTTGTTTGGGCTTTTTTTCCTACTATCCTTGCTTGGCACCAAAATTCTATGGAACAGTTAATAAAACTGTTCAGAAATAAAACTCATCTTCTCTCAGAAAATTATCTGTAAAAATGCATCATTCAAAGTTGCTTTATTAACCTAGGCCAGATGAAATATCACATTTCAGGTTATCTCAAGGGTTAAGTCACAGTCTGAATGTACCTAAGCTGCTTCTTAAAATTTGCTGCGCAACTGTGCACACACTTCCCATATCCATGCCTGTTCTTCCATTCTTCATTTTTCTTGACCTTGAGACAATCATTATCTATAACCAACAAGTTATATTATTATCTATAACCAACAAGACTACTTTCTAAACCAAAATTACTTTCTGCTTGGCCATGATTTCTTCTACTGTTATAATTTTGACCTCCAAACTCCTTAGCAAGTCCCATTTAATCAGAGAATGCATAGATAAAATTTAATTAAATGCTATACACAAACTACAAACCTTAAACAATTCAAGCAACGGTTGTCACTGATATTACAAAATTGTTTCTAATGGAATCCAGTTTGGTAAAAATACAGTGCCCAAGATGAACGATCAACCTTCTTGTGATGCACATATAATTAAATTAATATGCCAATGTAAGCTTCCACACAGAAATATGCTTGAAAACAGAATTTCAATGAGGGTCAACATTCAGCCTATATGAATATAAAATACAAAATACAGGAGAGATTTCAACAGAGAAGCAAAACCCAAGCCATTAAACACTGCCAGTGAGGGGAGGATGATATATATGAAAGGAAACACAAACAAACTGGAGCTCATGGAATTTTTCAGACAGAATGAAAACAATGTAAAAATGGGACAAAGAATGAGAAGAGTCACATAGTTCGATCACATGGAGTAGGATTTGGTACAGGACACGTTTGCAACAGTGTTCTGAAGACTGAAATTTCACAGGCTGACTTTCTGGGATTGGAGTTGAATAAGATTTGCAAAATCTTTGCAAAAGCAACTTTGTTCTTTTGACTAAAACCCCAAAACTCACATTAGTCTTGAAAACACACTAACTCTTGAAGCATGCATTTGAACCACACACGTTTTATTCCTTACAATTTTCATTTAACCCATTTATGTGGGGAATGGGTGGCCTGAAAGAATTTTTGGAAGCCTTATCAGAAGACATAAAAAATACAGATACTGGGAATAGGAAATCTTATAATGAAAAGCATGACACACGGCATGAAACCCTGAAACCAGTTTCTCCAAAACATCTGGCTTTCTTTTGTGGGATTTTATGTCCCTAATAATAAATAAGTCAGGTTTAGGAGTGCCAGTTTATTAACTATTTAAGAATGTCTAAGGCACAGCAGCTGCCTGGATCTCACAGCATGTCCAAATAGACCGAATGCTCCCTGTTGGTAACAGCATATTCAAATACAAGTATTACTATTATGGATTGATACTAATAAACACAGGTTTAATTTTAAATGGGGTTTAAAATCCATTTCCTTCCCTTACCATTTGTTATTTATTTTTTAGCTACTGAATATTCCTGGACAGTTAACAAAAATCTTAAACATTTCATCACTTTGCAGGACTGTTGAAGGCTTCGGATGTAAAAGTACAATATTTCTGAATTAAAGTCACTTTTTTGGAATCAAGTACATAAATACATACCATGTCTGTATATTTTTCTTTAGAAACTTTCATTTTAGTTCATG
The DNA here is from genome assembly GCF_030490865.1 of Poecile atricapillus. NCBI lineage: Eukaryota > Metazoa > Chordata > Aves > Passeriformes > Paridae > Poecile > Poecile atricapillus. The sequence continues at coordinate 46,514,919 of NC_081250.1, read as the reverse complement.
CCTTACAACTCATCAATTTCTATCATCTGCTCTGAGGCTGAGGAACAGTAAAAGAACAGTCTTTTAATGTCACCACTCCTACTTCTTACCCTCTTGAATATATTTTTCTCTCTTATGAGCCCATGAAGATGATTAAAAAGACAATATCTTCAATCTGGATTTATTTTGAAAATTTGTAATCTCCATTTCTGAAATTAGGCAATCTTCACAAGCAACTGATGATGATTTTTGGTCTTTTGGGTAATCATTTTGGATTATGTCACTAGGAATTTTATTGCTTTAAAGGAAATCTCTGGGTAGCAGGAGGACAGCCGAATTGTTAATAAAACTTGTTTTAGAGAATAATTGTACATCAGGTATAGCATGGAAAAGGAAAAGAAGTTAACAGTAGAGCTGTGAGTGTCTTTGCTAAGAGACAACAGCTATAAACAGTTCTCACAGTCTATTTATCAGGTTGTTTAGGTACTGGAATTTACTTAACTGCTTCCAGTAGCTTGGACTAAGTAAGGAAGCCGTGGAAGAGAAAACTCCTCAAAAAAAGCTGCATATAATCACTGTAATGATTGAAAGATGAGATGGGTTCTCTGCACATGGCATATAGAAAGACAAATACATAAGTATCCCTATGTTTCCAAAATATGCATATCTCATAAAATATTCCAGTGTCATTGACTAGCCTTCTCAAAATTAGAAACAAGAATGGAAAAACATGTGGCACATTTTGGGGACCCAAAAAGACATGCTGAAAAAATGATACCTGCCTGTGGTGAGACTGAATCCAATCCAAGGCAAAGACTTTGAGCAGTATGCTACAGCAGGCATTCTAGGATTTGGCATATGAATGGAATTCTTCTAACATTTTTGCTATGATATAATGATGTCAATCAAAACAATTCTAGCCAAAAAGAAAGTAGTTTTCTTTTACAAAATATTTTAACCATCTGGAATTTTTTGAAAATAATTTTATAATCCAAAACACAGCCTGTATCAAAACTAAGTTAACCAAATGGAATTTTTCTTGTCCTCCAAGAATTATCAAATAATAAAAAAAAAATTCCTTTAAGATTATCAAGTCCAACTGTCAACCTAACACAGCGAAGTCCATCACTAAACCAGGTCCCCAAGTGCCACACTTACATATCTTTTAAACACCTCCAGGGATAGTGACTCTACCTCTTCTCTAGGCAGCCTATACCAATGCTTGACAGTCCTTTGAAGAATTTTAAAGAAAATGAAGAATTTCTTCTGAACATCCAATCTAAACCTCACCTGGGCACAACTTTAGACAATTTCTCTCATCCTATATTACTTGTGAGAAGAGATTGACTCCCACCTTGCTATAGCTTCCTTTCTGGTAGCTGCAGAGAGAGATAAGGTCCTTCATGAGCCTTCTTTTCTCCAGGCTTTAGCCCAGCTTCCTCAGCCATTCCTCATCAGATTTGTGCTCCAGGCCCCTCACCAGTTTTGTTGCCCTTCGCTGGACTTGCTCCAGCACCAAAATGTCTTTTTTGTAGGCAGAGGCCCAAAACTGAACACAGGATTTGAGGTGTGGCCTCACCAGTGCTGAGTACATGAGGACAATCACTGCCCTGCTCCTGCTGGCCACACTATTGCTGATACAAGCCAGGATGTCATTGGCCTTTTTGGCTACCTGGGCACATCTGGCTCATGTTCAGCTGCTGTTGACCAACAACCCAGGTCCTTTTCCACGTGGCAGCTTTCCACTACTCTTCCCCTAGCCTGTAGTGCTGCCTGGGGTTGTTGTGACCCAAGTGCAGGACCCAGATCTTTGCCTTGTTGAACCTCATGCAATTGGCCTCAGCCCATCATTGCAGCCTGTCGGGATCAAGTTCTGTGAAGTTTACTTGATACCTGCTCAACTAGCCACTATTTCAGTAAAGGGAGCTCATGCTCCCTGAAGGGCTTGCTAGATACTCACCTCAACCTCCTCATCAGAAATGCCCACCTTCTCCAGACCAGCTTACAATCTGCTTTAATTTATTTCAGACAAAACAAGTGAACTTGACTTAAGAATTTAAGCAGTAGGATTTTGCTAAGTAAGGTCGTTTTGTCTAAAGCAGTTTAGACAGCATTCAGAAATTAGCTCCACTCACAAACTTAAATTGTTGCTAATCTTTGACAAGGGAAAAAAGAGGAGGAAGAGGGAGAGAAAAATAATGCTTATCTGTGAAAAGGTTACAGATTATTTCTTTCCCTGAGAGGCAGAATAAGAATGTGTGTTTGTGATCCATTAGAAAATTGCACTTGTGAATTCTTAAAATGCATATTTCAGGGAATAGAAATCTTTGGGAATGAAAGCCTGTCCGGATTGATTAAGTCATCAGACGCAAAGTGTTAGAATTGCCGGTCTTGTTTCCCTGTTTAATCTCTTGTTGAGGAAGTCCCCAAGGCACTCTTTAATTGTGTTTATACAGCAAAGCAATGATATATCACATGTGGCAGTACAAAAATATTTTCATGCTGATTCTATAGGTTTGCATAACTCTGATTAAGGTACTTTTCCTGTTCTAACTTTACAGCTTAACTTTCAAATTTAAATTTGAATTTAAAACTGAAGACTTGCAAAATTTGCA